>NC_140593.1:1078824843-1079344843 GCF_964204655.1 Triturus cristatus | reverse complement strand
GCTGGACCTTCTCCCACTTGTACCCAGGGCTAAGTAGTAAAGGGCAATGGTTCAGTTGTCTGACCTCCTTTCTGGGTAGAAGGACATCCACAGCTGCACGGCGTGATTTCCAGGAATGATAAATTGACTGGTGGCAAGTGGATCCAGAATGAACTGTGCTGGTAGCCTCCAGTGAAGAGGGTGCTGGACCCTGAGTGCTGTCTCTAAAGGCAATAGGAGCCTCGGAAGTGACCAAAATGAACTACTCTAAAATGTTGGAAAGGACTGGTCCTTAGCAATTTTTAACCTCTGGAGGATCAGGACCACCCACCCAAGGCTATCTGCCCAAGGCACGACCTCGGCAGGCAAGGAAATCAGGTTGGTCCCACTTGAACAATTTGACGCCCAAAAGAAGGCTCCAGTGAACCCTCATGGCTAATTTATTCAGCTTCGGGCAACCATCCCAACAACAGCTTCCAGGCTTGTCCTGCTGAAGGTTTTCGACATCCATAAAATAGACTATGGGACCGATTACGATGCCTGCCCTAGAGGCTCTGACCCGGCCCTAAAGGCTCCGACCTACGGTCCCAGCCTTTAGGGCCTCACCATAATGGGCAGCTCGGTTTCCTTCCCAACTGCCTCATTATGTTGGATGCAGTCATAAAGGAAACCAGACAGTCTTTCTGGCTGGCTTCTGACAGGCTCGGAGAGCCTGTCCGCCAATCAGAAGGTGGCTAGTAATCTCAAGGGCGGGTATTTCCGCCCTTGAGATTACGATCATGGTTTGCAACATGGTCTCTATGCCGGTCGGCCCAACATGGACACCATGTTGGAAAGCGTGTTTGGGGGACCCCAGCAGGGACCCCTGTCGTGCACGGCCTCTGGTTGGAGGCTGAGGGGGCACCTCTAGTGCCCCCCTGTTGATCCCTGCACCTTGTGGCAGGCCCCTTGAGGTGCCTACCACGGGGTGCAGGGATGAACTCCACCTCCCTTTTCTCAATGAAAGCTTCTGTTACGGCTAGTTTATGGACATAACACAAGCTCCCATTGAGGAAAGGGACCATGCGACCCAACTGTGTTCAGTTGCATTTAAATCAGTTGGTCGAGACCGCTGACCAGGAGTCGGTCGGTCCCATGACCGCGTCGGTGTCGGGTGGAAGTGATTCCACCCGACATCATAATTAGCCCCTACGTCCAAACATGCACATTTTGAACAAGTGAATGTGTAAAAAGTATCTGGCTTGAACAAGCGAATGTGTAAAAAGTATCTGGCTAACAAGAGTACCATGAAGAGTACAACATTTGAATTTTCACACTTGAAGCTTTTCATGCCAAAATGAATAGCTTTGTGGGACCTCATCCAAAGGCTATAGCCTTCAATGGGAATTATTTGAATACACCCATCAACCTTGTCCTGGTAGAGAATTTCACATTCCTCAAAACTCCTAAGTCAAAGGTAACTTTCTTAACAGGGTCCTTGTTCTAGGCCTAGACACCTCAGGTGCATTGTGGTCAGCCTCTACTTCTGTTTAGTTCCCGGTCTACCATGTTCATAGATGCAATGCTGTTTCTTGGTGCTTTTTAGCATTAAAAACTTTGACAATTCATATCTCCCCTTTACCTTATTCGATTTTAACCATTTCGTATCATTGTCCCTATTTTTTCTTGATTTTTGCAAAGTGGTTATGGGCTTTTTATTTTGTTGTATTTTGCCTTTTTAATTATTTTGGTACTGCTAAAGACGTAAAACATGTTCCTAAATTAAGCTTGCCTCCTCTATGTCATTTATTTATTTATTTATTTATTTATTTATTGCAATTTTTAAAGCGCGCAAATACCCCTACGGGTGTCTCGGCGCTAGTGTTTACAGAGCTCGCTGATGGTGTGACGGGGGAGTTTAGGACAATGAAAACAGCCATGTTTTAAGGCTCTTTCTGAATTTGAGGAGCGTGGGGGCAGTTTTAATATGAAGTGGTAGGGTGTTCCACAATTTGGCCGTGGCGGTTGTGAAACATCTGTCTCCCCAGCTGGCCTTTCTTGTCCTAGGAACGTTCAGCAGGTAGGCAGAGGAAGATCGAAGGGTCCTGCATTGTTCCAGTGGGCGGAGAGCTCATAGATTCCATGGGTTAAGCACAGTTTTAAATTTTTGAACTATGTCTTTAACTTGATAAATTTGTGGATGTATTACTTTTGGTTGGCTCACCACCACCCTAACGATTTACCCATTTTCCTACAAACATGAAATGTGATGGGAGGAAGATCCAGGGACAATTATTGAGGAGGGGGAATTGTGATGTAATTAGTCTTGCTTTGGCCAGTGATTAGGTTATTGCTAGCAAGATGTACATCACATGAGTTTGGAATCTGGGAGGTTGGTGAGCAGGACCCTTCTCCCTTTAATGTGGGTGAGGATAACAACTTTCCTTCTGGACTGGAAGGAGGTTTGAAAGGGAAGTTCAGATGCTTTGTAAGGTGGTTAACTGGTAATGAGCAGTCTCCGCTTTCATCTTCATATGGTGTCTGAATGAAAGGATATGATAGAAACAGAACATTCTCATTTTTCACACGCACTCTGCAAACCTTTTCAAGTATATCAGTCCACACACCTAACAGAGATACTGTTTCTACCCAAGATGTCTCTGTGAACATTGCATGACCCAATAGCACACAGTAAAATAGGGCAGCAATTGTTAACTCGAATAACTCCTAAATGACACCCCTGAAAGCAGGACGATTCACAGATTGAAACCTTCAATACCACTGTTTCTCTTTTCTGAAGCCTTCACTTTGAACCATGCAACAACTATTTTCGTAGAGACTGCGTAGTAACAGCATCATCAGAATGACTTCAATCCATTCAACGATAGTCAAGAACATAGGCAACACAAGTCTATATGTGGTTGTCAGTGAATCTAAGAATGGGGAGAGCAGTGTCCACGAAGGCTGGAATTTTACATAATTATGTCCATTCTTTGCACAATTTATCAATATATTGCAGGTGCATCTGACATCAGCAAGTCAATTTGTGATCCCTTTGTAACTGTTACACAAGGAGTGAAGATCACCCAGAAAGTCAAGGACCCATTAGAACTGGACTTGATTCCAAAAATCTGTGAAATTCATGACCTAGCAGAAAATTCCTTCCTTACTTGGTCTCTTCTTATGTTAAGTTAGCAGTTTTATAAAGCACTCAGATTACTCCAGCTGGAGCGTACCCGCAGTAGGATTGCTTCCCTATAGTAACCGTAAAGAACAACGTAAGAAGCTGGCAGAGGCCCTAAAAGGAATAAGGCATCTAAGGCGTAAGACAATGCCAAACCACTGTGAGAACTAAGGGGAATTAACTCTGTCTAAACAGCCAGGTTTTTAAATTTTTTCTGGAAGGTTGCCTCAGCAGGTTTTAGTCTCAAGTAGGGGGAAGGGTGTTCCAGAGCTAGAGGCTCAGAATTCGAATGATCAGCCACCCGTTGGGCTTTCCTAGCACAAGGAGTCATTGCAAGTGCTGTGCCAGAGGATCTGAGGCTGCTGCAAGGTGGGTAGGGTTTCACCAAGTTGGAAAGATGGTGCGGCCCTCTGTTGCCAAGAATTTTTTGACAGAGGCACATAGCCTTAAAGATGATACGTTTTCCCAGCAGGAGCCAGTGTAGTTCAGCCAAGGCCGGGGACACATGCGCTCGTCTCGGGAGCTTCAAAAGAAGTTGGGAAGCTGCATTCAGCACTCTTTGAAGCATCCGGGTCCTGCCCTGGGTGGCTCTGATGTAGAAGCTGTTACAGTAATCTAGTCTTGAGATCACAAGGGCCTGTACTACAGACTATCTGGTTGCCAAAGTAAGAAGATCAGAGATCTTGGCTAGCATTTTAAGAAAGTCGAAACATCTTCTGGGCAGGTAGGCTATTTGGCCATCAAAGAGAGGTTTGCGTCGAACCATATTCCTAAGTTTTTTACCTTGGGCTTTGGGCTAAGAGTGGGGCCTAATGCCCTCGGCCACCACACAGAGGGTTGCTAGCCGACTATGAGAACCTCTGTTTTGTTGGCATTAAGCATTAGGCAGCTAGAGTTCATCCACTGAGCCAGTTCTACCAGGCAGGACCTAAAACGCATTGCAGATCCTCCTTCATCCTGAGCAAGAGTGATGATCGACTGTTTGTCATCGGTATTAGACACCACGGTGACATTGTGTTTGTCGATGACATCTGCCAGGGGGTGCAAATAGATGTTAAATAATATGTGGCTTAGCGTAGAGCCCTGGGGCAGCCCCTGGGATAGGGGCAACACTTTTGAAGCAAAATAAATGTGTGTTTGTCAGCAGCCTTACTTATCTTGATCCTCTAAGTTAGAGGTCATCCTCTCTAGTTCCTTCTCACTACCAGGCTGTGATCTGAGAATTTCCCTCTCCTTGTTGAAGCTACTAGAGGTACCCTTGCATTTTCCAAGTGCATAAGACATGCCTGTTCAGCAGGTAAGACTGCAAAGTAATGCATCCCATGCTGTGCCACTGTCAGTTTAGGACAAGGGGCCATCTTGATCAACAAGGATCACAGTAAGGGCCTTATTACAAGTACTGCCGTCCAAAGGACTGCTGTACTCGTGGTGGCGGTCCTACCATCACCACCACTGCGGGTCCGCCTGCAGTATTTTGAGTGTGGCGTCGGACTGCAATGAGCCCGCTGGCTCCTCTGGGATCAAGGATCCTGCTGCGCTGGTGGTCTCCAACCGGCCTTAATATGCTGCCGGTGTTGATGCTTGCACCGCATATTACAACCTGCATATCCACTGCCCTTTTCATGGCCCATGAAAAGGGTGGCGGACATGCAGGAAAGGGTGCCCAGAGGGCCCTCTGCCGGATCTGGGCCTGGGGGTACATGCGGGGGGGACACTTGTTGTGCCCTGCTGGAATTGCACCCTCATTCCTGCACAGTGTGGCATTCATGCCACACCGTGCAGGAACGTGCTGCAGGCTCTGTCACAGCGGCGGTCTGCTGTTAAGGCTCTCCTACGAGCCTTATACAGCTGCCGCCGTGAGACCGCTGCAGCACTGCCCATCCACCCTGGATTACACACATAATCCGACGGGCACACGACGGGCTTGGTGGTCCTCCTGTTGGCGCGGAGGCTGTGGGCCAACAGGAGGACCGTCAAACTCATAATAAGGCCCTAACTATTGAATGACATAATCACGTCTTCACAAGGATAGTCACCTCATTACGAGGGCTTAACGCACAAACAATAAAAGAATTCTCACAAATGTTTGTGAAATTTCACAAAACTTCCATATAATTACACTTTTAGTCCAAGATATAGTTTGCTAGCATTGTAGGTGACTTTTTCGTGCGAAGACATACCTTACCTAAAAATATACACAAAATACAAGCAGGAGATTAGTTCGACAAAAGCATCAGTTGGCCAGAAACTTTCTGCATGAACCTGTCTCCCGCCAGAAAACAAAAAAATCACACAAAATGTGAAATGAGAAATTGCACCAGTATCATTTACATTTACATTTTGGTCACACCGAGTAATTACTTTGTTTCTCACAACGAGGAGACTGAAGCAATTTTGTCAGTGATGAAGCTGGGCATTGTGTTACGTTTGCTTCCTTGAGGAATATATGAATGTTGCTTGAGAAGCGTCACGTCACATGCCTTGCGACCGTACGTACTCCTCAGGGCGGTCTTAACTTCCGTTTATGAACGCCATCTTGACAAAGTGAACTGTCCAGCGCGAGCTTATCACTTTATTTGTATGCTTGTCACTTCAGGTTTTTGATCTACCAGTTTGCACGGAGCCAATCACTCATCCATAGGTACTTTCACTTCAATTATCAAAAAACACAATGGCCCTCCCGGGCGCCCGTTTATGAGCCATAACACAGATTTATTGGCCATAGGAGGCCACGAATCTGCCTCCTGCCTTGGCGTGCCTGCAGGCTTCCATACGTTAAGTGATATATGTACCCTACTGAGGGACATAATATGTATTTATGACAAAGAAGAGCATGCCTCAAAACATTTTCCTTGAGTAATGGCTAAAAGATTGCGGGATAGTATTTTTTCTTATATATTTTTTTATAAGTGTCATAAAGACGCCATTTTGTTTCGAACGAAACATTTCTCACAAAGAAATAAAAGGCAGTCGCACACCACTGTGAAGAGGGACATTCATGATTAAGATCAAGGGATTTTGGATGAGGCCTCATTCTCATTTTTGCTCAACTAGCTCTGATGAACTGGGGCGCCATTTGTTCGACCAAAATATTCCAAACAAAATGGACCCACAAGCGAATTAAATAAAGGTTTTGTCCGGTTTATGAAAATATGTCTGCAGAGAGACAAGTGTAAATTACTCCTTAAAAACTTAACGTTCTGTCCTTTTTATTGATTTCCATTCTTATAGCGCAGGTGTTGTCTGTGACGGACCTCAAGGCACTGTTCAATGAACAAGCTAAAAGCAATTCCGATGCTCAGATAAGACTAAAGATATGAAAATACAACCCTTCACTACAAAACAAGGTAGATTCAGTTTTTCCTCCGGGAGAAGGTATAGCATCGCACTATGAGTTATTGCATGAATATCAAATGAAACGTCATAAACTGCTTTGGCACTCTTTGGTTTTTCTATCACTGCTCGGTGATCCTCCTGGAGTAAATGTGCTCCAATATTCGGCCTTATCTATGTGATGTAGAAGAAAAAATGCTCATATTTAGACAATTTTCCTGTATATTTTGACCTTTATCTTTTATAAATACGTATATAGTACCTGGTAAAAAAACAACAAAAAAAAAACAATAGCAGCTAAACAAAAAGAAACTAAGAAAGCACAGATAAATCAACATTTTAACAGAAAACGATTCTTATGGGGAAAAAATCATGAATAAACAAAGTAGATATGGCATCTTTTATTTAAAATAGGATGCCATCTCTAATTGCTTCCTTCACCTAATTGGGTGCCTTGTGAATCATTTGACCTCGAAGGTCTTTGGTTGACGTCCTTTGTAATCGTCAGTATATTGAACATTTGGAAATTGGATTTCAATGACAAGCATTTGTTCTAAATAGGAAAAGCGTGGTAACTGCCTTCACAATTCTCATCAAATGGCGAATGTTTCGTTAAAGACTGCCACTTCCTGCATTTTGCATGCATCCATCCACCCACCCACCCATCCATCCATCCATCCATCCATCCATCCATCCATCCATCCATCCATCCATCCATCCATCCATCCATCCACCCACCCATCCATCCATCCATCCATCCATCTCTCTGTCCGTCTGACTGTCTCCCAGTTCCAGAAAGATAAATATTGCCTCTACAAATATCAAAATGTCCATCTCCTGAGCTGTTGTTTTGCATGAATATACTTCCTGAATTGGATTCAGGTTCACTGGGATCAAGGAAGCAGACACAGGCGAAGATCCACAGAGCCATTTTGCATCTATGATTCTGGATCCAGAATGATAGAGTGATATAAGAAGCAGAATAGCATCCCTGGGGCCCGTTGAGTTATTGTGGGGCCCCAGAGGGGGTAGATGCTGGCACCAGGAACTGCCTCAGCCAGAGGTCCTATGTGACGTTTTTCAATTGGCAGGTCCAGACCTGGAGCGGAAATGTACACACAAAAAATGACAGCCCACAATGCAACTGTGCAAGGTGAAATGCAGACTGCAGTGGGCTCTGAGGACATGCAGCCTAGGCGCAGGCAGCGTACCCAAATCATGGATACTCAGATGAGTTCAGGGCCTGCGTGGGAGAAGTTTGCTGCACCCATCTGCTCCTGTGCACGACCAAAGGTCTTGCCCAGTGGGTTATGACCACACAGGGGCTGACATGTGGCTTGGCCATAACTCCAGCTCAAATGTGGGAGGAGGGGAAAAGAGAAAGATGGAAAAACAGTGACAAAGAAGGAAAGCAGGAATGAAAAAGAATCTGAAATAGGGAGATAAAGGGGCAGGAAGTGTTTGGTGGTAGATGAAAAATGCAGGGGATAGAATCAAGGCTATACAGCCTTGGTATTCGGCACCCCGACCTTTAATAGCACCAGCTGCCGGTTTCTGAGCCAGACCTTTGGTCCTGGCACTTATTCTTTTGCAAATTAAGCTCTAGTTTCAACACAAAGCCTACAACATTCACAAATATGGAAAACGGTACAGACTAAAGCTAAAGGTCTAGCCATGTGCTACTCAGTCTGTCATGCATGGTATCACTGATGATTGGCCACAGACACTAATATTTGTATTTTCTGCCAATGTGATCATTTGGATTCGGGGAACTCCCAGTGGGTACTGGGTAAAATGTTCCCTGGGCTAGTTGGGTTTGTTTACCAAATTTGGGCCCTTCAAATGTTCTTGAACACACCCCTATGGGCTGTCAGCAGGCTAACTTCGAACATAAACAATTAATTTAACGCTTTAACGTCCACCCAATATCTTTTGTAATGTAAATCGCTCAAAAACCACTGAGCGCCTTTGCATCAATTTATAAAAAACTATTTTGAGTAAAGTTAGTTTCATCACAAGCTCTGTGCTTTTATTCAGCAGATTTTGCTCCAAAGAAGAGCAAAGCATTTTGTGGGAATTGAATGCAAAACACACTGCCCTCTTTAGCTCCCAACCCAGATGATCTACACGAAACTAAACATGCTAAAACTTGGCCAGTTGGCCTAATTGTCAATTTTTCGGAACATTCGTCAGAAGGTGCCATAGTTATTAGCAAACCAAAACACACCTTTCCATAACAAAGTGAGAGTTAATTATAACTAGCATATTGAAGAAAATATGTTGGATGCCTTTTACAGTGATGGTTTCTCTTTGGGGGTGTTGCCTCCCTTATTTGTTGCCCCTCTGGCCCCCGTAATAGAAATGTTAAAGGGTGATGTTAAATTTAAATGGTTTCTTTCCTGGCCGCAGTGCTTTTATTTCAGACGGGCCGGCCCGGGAGCACACTCCAGGTTTCAATCATGGATGAGTGGGGATGGAGCTTCATTCTTGATGGCAGGCACTGGCAGACTGGCTGGGGCTGCCGTCAGTGAAGTGTCAGTGCGCATGTCGAGTTGGATGGTGGTGTTCCTACTACCAACCTGACCTGCGCATTTGAGGGCTCTCCTATCAGCACCACGTTAGTGAGGTGGGGATCATAGCCGCAGCTTCCCCGGTCTTCTAAGGAGCACCGATTTTGCCTGCTCCTACCAATCCTGATGCTGCTTTAATGCTGTTTGCAGCGCCAGAAATGGCTAAGTAGGCCTAGCCTAGGAATCATGCATTGGGGATGGGAGGTTTGGCTTTACAGAAGAACGTGGCCAGTCACTCTATGGCTTTAATTTGAAGCCATGCAGTGATTGGTCATTTTCTTTCCCTTGCAGTCTTTCCTTCAAGTCTCTGCTGGTCCCTCGACATCAATGCCAGGGAGCGGAAAAGACGAGGGTGAGGCCGTCGCATGAGAGTAATTTATTATCATAGCTCCCCACCGCAGTCATCTGGTCCTGGTCCCAAGAGACCCACATAATGATTTCGTAAGTGTTTTTTACTTTTTTTTGTGAGCATTCACTGCGCTGGAGTTACCATTACAAGAACACTGATTTGTGCAGCACTGCACAATAGCCTGATGATTGATGGTAATGTAACTTGCACTATAAAAAAAGACCTTTTACCCTTCAAGGTGTGCACAGAAACTCCTGTTATGCACCACATCCCTCATTCAGATTTCTCCACCAATTGCTCTTTACTGGGAAAAGATACAGTTTGCACGTGGTCATGCATGACCTGTCTATGAAGGTTCACTGATAGAATATCGATGCTAAAAATATTGATGTCAAAAATATCGAAAAAAATATATAGTCTACAAAAATATCGACTCCCATACCTAAACAGGTAAGTACAAAATTATTGAATCAAAAATATTGCTTTAAAAAATATAGATGTAACAAATATCAATTTAAATAGATATAAAAGAAAATAATATATAAAATATATTAAAAATTAATATCATCAATATAAATTCGATTTAATATACATTTTTACTAAATATAACAAATAAACTTAATTAAAAAAATAAACACACAAACATAATAATTTATACATATATATTTACTTTAAAATAATTAATAAACTATTATCTATAATTTATTTTAAAACTTTAAAATTATATAAAAATAATATCTATATACATAATTTAAAATATTTTTAAAAATCTAGAATAAATTAAAACATTAAACAATGAAAAAATATTTAAAATTAAAATGCCCAATGCAATCAGTGCAACAGTAGGGAAAGTTTTGGATAGCAAAATAATTAAATTTACTATCCAAACTCCATTAAGAGCAACAGTAGGGAAAGTGTTGGATAGCGGAGGGGTAAAAATGACTATTCCTACTCCACTGAATACAACAGTAGGGAAAGTATTGGATACCGGAGAAAAAATACTTTTTCACACTCAAACACTTAAAAAAAAATCTTTTAAACTAGAAAATATTTACAAACAAAAAAACTTTATTAAAACATAAATATATTTATTTTATTTCTTGCCCTATAACACCATACCAATAACAAAACACTTCAACATTTTTAATTACATTTATTTAAATAATTAACATAATCAATAAACATTATTTGACTGCCCACACTTTAACACTATAATATCCACAACACACACCGAAATTAAACTATAGAATAATAAAACAGATTTAAAACTTATTTTAAAATGAAAAACTATTAATCTTAACAACTAATAATTAAATAATTACATTTTATTTAATACCCACCATTAACACCTTTAAAAGTCAAAACAACACAAAAAAACATTTACCCTAAATAAATATCAAATAATTAACATTAATTAACAACTATATATTAATTAATTAAACACAAATCACTTCCCACCCTTTACTCCTATAAACACCACAAAACACACCTACAATTAATTACAAAATTACCATAGTTAATTACCAATTAATTAATTAAAATTAATTAACAACCAATTATAAATTCATCAATTAAAAATAAATTCCTTTACACCTATAAACAGCACAACATACAGCTAAAATTTATTACAAAATTACCAAAATTATTAACCAACTAATTAATTAAAATTAATTAACAACCAATTATTAATTCATAAATTAAAAATTATTTACTTCACACTTTTACACCTACAAACACCACAACACACACCTAACATTAATACCAAAATCATCAACATTAAAAACCAATTAATTAATTAAAATTAATTAACAACCAATTATTAATTTATAAATTAAAAATAAATTACTTCCCACCCTTCACATCTATAAACACCACAACACACACCTAAAGTTTATTACAAAATTACCAACATTAAGAACCATTGAATTCAATAAAATTAATTAACAACCAATTATTAATTAATACATTAAAAATAAATTACTTCCCACCCTTTATACCTATAAACACCACAACACACACCTAAAACTAATTACACAATCTCATAATTAAATACCAATTAATTAATTAAACTGATTTAATAACCAATTATTAATTAATTAATAATAAATTGACCTATGAATGACGAGGACTGGCAGGCGGCTTTGATGTCCCCTAAAGACGCAGCGATTACCCTCCGCTTCCAACTTAACTTAAAATTCTTCACAGGTCATACCTCATGGGAGTGACCTTGGCAAAGATAGGAGCTAGAGCTGATCCACTTTGTCTTCGGGACTGCGCCCAAACGGCTACCTTTTAACACACAATTTGGGAATGCCTGGCGCTTCTGCGACTGTGGGAGGGGGCTATGACCCAAATCCAGACGGCATTAGGGAAAGACATGAATCTCACGCCAAGGCTGGGTCTCCTTAACATCTGGGTGGCCACGGACCTTCGTACGGAACTAAAAGCGCAAAATTCAAGTAAAAAAATCTACTAGAAATGTAACACATATATTAAAAATAAAAACAAATCTTATACAAAAACATACATCACATACATATAAAATATATACTAAAGTACATAACAATAATAAAAAAAACGATATTTTTAACAACTATATTTTTGCAAACGATATTAAACACTTCAATATTTTTAAAATCGATATTACTTACCTTAAGTCGATATTTTTAACCATGATATTCTTGCTATCGATATTTCTGACCCACAATATTATTGACTGGATATTTGTGCAACTCGACATTTTGTACTCGATATTCTGTCTCTGCACCGTCTATGAACATAGACAGTTCATGGTAAGTCTAAAATCCTGAACATACATGGCACAATATAAACCTGATCATGCAAGGGGCACTCTACAATCGCTGGCTTTCACAGGGCTATCTATGAAACTTGACATGCCCTGGGCACTTTTCGAACCCACCCATTCTGACTGTCACTGCGTCTCATACATGATTTTTTGGGCACGCGTTGAGACTGCGGGAATGGACGGAAAGGTATATTAAAGTCCGCTTTCCATTAGTGAAGCCCGTGTGACCACACACCAGAGTAGGCCTCTGTCTATGTAGAAACATATGGGAACCAGGTATAAAGCAGAAAGTGGGCGCACTGCAATCTTATTTTAGGGGAAGTAAGCAGCAAATACAAAATATGAGAGGTGTTCCTAGGAAAAGAGGGTGCTCAGATTTGTATATTCATAGGTCTCTGTTTAGTTGCACAGGTGTCTCAGTCTTAGAAGCCCTTGTATGGGCTGTAAAATGAAAATAAATGGAAGGCATCCCATTTTAGCAGGAATGGATCACACCTTTGCAGCTGGTGCTATTCCGAGCATTTCTTTGCCATAATCTTATACATTAATTGCGCAACTACAATAAAAGTTCCCTTTTGCACAGGAATGTGACACGGTGGCGGCCAGTCGCGCTGATCTGATCCATGTTATCTTTCCAGATAGTCTTTTCCCTTAATAGGCTCAATCCATACAGTATCGATAAAGTGCTATTTTGTAAAAATCATTGCAGTCTGTTCCATTAGCACAGGATTTTAATTTTAAAAAAATTCCCCAAAACAGAAAGTAAGCGCTGTAATGATGATCTACAGACACCTTAGTATTTGGCTTTCTAAAGCTACATATAAATGAAATCTCCCCTAATCTGGCTACAGGCAGATGTGTGTTCTGTGTGTGGTGCACCGTGCCTTATTTATCACAAAGGCATCATCAATCAGAGGCCTTCTCTGCCAATGCCAGAGTCAGTGAGAGGCAGAGCGAGGTCCTAACAAGATATTAGCTGTGAAAGGCCCACTGGGGGTTTGTTCCAGTCCTGGCACAGGCAGGCTAAATGAATGTCATGGGTGGAAGAAGGATTTTGCATAATAGTGCAGGCTGTTCTTTGTTTGCATGCATTAGAGACAGACTAGAGTGGGAGAGCAGTGTAAATTAAATCCAGTTTTTTCCCACTGCACTAATTGTTGAACATATTTAATGGTTAGGGTATGAACCATTTTTTATTGTGTTGAAATATTGCAAAACTATACGCTCACAATTGCTTGATAAACCACCTGCTTTCTCAAATTTCCTTTAAAATGCACCATTTGCTACTCCTTTTTTCAAACTTTTCTTGGGGGAGAAGCCTCTCAAACTCCCCTGTTGTACATTGGGCTATGCTTGTTGCGACATAATTCTCATCGACAACTTTTAAGCCCACTATTTACGAACGGCACCAGCCACCACTGCCTTTTTAACATCATTACATAAACATCATACTCCATACAATTATATATGCAAAACCAAGACAAAACACTTTATTAAAACTCAATTAAAAGTGCTTACAGCATGATTACCAAATAGAAAAAGTAGGTACCGGCCTATGGGCCCAATTCCTTTAGGACCCCTTGCGACAACAGATCAAATAATATTGATTTGATCTTGAAATCGATCTTAAATGACACAAGAACGACTGAACTCACTTGCCATTATGGCCACTGAAGATGACGTCTTGCAAAAGTTAGACTTCCAAGATATCCTGAATGATTTCACCACAAACAAATTGAGGAAAGTGAATATATAAAGTTTTGTTGGTTTATAACATTTTTAAAAAAATACTGTTTGTTTAATAACAGAAATAATTGTTAATGTTATATTTATGTACTAAAATTGGTTTACTAAAATTGTTGGTTGGTAAAACTAAAAACGTCTTAGGAAGTAATTTGTGAGGGGGCCCTGAAATTTTGACTGCCTAGGTGTCTCCATAGGGTTTAATCCGGCACTGAGCATGTGACAATGTCAACTTCAAGGCGATATCCATAATTTTTAAACAATGACTAGTTAACTGGGGTCACACTAATATTGTTTTCCTGCATTTCCTTATGTTTGAATGTAAAAGCACTAGTCTTAACACTTGTCTCCTCAAAGCAACCAATTTCTTACAAATGCAAAATATATTTTTGAGAAACTCCTCCACTGAAACATATAGGCGGCATGTGGAATATGTTTTGCAATATAATGTTCCATAATGAAGACTCTGAATGGGAACAAGCAGATCCTTGGGGACCTGAGTCTGCCCGCCATCCTCGCGGTGTTGGGACCGGCTGCCAGACATGCGGCGGTCCAGTACCACGAATTAGGATGCATTTTGACATTGCAGAGGGTGCTGCTTTTGATGTAAAAATTGCATGCCTGGCATGTCACTGCACCACATGGAAGGCACCACATGGTGCCTGCCACGTGGTGCAGCGACATGTAGGGGGGTACCATGAAAAGGGCTTCAATACGCCACATCCTAATATGGCAGGCGGTGCCTGCTAGGCACCGCCACCATTTTGGAGCCCCTGCTCTGCCTGGCAGGCAATCGTAACAATTTCCTGCTGGTGGAAAAGCGGCGGACGGACTTTCCATCCGCCGCGACACCCACTGCCATCGTGATATGGTGGGGTTATTTCACGTTATGATGGCGTAACGGTCGCCACTGCCGGCTCGGCGGCCCCGATCGTTACGCCATCATAATGAGCCCCTTAGTTCTGCTTGTTCCCAAGCCTTTTTATCTAGGCTAATTTGTAGATCAAGGTATTTTTGTCTTATGTTAAAATCATATATGCTGTAGCACATTGATGAGTATTTCCTTGGCAAAACAAGCCTGGTCTTCTTGGACTGATATGAGATTTGCTTGTTTTATCAATAATTTTTTGATTTGTGGCAATCATATTGCTTTGTTCTATGTATCTTTAAATTGCAAATATTTTAGAGTGGCCAACAAACATGCACTTCAAGGGTTCCCACTCCCCAGTAATTGCTTGTCATAGTAAGTGCTTCTGTTTTCTTGGCTGGGCTACTTTGAGTTTCAAACAATAGGACACAAATAGGGCTTTCAAGATAAAAATGTTGTTTTGACAAATTACATTCTAGTTGCACCAGTGCATGTGTTGTGCTATCTGGAAGTCTAAAAAGGAGTCTGTATGTGTGACACTGTGCTATATCCACCAATCCTGCTAGCCTCCCATGCAAATTTATCAATCCATACTTAAGGGATGGAATAACCATGCTCAAGATTACTTGATGTTTGGGTTTAAGGGTGGGCCTGATAGCTTATAGCATTGGCAATTAAAAAGGAGGCATTATGGGCTAGTGCAGTTGTTTTCCTTGGCGCCAAGTATAATTGTCGTCTTCCTCTTTCTTCCAACAATACAGTAAGGTATGTATAACACTATACCCATTCAAGCCTGGTGCTTTGCCCACTTGTCAATTTCCTTTTTTATTCACTTTTTAGCCAAAAACAACTATTTTCTTTTTCTCTTTGCTAATTCGCAGGGTATTTTCGATAACAACAGAGCTAGTAAATTATCCTCTATGCTACAACATGTCTGAAATGCAGTTTGATAATAGGGCAATAAGCCCTTGTTGGTGGCATGTTCATTTAATTCCTTGTGAAGCATTTTCCTTCTAAATCCAACAAGGTTATGAGGTTGCAGTTTACTGGAGAAGAAACCACCCCTTGTTAGGTACCAGGGAATAGTCAATTACAGTCTGCCTCTGTGGGGAGAAATGCATGCATGTTGGAGGTTGGTTGGCTGAAAATCACACATTTAAAAGCCGAAAACTCATACGAAGTACCATCGAAGTACCATCGTAAGGTCAGTGCCACATTTGTCCTTTTGCTGTATAGAGGTGAATATTTAGCACTTTATTTACTTTAAAAAGTTGATTAATTAAGTTCCCCAGGTTTAGGAACCTTAAATGCTACTGAAACAATTTCTTTGGAGAATAGGTGGAATTTGCTTAGCAATGCCTTGAATAACTCAATGAGATATCTAGTTTTCCTCCTGAGACTCTGTTCGATTTTTTTGAGACTTTCTTTTCCCCACTTAGGATTCTGTCAGTAGTCTTAATGAGTGTGAGACTTAGCTTCTGTCCCAAAAAAAAAAAAGAGAGTTTCCCAGGCTATACCAAAAGGGACCGGGTATTGTAATCACTCAAAATAAAAGTTTCCCTTTTGTGTTGTTTACTACTCCTACAAAGAGATTATATGCATACCACAGTGAACCAAAGATAAAGTACATAAATTTCAAATATAGCAACACGTAATCTAGATTTATATTATTATTATTTTATTATTTGCATCTTTATCAAAATTTAAGCAATATTGTATCCATTAAAAACACTTTTCATTACATATCATTGTACACATTTTCGTAAAAACAAACATTTAAAGAATGGTATCTTTTACAGTAATTCTTTCAACAGTTGTTAGCAATAATCAAATGAATTTGATATACTTCTCAGTACATATGATAATATTAAAAACATGATTTTTATTAAAACAGATTAACTGTGTCCTCTTGTCGACGCGTTTCGGTGTATCTTGTAGTTAAAAACACCTTCTTCAGGACCCACAACATAAAATCACAAAGTGCTCTTTATATCAAACCAATAAATCTAAAAATAAAAATAAAAGATACATACAATTAGATGCCGAACGCGTGCTCAGAATTGAATTTTCTTTGGTTCAATGTAATTCTTCATCATAATACTATAGCGTACAGCTACACAAAAACCTCCATGCTCAACGCTAAAGTGCAATCACGTCAATACATGTCTAAAACATGATTCTACAGTATACATTACATTGCACATATTGCTCAACCCTCTATGACAAATACATTAACTCTGTCTACAAGGGTATAGTATTCTGAAGCAGTTTCTAACTCATATTTTGACCCTAATAGCTTTCCCTCATTGGGGATTCGGTGTGGAGTACGTTGTAGAACTGTAGTACTATTTTTATAAATCCTGCTGTATATATCTTCATCAGACCATAGAATCTAGGGAAATTTATGATTTTAATAATGCTATTAGCAATCAGGCTCCAGTGCAAGAAGTGTACATTAACCTCATAAATTATTTCACTATACTTACATAAACTGTATGACTTCATATTCTTATACTTTTTGAAGAATGATGGGGGTATACATTTCCTTCACCCTATTTAATCAAAGGATATATACAATTTCAATGAATATAATTAATTTGCATCTAGACCTATTTCTTAGTGCAAGATTTACATTAATTCACTCACCCCGTAAGAGGCCAATGTTTTCACTACATTTTCTAAATCGTAGCCTTTTTTTGTAGTTAAAAGCCGGGATTGAAGAATGATGAGGGGTACAGATTTCCTTCACCCTATTTAATCAATGAATATATACATAATTTGAATGGATGCAATCAATTTGCATTTAGACCTATTTCTTAATGCAAGATTTATATAAATTCACTCACCCGTGAGAGGCCAATGTTTTCAAAATATTTTCTAAATTGTAGCCTTTTTAGTTAAAACCCGGTACGATGTCCCGCCTTTGAAGATACTTCTGCCTTTTTTCAATTTGGTCAGAAGTAGACTCCTAGAGTTAAAGTAAAAAAACAGCCAAATGGGTGATTTTAGCTAATAAGTCAACCCCTATTTAGCCTACTAGGCTCCCTTCAGACACTTATTTAACGATTACACACCTAATTAGACCCTACTTTCTAGATGTTTTAAAGAGTTCAGACGCACTAGACATTCAATTTATTGTGTGTGCTAGTCAAAAGTTTACATACTGGCATTGACAGATTAGGCTGAAATAACTTATTTCTTACATATTTTATATTTTCAAAATACACTACACATTCGTAATGCAGTTTATTCTTCAAATGCCCCTTATTTGTTTAATCTGTTAACAGACATTATTTTCCTTCGTTCGAAAAATAACACTGAGTCAGTAATTGTCGCAGCGTTATCTCTTATTACGAGTCAATTTCATCATAATAAAGCCCGCATAACAAGGTAGTATTGCGGATTGACTTCCAAGAAATAGTAGCCATCAGCCTTTCATTTTGACCAAAATAATAAAAAATAATAAAAAATATATATAGAAAACAACCCAAAGGTCTATGCGCATATTAGTTTCCACCTATAAAGCATTACTTCAGCATTCGAGCCCCCGTTGGTGCATCTAAAAAATAGGCTTACATCCCTCGTGTGTAAAAGCGCCTGTTAACTCCTCGGGAGCTATTAAGTCTCCTTACCGTATTTGACGCGCAGCGTCTCTGCTACCGGGATTCTGATTTATTAATCAAAAAACAGCACCGCCGTGTTGCTTGTGTTTAAATGCTCTGGTCGTGCGTCAACATGCTTGTTGACGCTACGTGCAGCCATTTTAGTAGTTTGAATTAATGTATAGTCGAGTGATCCCTAAATAAACTTTATAGAACCAATATTGTCGTGCACAACAATGTCCTATATTAACTATTATTTTAACATAGATAATTCCGTGATCCTAATATTGGACATAATATAATTTATATCTATTGGCACATAAAGTTATCAGAGATTTGGCTTTTAACATATGTTCTAATTGTGCCTCTCTAATGTTATAGCAACATCTGTGATTGTACTTCAGTCCTAGATATACTCGTCAGATTGTTATCTATGCTTTTGTACAGATTTTATCAACTACATTTTATTACACCCAGACCTAATAACTATGATATCAACTCTGCCACCATTGGCATATTTGTAGTTCTTACTACTAAGTAACAAATTCCTTATCAAATTCCTTGGTATTATGCAGCCTCTATACACCACCGACTGGTTTTTTAGTATTGTTATATATGTATCTTAATGTTCTGGCTGTATATCCCTTTGCTCACCTAGTTTATTAAAAAAATGTTTTTATAATAATAAAATATGTAACTAAAATTTAAAATAAAAGATAATAAATAATAAATAAAAGAGATGAACTGAATCTGATGGTAACTTCAGGTTTATTATTTAGTGGGTACTCATAACTCTACATAAATTTTCAATGTGCTCATCTAATGAGTCTTTCCCACTCCTCTCTATTGTTAAGGCCCTGATGTTAGGTTTTAAATTTGGACATGTAGAACTGTTCTCTTTGTTTTCTGTTTTTATCAATGTCTCCTCCCCGTGCTGATACTTTCATTTTCTCCAAGATGAACCACTTGAGGTCTTCTTCCTTGTGATTCATCTCTGACCAATGGTGTACAAGTGGGGCATTTTTCCTATTATTTTTCAATGCTGATCTATGTTCAGTTAAACACAGTTGCATTTCTCTACTTGTTTCCCCTATATATCCCTTCTGGCAGGGGCAAACAATTAGGTACACAACATTTCTCGTTCTACAGTTCACCATTTCATTCATCCAGTGTGAAATGCCATTAAGTTCCACTCTCTGCTCTCTGATTATCGTCTTACAGTGTGTACAGATACTGCATGGGAAGTTCCCTTTCAGTTTTGTACCATCCTGAATATTGGTCTGAAAGCTCGTCTTAGGTTCCCTAAACGTTTTCACTAAATGAGTACGAATAGTTTTGTTTCTTCTATATGAAAACGTTGGCTTGCTCAAGGGCACAGTTCCTGGTTTATTCAGGAGGAACCAGTTCTTATTAATCAAGTTTTACAGTTTACTCATCTCATTAAAATTTGTGACCATAACAATTCCCTGTTCTACATTGTTAGACTTCTCATTAATCTCAAAGAGACTTTCACGATTATAATATTTTGCTCTCTTGTAGGCGTCTTTTATCAGCCTTTTAGGGTATCCTCGTTGAAGTAACTTCTGTTGTAAAGTTAGTGCATGGAATTCAAAGTCTTTTCTGTCACTGCAATTACATCTGATGCGTAAAAATTTACTAAAAGGAATACCATCCTTCTGACATTTTGGATGATGACTAGTATGGTGCAATAAGGTGTTCCTGTCTGATGGTTTAGTGTATAATTCAACGGACAGTATATCCTCTTTGGCTTTTATTGTAATATCTAAAGAATCGACAGAATCCTGACTTCTACTTGCTGTAAATTTAAGATTGGGGTCCCCACAGTTGAGCCATTTAAAAAAAGATACTAGATCAATTTTATCTCCCTGCCAAATAAAAAACACGTTGTCTATAAATCTAGACCACTGTTCGATATTTTCAAAGTAAGGACTGATTTCATTATAAATGTGTCTCTCCTCAAATTTTCCTACATAAATGCATGCCAGACTGGGAGCACACGTGGCTCCCATACTGGTACCCTTAGTTTGACAGTAGAAATCATTATTGAACAAAAAAATATTGTTCATAAGAATGATTTCAATACATTCCACAATTAATACCTCCAAAGGGGATAGATCTTTGCCTTCTTGGCTAAATATATCCCTTATCATTTCAACCGTATCTTGTTGTGGTATGTTAGTATATAAGGACTCAATAACCAAACATACTAACCATTGTTGTTCTCTATTAAATTTAAGTCCTTCTACCTTTGAAATCATATCTGTAGTGTCCTTTATGTATGAAGGTAGTTCCTTACCTAAAGGTCTAATGAACCGATCAACATATTTACTCAATGGCTCTGTGATTGAATCAATTCCGGACACAATAGGTCGCATGGTGGGTCAACAATATTCTTATGTACCTTAGGTAGCCCATAAAGGGCCGGTATCAATGGATGATCATTATGCAAAAATCTGAACTCATCCTCACAGATTATACCGTCTTCTTTTGCCAGACGGAGAAGGTTATGGACTTTATTTTTTAGTTTATTCCATTCGTCCAAGTTGGATTTTCTATAGTGGGATGGAATATCAAGCAAAGCTTGCATTCTCCTATTATAATCTAATGTATCAAGGACAACTACACTTCCGCCCTTATCTCCAGGTTTCACTGTAATAGATTCACATTCCTGGAGACTCTTAAGAGCATCACATTGATTTCTAGATAAGTTATTTTGAACCCAACTGTTCTGTTCTAACATGTCCTCCAAGCCTCTTGTGACTACTTTCTCGAATGTGTCAACTTCCTGTCCTACCAAATTACTTGCCGGCGTCCAGGTTGATAGAGGTTTCAAACCAGATTTGTTATTGGATGGCATTAAATCTTTTCCCTCAAAGAATTTGTTTATTCTGACTTTCCTAAAAAGATCACGCATGTCTTTCTCTATTGAGTATTTACACACTTGAGCTCTAAGTGCAAATCCCAGTCCCTTTTCTAAAATTTAAATTTCATCTACAGTAAGTACTTTCCTGAAATATTTATAATGGGGGCTTTGAGAGAATCAATACTTAGGTGCCGATTCGGATCCTGGAAAAACCGAGTACGAACCGTCGGTCGGGGCGTTTTCTCCGTCCGACTCATAGCCGGGAAAAAAACATTACAAACATGGAAGTACGATGCGCACGGAAACACCATTTCCGTACGAATCGTAAAAATCACCGACCGACGAAAATATACATACAAATGTGATCCGGGAAAACGCCGACGTGACGTCGGGACGCATTCAGGCTGCGTTTCACGAACCAGGAAGTACGATTCGAACCGACAGCAGTCCGGACGGCAATATTTTTACGGCACCCAAAAAGTGCCGGAAAAGCGAAGTACGCCGCGATGCGAGTGGAATTGGGGGCCCGGTATAAGCCGTACCCCCCCAGCCCCCTGTATGTACGCGCCCCACCCCAGCCCCCCGTATGTACGCGCCATCCCCCCCAGCCCCCCGTATGTACACGCCGTCCCCCCCAGCCCCCTGTATGTACGCGCCATCCCCCCCAGTCCCCCGTATGTACGCGCCGTCCCCCCCAGCCCCCCGTATGTACGTGCCGTACCCCCAGCCCCCCTCCGTGTATGTCCGGTGCGTACCCCCACCCCCGTAGGTACGGTGCGGAGCCCCATCCCCGTAGGTACGGTGCGGACCCCCACTCGTGTATGTCCGGCGCGTACCCCCACCCATGTATGTACGGCGCGTACCCCCACCCATGTATGTACGGCACGTACCCCCACCCGTGTATGTACGGCGCGTACCCCCACCCGTGTATGTACGGCACGTACCCCCACCCGTGTATGTCCGGTGCGTACCCCCACCCGTGTATGTACGGCGCAGACCCCCACCCATGTATGTACGGCACGTACCCCCACCCATGTATGTCCGGCGCGTACCCCCACCCGTGTATGTACGGCGCGTACCCCCACCTGTGTATGTCCAGCGCGTACCCCCACCCATGTATGTCCAGCGCGTACCCCCACCCGTGTATGTACGGCGCGTACCCCCACCTGTGTATGTACGGCGCGTACCCCCACCCGTGTATGTACGGCACGTACCCCCACCCATGTATGTACGGCGCGTACCCCCACCCGTGTATGTACAGCGCGTACCCCCACCCATGTATGTAAGGCACGTACCCCCACCCCCGTAGGTACGGTGCGGACCCCCAGCGCTACGGGTGGGGGTACGCACCGGACATACACGGAGGGGGGCTGGGGGTACGGCGGGTACATACGGGGGGCTGGGGGGGATGGCGCATACACACGGAGGGGGGCTGGGGGTATGGCGCGTACACAAGGAGGGGGGCTGGGGGTACAGCGCGTACATACGGGGGGCTGGGGGGACGGCGCGTACATACGGGGGCTGGGGGGGACGGCGCGTACATACGGGGGGCTGGGGGGGGGACGGCGCATACATACGGGGGGGCTAGGGGGAGACAGCGCATACCGGGCACCTGTTTGGATGTCTCCATGGTTGCTATAGGAGTACGCTCCGGACGGTCTTTTTACCATACGGTTGTACAATCGGACGGACGGTACGAATCGTACTTGCGCGCTCGGACTTCAGTTTTCAGATTCATACGTAATAATGTCCGGGGACATGTCAGACACCTTTTCCGACCCGAGGACGTGTCGGGGAATTTACCCAATGCGATTCGTATGGACTTTTTCACATACGAATCGTACTTGCCAGTTTGTACGGGACTTGTACGATTCGGATGGAAAAAAGTCCAGATTCAATTCGGACGGGGGAAATTTTTCCAGGATCCGAATCGGCACCTTAATCCCAATCTTTTTGGCTGTGTGTTCTCATGTAGGGTCTCCTCAATCCTGTCTCTCTTTGTTGATTTCCAGAATGACCCCTCCCTCTCGCTCTGAACGTTTGGGGTGTCTCATTTCTTGTTGTCCTAAAAAAACAGGATAATCCCTG
This sequence comes from Triturus cristatus, assembly GCF_964204655.1. NCBI lineage: Eukaryota > Metazoa > Chordata > Amphibia > Caudata > Salamandridae > Triturus > Triturus cristatus. The sequence continues at coordinate 1,079,321,458 of NC_140593.1, read as the reverse complement.
CTGCTACCTGCAACTTCCTCTCATCCCTAGTTCTTGTTTCCATACTCCTTTCTCCCTCAGAGTCTGAGCTATTATAGGAAGTATCAGAGAATGTAAATTTTTTCTTAAAATACTTACTCCTATTGTACTGATTGTTCCTTGGTGTATAGCCTGTTTGGATTGGTTGGTCATAGTAGTCTTTTAGTAAATAAGGATACACCAACTCAGTATTAAATTTAGCAATATCTTTCCTCAACTTATTGGACTTTTTGTTAATTAAATATTCCCTGTGTCCAGTTACATCTTCCTGTATTTCCTCCAATTTTCGTTTAGCATCTTCTAATGCTGTACTTTCCTTGAGTTGTTTCTCTAAGGTTTCTATTTATTCTCTCTCAATTATAATTATTTCCTATGCTGTCTCTATTATCAGCAACATCCAATCGTGACTACAGTGATTGGCTATTAGTGTCCAACTTGTCTTAAATTTTTCATTTTTAACAAAAAGACCAGGATAATTTTTAACCCCTTGTGTGCTCATGACGAGCTGGGCTCGTCATGGCACACAGTCGCCTTGTGCTCATGACGAGCCCAGCTCGTCATGACACCCACCCACGGGGGAAGTGCTGCGCTCCCCCCGTGGGTGGTCGATCGGCGGGTTTGTTACGGGGAAGGCAGGGGAAGACTTTCCCCTGCCTCCCCCTGCCCCCCCGCGTCATCATTGACGTCAGCGCTTTTCCTTTCCCTCGATGCTTTTGTGCATTCCTGCTGTTACTCGTCACGCTTCATGCCTTTGTTCAGTCTTCCCCCTCCCTACACTACATCTCCCATAAAGCCCTGTGTCTGGGGGGTGGAGTTGTGCACTTTCCCATGCTGCCTTGCGCTGCCTGTTTCCCTCTGTTCGGTGCTTGGCTTTCCTCAGCTGTGCTGGACCACGCCCTTCGTTGAGCTCCTGCTCCCTTTGACTCGTCTTATGGACCGTGGGGAATACGCTCGTCACTGTTCGCCCTCTCTACCTGGACGCCTGCCTGAACGGAACCGAGTGTTCGACAACCTTGCCTCGAGACCTGTTACGGCTTTCAACCCGCCCCCGCCTTTCTTGAAAATTAATTTCCTCGCTACATTGTGTCCTATCTATTAAAGAGGAAACCTTCTGAACACTCCACGCCCCTTTTCCAGCGAAGCCGTCTAGGATTTACCGCATCTTGTCGAACCCGTGATTCAACGAGGTATTTACCCGCCACGTCTCTCCCATCGTACTTCCTTGTTTGCGACCTGGCCACGAAACCTTCACTCTGGAAGGTAGGAGAAATACCGCTATTGTTTGTTTTGAGTTGTTTCTTTTTTTTACAACCAATGACTTTGGCTGGGACATTTAGACAGTAGCGCTTGTTTAAGTTATCCCTGCTCCACGTCTTCGTCCCTTTTGTTCTGAGCAGTATTTTGTGGAGACCTCGAGTGCTGAATAACTCTGGGTCAGTGGAACGCCTTTCTTTGTTTTACGGTACATCAGTTTTATGAGGCATTGATGAACGGTGCTTGTCGCAAATCCGACTAAACTGCCACTTACTTATTTGGACTCCAACTACTTATTGTGATAAGCCTGTCACAGCCCCGTATCTAAGCAGCTCCTCATATAAAAGTGTTCCCTCTGGGATATTTGGAGAAGACCTGCATCCTTGATTATTATTACATGCGCTATGTAAGTATGGGAATGTGCACAACTGTATTGAGTATTTCACTTTCATAGTACTATCTCTAAGACACTAACCAGTTTCCCACTTTTATTTCTCCAGTTTGTTGTTTTCTGTGCTACAGCATTGTACCGTCAGCCCACTGCTGTCGTCCTGGTTACGTGGTCCCATGCCATCTCCTCCCTCCCTAGAGGTATCTGTCTCTGGTCGTGGTTCCTACTAGTATCGACCAGTCGATTTACCTTACGGGAGAGTTGAGAACTTCTCCTCGCTTCTGTGGCCCTGGTTCTTCTCCGGATCTCATTCCAGACCCGACACCTGCTGCACGATCGTGCGATCGTGCAGCAGGAATGCCCACTAGCGCCAGGGATTTTTTAAATTTTTTTTATTTGGCCAGTGTTTGTTGGTTGGGGGAGCGGCCCCTTGGGCAAGGGTCACTCCCCTTTGGGGGGCATTTTAGGAAGCCCACGATGTTTGTTTTTGTTTTGGGGAGTGACCCCTTAGGCAAGGGTCGCTCCCCTTTTGGGGGCCTACATTTTTGCTTTGTTTTCCCCCCCCAGGGGGGGACAGATTTTAATTTTAAAAAATGTATTCGGCCCACTGGGCCAATGTAATAAATGTACTCTGGAGTGGCCCCTTGGGCAAGGGTCACTCCCCTTTGGGGGCCATTTTCATATGCCCATGATGTTAGGTTTTGTTTGGGGGAGCGGCCCCTAAGGCGAGGGTTGCTCCCCTTATGGGGGCTATGTTTTAGGCTTTGTCTGCCCCACTGGGGGGCAGATTTTCTTTATTAAAAAAAAATGCCCACTGGACCATCAGGGATTGTTTAGTGGGGAGTGGCCCCTTGGGCAAGGGTCACTCCCCTTTGGGGGCTTATGATTTTGGTTGTCTGCCCCCGTGAAGGGGCAGAATACGCCCTTTTTAGGTTGAGCATTTGAGACCTCTTGTATATTCTTTAGTATTTACTTATATGTTTTTATGGTTTGTGTGCTTTGGAGATCAGCCCTAGGACTTGCCTGCTTTCGCTTATGGACTTTTCTTTCTGATCAACTGACTCTAACTTTTTTGATAGAAAACGACCAGCAGAGGTCAGTAAAATACCAGAATCACTTCAGCATTCTCCAGTTTTCAGTCCATAGAAATTGTCTTCCACGAGCACCCATAGACAATAATTTTTTTTAAAAATCTTGTATTGTCAGTGATATGACCAATGAAGGCCCAGATTTTATATTAAAAACAGAGCATTGGACTATACCATTTCCCGCTGAAAGGCAATATTTCTCCCCGTTTGTTCCTCCATGTCAAAGAACAGCAAATGTTTCAGGGCGCAGGCTGTAATGTGCTGCATAGCTAAGTACACATAAGGTCCCAAAGAAGAGACCGATTGCATTGCAAATGCTTGTCTAATGTAGGGCCCACTAGGCCACCAGGGAGTTATTTGTGGAGAGTGACCCCTTGGGCAAGGGTCACTCTCCTTTGGGGTCAATCTTTGTGGCTGTGTCTGCCCCGCAGGGGCCCAGATGGCCATTTGTTTTTTTAATTGGGTCCACTATGATGAGTACAGGCCCCAGCTAGGCCCGCAGGACACAAGGGTTCGCTCTTCTGTAAAGAAATCTATAAGGAAGTTGGCACGGAAACTGCAAAGTACAAAGACACGGTTTATTAACCCTTAAGGGTGGTCCTACAATCCATACAATACCCTTCAGTATTGCATAGAGTAGCACAAAGAACTTGCATACACGGTCCCCTTTTATACACAACAGAGGGGCTCATAAGTGGGAGGATACGACATGAGACGAAGAATGTTACCTTTTATGGACATTTGCAATACAAGATCGATATGTGGGTGGAGCTGACATACTCCTTAAGCCCGCGAAAACATGGTCAAGCAAGGACTAACTGATAACAGATGTGGTCAAGTCTGGGCATGCGCCAGACGGACAAAGGAACTATTTATAGACTGTTACTAGGCAGATTACAAGAGCAACTGACACAAAGATGAGACTCTTCTCGTGCTGGGCACGTGGAGACATGACAATACAAAATGGAGTCCAGACTTCAGTCAACATAACAAAGGAACATGTGTAAGGAAGGGAGAATTCATGTCTTTAGTAAATGCTTAATCACATCGAAGTTGCAATTTACAACAGACGACCCTTTCAGCATTTACTGAAGACATCCGGCTTGTTAGAATAATCATCATATATATCAATTATCATCATCTCTTCTACTTCCTTAGCTAAACGTTTCTGATAAGTGACATTGGCAATAGCTTTCTTATCGGGGATACAAAATGATACACATACGGAACAGAGCAAGGGACCACATTGAACACAGATACAGCAAGAAAACAGAACTGCTATAAGTATGCAGAGACCAGTCAAAACCTTCCAACCCCAAGCAGTGATCAATGCCCAAAACCATCCAGAAAAGGACCAAGTGCCGTTTTCTGTATGGATTTCAGCTGCAATTTTATGCAACCTGTTAATTGCATTGTAGACTGAAGGTGTGTGGTCAGGAATAAACACACAGCAACTACTTCCGATAATTTTACAAGCTCCACCTCGATCAGCTAACATAACATCTAACACCATACGATTCTGCAATGCAACAATTCTGGTAATCTGTAATTCTTCCGTAAGATTCCCAAGAGCAGCAGCGGTTTGGTTTGTCACAGCCTCTACCACTCGTGTCAATCTTCGAACTTTCCTACTATTTAGGGCAGCTCCAACGAAGAAAAACAATCCTAAATTGAAGTCGATATACTGCTGCAAACTGGTGTCAGTCTGGTCCACGTCATCAATTGATAGAGTACGTTTATACCTATTTACAGTCACATTATTTAACAACTTTAAATCCTTATGATAGGATGCAGGTGCCAGAAATACAGGAGGTAACAAAAATGATACATAGCATACTCCAGACCAACCGGCTGGCAAACGATAATAACCTTTAGTTCCGCACACAAAGTACGTATTATGGGATGCTAAGAAAGTACTGTTATTCAATCCATCGATGTTTAATATGGTAATACAATCGCTAACACCGACAGGAATATAACCCACACTTTGGACACACAGGTCCGCTTGAGCTTGTGCCACTTGAATCACAAATTTGTCTTTTCCCACAGTGTCTCTGGTGTTCGTGAAAACATATGGAATCGATTCATTGTCTGGTCGATACTCTTCCCATTCCCAAATTGTCCCATTCGCTTGCGGATATCCATCTTTATCCTGATGACATTCTTTATTGAGTCTGAAGAGTAATCGTCCCACTGTGGGTTTCCGAGTGGCAAAAAGCAAAGTGTACCATGCTCTACAAGAGCCATTATGAGAGAAAGGAAGAGGTATGAATGGCGTTCCTCCTTTCTTCTGATGAGCTGGCATCATACCACATATCCAACAGTTCGTAGCATTGGTGGCAACATGGGTATGATGTAACATCTGGATGAAAGTGTTATTCAAATAGGACTGACGATGCTTCAACTCTTGATACGGAAGGGTATAGAAATAGTGCTCCGCAGGCACTGGAGTGGTCAACACAAGCAACTCTCGGGCAGGAGTCACATCCTCCACAAACCATGTGGTTATCCCTACAATAGCTACTGTGAGCATAAAACCTGTTGCACAAAGGATCTTCTTTTTCTCCATGTCAAAATAGAAAATCAATATCTTCCTGAGACTAAAGGTTTGTCAGAACTCTTCCCTTTGGGCAGCGGTCGATTTCTTCACCAACGGGCCAAGACGGGTGTCGCTACACTAATGCAGGGCTGATCCCCCCCCCTTGCCTCACTGGCTCTCCGTTTCACTAACCCAAGGGCCGTTCTGACAACATGTCCCGATACTGAAGGATTCACTTTCTTGGCCTCAGATGATACCGCCTTCCTCCAGGAGTCGCATGGTCCGGAAAGAGCTCCTCAGCGTCGTTCGATTCCACAGCACGGCCTTTCTCTGTGGTCAGAATCTCTCGTTGATCGGTCAGTACAGCGGGCTCCACCAATCCGGGCGGTACTTTGCGGCAGTGCAGGGAATGGATCCAATTCTTTCTGTTGGAAACTCGCACAGCCGTCCTCGTTGCCAGTAAGACTTGCTCAGGGCCCACCCATCTCGGCTCCAGGCTGTTCGTCCTGTCGAAGATTTTCAGCATGACATAGTCTCCAGGCCGGAGACTATGTCCTTCGCCGGTGGACCGATCAGGGAGCGCCTCCCGGACCTGTTGATGAATGGAAACCAAGTTATCCGTTAACTGTGCCAGATAATCATTCATCATTACACAAGGTACATCATACACAGTCTTAGGTTTTGGTGGACCCCAAATATTCATTGGGCGTCCAAAGACAATCTCATACGGTGTAAGACCGATTCGAGAGTGCGGTACCGACCTAATTGACAACAATGCCAGCGGTAAAGGATCTGGCCAAGTCAAAGACGTTGAAGCTTGAATTTTAGCGATCTTGAGCTTCAGTGTACCATTATACTTCTCGACTAGTCCTGCAGATTGAGGGTGGAATACTGCGTGGAACTTCTGGGTGATGCCTAGACCCTTCAGAACATACTTTATAACGTCCGCTATAAAGTGGGGCCCGTTATCACTCCACAGAAGTCTACAAACGCCATATCGAGGGAAGAACTCCTTCAACAGCATCTTAGCGGTAGTCATTGCAGTATTGTCCTTCGTGGGGTATGCCTCAACCCATTTGCTAAAGGCACACACCACTACTAGAACATACTTCAAATTATTACAACGCTCCAGCTGGATGTAATCCATCTGCAAAACCTCAAAGGGTGCAGTAGGCGTTACGAACCCTCCTGCTGGGGTCCGAGTCCCCTTTCCTGGGTTGTACCGCAGGCAGATCATACAGGTCTGCACCACTCTCTTTGCCGTGCTAGCAATCTCTGGATGCTCCCAAACTTGGGTGAGCAATTTTACAATTGCGGAAGCTCCAACATGTGCTAGCCCATGTGCCATCTGAACCATAGGTTGTACAAAAGCTGTGGGTAATTTCCATCGATCCATCTGCTTATTTCTCCAGCAACCCTCATCATCCAATTCTCCCTCACTGGACCATTGCTCCCGTTCTTTATCAGAAGCGGTCCTCTGTATTTCTCGCACTTCTTCCTTCGCATCATGCCATCTTTCTACTTGTGACTTTACTACATACATGCCAGTAGCACCGGGCTGCATCGCAGTCTCCCGCGCCACCCGGTCTGCTAACGCATTCCCTTCTCCAACTTTATCGACTACTTTCCTATGGGCGCTACATTTAATGATAGCAATTCTCTTCGGATATGTCAATGCAGTTAAAAGATTATGAACTATTTCCCCATGCATTATTTGTACTCCATGCGACGTTAAGAACCCTCTTTCCTTCCAGAGCAGGCCGAAATCGTGCGCTACTCCGAAGGCATAGCGGCTATCTGTATAAACATTCACACACAATCCTGTACTGAGCTCACATGCTCGTGTTAATGCTATCAGTTCCGCTGCTTGAGCTGATTTCTGTGGTATGCGTGCTGTCTCCACTATTGTTTGCAATGTGGTAATCGCATACGCTGCTGAAGTCGTACCATCTGGTAGCTTCAGGCATGACCCATCCACCCACAGTTCTCCATCTACATCTGGAAAGGGAGTATCCTGGAGATCAATACGACCCTTTGTTTGTTCCTCGGTCATAAGGATACAATCATGTGCTTCTCGTGCCTCAGACCGAGTCTCGGGGTATGGCAACAATGTGGCAGGATTTAACGTCACGCACCTCTTCAACGTGATATGAGGAGCCAAAAGCGTCAGCTCATATCCCGTTAAACGGGCACTGGTCAAATGCTGCGTCTTTGTCTGATTAAGCAGGGCATCAACAGCATGGGGAACTAATACCAACAGCTTATGAGATAACACAATTCCCTCGCTCTGGCGTATTGACACAGCTGTCGCCGCAACCGAGCGAAAACAACCAGGCAATGCTCGGGCAACAGGATCAAGTACAGCCGAAAAGTATGCACAAGGGCGCTGATTGTCGCCGTGCATCTGCACTAAAACCGATAATGCACATCCATCTTTCTCATGCACATACAGCGAAAAAGGCTTGGTATAATCGGGAGTCCCTAACACTGGTGCTGAACAGAGGGCCTGTCGCAGTTTCTGAAAGGCAGTGTCACACTCATTCGTCCAGGGGAGCGGGATAGGTGTATCTTTTGTCAAAAGGGCTAACAATGGCTTGGCTATATACGAAAACCCTAATATCCACTGCCTGCAAAAAGAGACAAGACCCAAAAATGCGCGCACGTCCTTCTGCGTGGACGGCGTCGGTGTATCCAGAATCACTTGAACACGGTCTGGTGTGAGTGCACGTCCCTCCTTAGACAAAAGGTGACCTAGATAAGTCACCTTTGGTCTACAGAATTGCAACTTTTTCCGAGAGACTTTGTGATTGTGGGATGCCAAAAAGGAAAGCAAAGACAACGTACTCGTTTCACACAACTCCGGGGTGTCAGCCGCCAGCAAGATATCATCAACGTATTGAATGAGGGCGACACCCTCGGGCAGGACAAAGGAGTCCAATTGTCTTTTCAAAGCTTGACTGTAGATGCTAGGGCTTTCCGTATAGCCCTGAGGTATTCTACAAAATCGGTAAGACCTATTATTGAGAGTGAACCCAAAAAGGTATCGACTATCGGGATGAATGGGAATTGAAAAGAAGGCATTTTTCAAATCAATAACTGAAAACGTGGTTGCCGTAGGCTTGACCAAAGTAAGCAACGTCTTGATATCCGAAACCACTGGGTACTGAGGTATCACGATCTTATTCACTTCTCTCAAATCAATGATAAACCGATAGACTTTGGCATCCGTATCCTTTTTCAGAATAGGTAGAATCGGGCTATTACAAACATTATAGGGAACTTCTTCCACCACTCCCACCTTGATCAAATCCTGCACAATCTGTACAAGAGCCTCTTCCCCCTCCTGCGAAATACGATACTGGGGAAGGCGTGGTAACACCGCCCCCTCCTGGACACTAATGTGGACGGGCGGAATCACCATCTGTCCCACATCAGTATCCGAGGTGGCCCACAGAGCACGAGGGAGGGCAGCTAACACAGCATCTTCTGTAACCACACACATCCGTTCAGACAGGGGGTAATTGTCATTCAATATCACCCGCACTCCAGCAGGGGAACACCGGATCGTAGCTCTGAAGTGCTTCAGCATATCAAGGCCCATAATATTATCCGGCGTGTTCGGAGCTAATAAAAACGGACAGGGTGCAGAAAAGGAATTAACCTGAAATGTGAGGGGCTGTGAAAGAGGGCTTCGGGAGAGTGTTCCATCAAACCCTACCGATGTAACCATTAAGCCAGATGGGGGAGCCCTCGGAACCAATTGTTTAGACAGCGCACTACGAGTCGCTCCTGTGTCCACTAGAAACTGATCAGTGGAGCCCAAAACCTCAGCTGATACGTAAGGACCCCGCTGATCAACTGGCACCTCAACTGATTCTAACCCCCATCCAACGCATTCCTATGCATGCTGAGAATCATGGTACCCGGAACGATCAATCCCCGACACTTGATACTGATTTTGTCGATCAAAAACATTGGACCTATCTCGGTGCTGCCCGGCAAGGTCAAAACGAGCGTGATCATTAGAATTCCCTCTAAAATTCGGGAAACCCCCTCTACCTCTCGGGCCACCCTGAGTGTGTCCCTGACCGTGTCCCTGCCGTGAAGCATGCAACGCTGGGCATTCTCTGGCCCAGTGCCCCGATTGCTTACAATACGCACATTGATTCCTATTCAGATCCGATCGGCCCGAGGGAGGACCATAAAATCCTCCCCTACCTCTATTTACACCCCGTCGGGGCGGACCATATACCTGTGCTAACATCACCTTCGTTTTTAAATCCTTCGATTTCTTTTCCTCCTGCCCCTTCGCTTCTAGCTCCTGGCGCTCATAGTACTGAGCTATAGTCAGGAGGGCTGTCGGGGTCGTAGTGGACCAAGAACTTTCACTCGCTTTGAGGCGAGCTGCAATTGCCGGTAATAAATTCGCCACATATTTGTCAGCAAAAAGGTGCCGACCCGTATCATCCGTAAGAGACTGACCACTAAAATCATGGAACGTCTCCTCAAAGCGCGTAAAGAAATCTGCAACTGATTCATCGGCTTTCTGCTTACACGAGGCTAGCATATTCCAGTCAATCTTTTTAGGAGGAATGATGGTCTTCAACTTAGTCAGAATAGCAGCGGGGAGATCTAAGATAATCTGAGGTGGTTTCTGCGCGGGCTTCCTCTCCCTATCCTCATCCTCAAGTTCAGACCATCGAGCCTTAAAAGTGGCAACATCATCCACCTTCCGCACGGATCGCCACATATCTGGTGGTAGAATAAGCCCAAAGAACAAATCTATATCTGCTAAGGTCATAATACAAGAATTCAAGGCCCCCTCGACTTCTTCGTAAAAGGCCGCTGGATTCTTGCGGGGATCAGGCAACGCATTCTTTAATGCCATGACGTCAGCCCTGTGCCAGGGAGTATAAACCCAATTATACACAAAATATCCCTTAGCATCGGCGGAGGTAATTTCCGAGCTAGTCCCCGCTCCTTTAGGAGGAACATACAAAGGCGCCGCCTCGCGCATTGGTTTAGCATGCACTGGATCGCTCTTATCTGATTGAGAGGTGGATGAATGGCCGCCTCCAGTACGCGAATCCGACCGCTTTTCCTCCTCCAGATGTTGGCACGCTTTCTCTTTAAGGCCTGCTGCCGCATCCCGTAACGCAAACAGTCGCCGAACCACCTCAGGCGCCTTAGAGGGAGAAAAAACACCATTACGCAATGCTTTAGAATCTAATACCACATCAGCAGGTTCAAAGACACTGGAATATTTCCGAAAGGCAGCAATCACTTCATCAGAAAAGTGTCCCAAGAAATACAACCTTTCTCTATCCTGCCACGACTCCCAAGAAGCCAACAGTTCATCAAGCGATAACTTGCCCTTACATGCACGATAGGAAAACTGGCGAAGCTCACCCATTCGCTCAGCCGATAACATGGACCGCGTGTCTACCTTACTCGAACCCGATCCAGAATCTTGTGGCCTCGGGGCAGACGCGCCAACATAAGGAGGCGGAGAACGATCTAATAAATAAAAATCATCGTCATGATTATTAAGGACAGGATAGAGTGGCTGACGAACAGCATATTGACCCGAGACTTGTAACCTATGTTCTTTCTCTTGTTTCTCCGTCTGTTCTCTTTCCTCCTGACGCTTTGCTTCCTGCGCTCTCACATGATCATTCTTTCGTTGCTCTTTATCAAACAGCGCTTTCTCGCGTTTCTCTCGCTCACGCACTTCCTTCACCCATAGTCGCACACACTCAAACATGTCTTGACGCGCACGCCGTTTACACATACACTGTTCCACATACTCAATCTTACGTATATCAAACGACCCATACAACGGCCACCGTAACTCAGGATCCTTCTTGGTATATTTCCTCCATACTGTGCTGTACATTATGGAGGAAAGACCACGCTTCACATACATATCCCTATTAGGAGTCCCCTCTGGGGGAGCTGGAGCAGATTCCTCGAGGTTTAACCGGTTCCCAAAGCAGCAGCACCACTTACGGAGTGCGCTAAAAGCAGGCATGCTCAAAAATAATGCAGAATATGCAGTATTATCAAAAAAATGGCACTTAAACGTTGTGCTGTTCAAAGTTACACAGTTCCGGAGAAATATCTCCACATTACCTGCCTATATGTGTTGCAGCGCATATATTCTCACAATAATCAATACAAGATATGACCGGTCATCACAAATCAAACTCAAATAGCCAACCCAGGCTTCAAAAACTCGGAGCAAGTACCGTACAATGGTTCTTACCAATCAAGAGTCCAGATTCCAACTGCCAAGCTCCGAAATTCGCCCAAACGGCTGTCACGGCAGAACCGACAGAAGAGGTCTCAGTCGAGGACCGGCGCCACCCAGATGGTCAGCTCGGAAGGGAAGGAAGAAAAACCTCGGGATGCCAGGACTAAAGTGCCTCTGGCAGTGATCACATCCCCGGCCAAATTCCTCACCTTCGTCGCGACCAATCCTTCGAGCATCCGAGTCGCCGATGAGCCCCACGTGACGGGCGCCAATTGATGAGTACAGGCCCCAGCTAGGCCCGCAGGACACAAGGGTTCGCTCTTCTGTAAAGAAATCTATAAGGAAGTTGGCACGGAAACTGCAAAGTACAAAGACACGGTTTATTAACCCTTAAGGGTGGTCCTACAATCCATACAATACCCTTCAGTATTGCATAGAGTAGCACAAAGAACTTGCATACACGGTCCCCTTTTATACACAACAGAGGGGCTCATAAGTGGGAGGATACGACATGAGACGAAGAATGTTACCTTTTATGGACATTTGCAATACAAGATCGATATGTGGGTGGAGCTGACATACTCCTTAAGCCCGCGAAAACATGGTCAAGCAAGGACTAACTGATAACAGATGTGGTCAAGTCTGGGCATGCGCCAGACGGACAAAGGAACTATTTATAGACTGTTACTAGGCAGATTACAAGAGCAACTGACACAAAGATGAGACTCTTCTCGTGCTGGGCACGTGGAGACATGACAATACAAAATGGAGTCCAGACTTCAGTCAACATAACAAAGGAACATGTGTAAGGAAGGGAGAATTCATGTCTTTAGTAAATGCTTAATCACATCGAAGTTGCAATTTACAACACACTAGACCACCAGGGATTTTTTTGTGTGGCGTGTCCCCTTGGGCAAGGGTTGCTCCCATTTTGTGAGTATTAATTTGGCCGTTTCTGCCACCCTGAGGGGCAGATCAGATGATTTGTTTATTTGTAGGGCCACTAGGCCACCCGGGTTTTTTTTTAATGTTGTTGAGCGGCCCCTTGGACAAGGGTCGCTTCCTTTTATAGGAGGATGATTGTGGTCATTTCTGCCCTCTTTGGGAGGCAGAATAGCAGTATGTTTTTAGGCCCATCTGTCCTCAAGGGGGGCAGAAGCCACTATCCACTTGCATTTTTTTTATTTTAGTGTTTGGGAGTGGCCTCAAGGGCAAGGGTTGCTCAACTTTTATGGGGGTGAATATTTTATTTATACTCTTAGGCTCACCTACCCCTTAGCTTGGCTGGTGGATTGTGTGTGGACTGGTGCATTATTTGCATATGTGATTGTAATGTTTTTTCTCCTTTTTATTCTAGTGTAAAGCTTTTGATTCCTGTTCGCGATTTCGGCAGTGGTGTTCTGCAGTTTTGCGTAGTTGCATTTTTTTGGTAAGAAAAACATTTTTGTTGTATATACTCAAAATTAGTATTTGTGTCATGTATGAATGAATTTTTTTGTAAGTGGTGTCATAATGGCAGCTTATTTAGTTAGTGTTTTGTGCATGGAATTCTTTGCGATGTGTTTTTCATTGTTTTATGTGTAATTTTCTTTTCTCCTTCTTTTTTAGTTGGATATTGTTGATCCATACTGTGTCTGTTCAGAGTAGGTGGTGATGAATTTATCTGCTTCTGGCAAGTGAGTGGTATCGTTTTGGAGTATATAGGTATTTCTGATAAAGGTGCATTTTGTGTATTACTTATTTTACAAAGTGTTTGTTGTTGTTGACTTGTTTGACAAGTTACTTTTATTAGTAAGCAGTATGGCTAGCTGTAGAATGACTGCTCAGCAGGTGGTTGGTATGCTTCTTGAATCTTCCTCTGAGCAGGATTATGAGACTGACAGTGCGTCTGTGGGAGAGGAGGGAGGGGAAGATTCAGGCAGTGAGTTTTCGCTCCACATGGAATCATCGGATGATGAAGGTACTCTCAGTGCAGATGAAGCTACTCTCAGTGCGGATGAAGTGCCTGTTTTAGAGGAGGATACTGCTGTGCCGATGGTGCAAGAGGCATCTGGATTGCAGCCTGAGGCTGCTAGGCTTCCTACTGGAAGTGCTGGAGTCTGGGTTGATCCAAACATGGTGCAGCCGGTGTTGCCTGCCTTTAGTGGTGATGCAGGGTGTAGAGTGGATTGTGACCTTTTTTTGCCTATAAAGTTTTTTCAGTTGTTTATGGATGATGTATTTTTGGGTGAGATTGTTGAGCAGACTAATTTGTATGCTGAACAGTTTTTGAGGGACAACAGTGACAAACTTAGGCCCCACTCTAGAGCTACCCGGTGGACTCCCACAAATTTGGAAGAGATGAAGAAGTTTTTGGGTTTGACTTTATTGATGGGTTTGATAAGGAAGCTTTCCATGGCTTCATATTGGTCTACCAGTCCCTTGATGGCAACGGCCATATTTCCTGCAGTTATGACTCGTGATCGGTATTTTCTTTTGCTATGGATGCTGCATTTTGTTGATAATTCTTTGGCGTTGCCACGAGATCACCCTGACTGTGACCGTCTTTTTAAGATTCGGCCTGTTCTTGATCACTTTGTAGATCGATTTTCAGAGATCTATACTCCAGGGAAAGAAATATCTATTGATGAGTCTTTGGTCTTGTTCAAGGGCCGTTTGGTTTTTAGGCAGTACATCCCTAGCAAGAGGGCACGCTATGGAATTAAACTGTATATGTTATCTGAGAGTAGGACAGGATATGTTTTTAATTTCCGTGTGTACACTGGTAGGGATTCCACTATTGACCCCCCTGGTTGTCCGTCCATTTTTGGAGTTTCTGAGAAAATTGTGTGTGATCTTGCTAGAGGACTGTTTAACAGAGGCCACCATTTGTACCTTGATAACTTCTACACTGCTGTGCAATTGTTTAAGGAATTGTTCAAAGTGGACACTTTTGCTTGTGGCACAATCCGCTCTAACCGTAAAGGTTATCCAAAAGAGCTTGTTTGCAGAAAACTGCAGAAGGGACAGTGCAGTTCCTTGCGTAGTGATGAACTACTAGCTGTGAAATTTGTGGACAGGAGGGATGTGTATATGCTGACTACCATCCATGATGAGAGTACTTCACCTGTGGCTGTTTGGTGTTAGATTTCTGAAGTGCGCAAACCTGTGTGCATTTTAGACTACAATAAGCACATGGGTGGTGTTGATAGAGTAGATCAGAGGTTGGAACCTTACACTGCTATTCGTAAGGCTTACGTTTGGTATAAGAAGTTGGCCATACATCTCTTTAATTTAACAACTTTCAATGCTTTTGTTGTGTTCAAGGAGTTTTCTCTTGCATCAAAGTTGACTTTTGTTCAGTTTCAGCAATCTGTGATAGGCAGCCTTGTTGTTGTGGAACAGGCAAGTGTTCCTAGAGTTGGAGTCGTGGAGGATGTGGCTCGATTGAAAGATCGCCAATTTCCTGATTTCATTCCTCCCACATCCTCAAAAGACTTTCCCACTAGGAGATGTAGAGTCTGTTGGCAAAGAGGTACGCGGAAGGAGAGTCGTATGTACTGCCCCGAGTGTCCTTCTAACCCTGGCCTGTGTGTCCCTGCTTGTTTTAGAGTGTACCACACGCAAAATAATTTTTGGGAGGATACATGAGTGGTAAAGTGAACTGCCTGCTCTGTATTCTTTAAAAAATGTGATTCTGTTTCAAGGTTGGCATTAGTGTAAATGTATTTAATTTCAGATTTTGTGTTAGTAGATTTGTATCTATTTTCAATTTGTTTGTGTTTTTATTTTTGTCTAAAAAAAATCCTAAATGTGATGGTGGTGTGTGTAGGCTGGCGCTTGGCTGGTGGTGGGCGTGGACTGGCGCTTGGCTGGCGGTGTGCGTGGACTGGCGCTTGGCTGGCAGTGTGTACGTGGACTGGTGCTTGGCTGGCGGTGTGTGTGCACTGGTGCTTGGCTGGTGGTGTGCCTGGACTAGCACTTGACTGGTGGTGTGTGTGGACTGGCGCTTGGCTGGTAGTGTGTGTGGATTGGCAATTGGCTGGTAGTGTGTGTGGATTGGCAATTGGCTGGCGGTGTGCGTGGATTGGCGATTGGCTGGCAGTGTGCTTGACTGGTGTTGGGCTAGCGGTGTGCGTGGACTGGCGCTCGGCTAGCGGTGTGTGAGTAGTGACTTGCTGCTGGTCACTACACACACTGCTAGCTGAGTGGCACTCCATGCAATCCATCAGCTTGTGTGGTTGCTGTGTCAGGAATGTGGGCATGTGAAAGTGATGGGCCCTTGAATGGCGCTGTCTGCTGGTGTGAGTGTTGTATTGTGATGGGCCCACGGCTGGCGGAGGGAATGGTTTTGTATGTGTCACACGTATGAAAGATGTATGAATGGCCTGTAAAGAGGTTGGTGCCTTTTCGTGGCCTTACAGCTCATGAGCTGTGAGTCAATGGTTCAGTTTCTCGCCCTTTCAATTATTAACAGTGCATTTCATTTTTGTGAAATCACTTGCTTATACAATTGTATATACTGAACCATCACTCACCCTCGTGCCAAATCCAACCAGTATGTGTGTGTGCTTGAGGATTAGATGGCTGTGCAGTAATATTTGTCTTTCTGAAGCAGGGTGTTCCTTGTCCCTTTTTGTGAATGTTGTAAAGTGTTGTTTTTGTGCCTGGTGGTGTGAATGGTCTTGTGTATATCACGTATGAAAGGTGTGTGAATGGCCTGTAAAGTGGTTGGTGCCTTGCCGTGGCTTTACAGCTCACGAGCAGCGAGTCATTGGTTCAGTTTTTTGTCCATTTAATTATTGACAGTGCATTTCATTTTTGGGAAATCTCTTGTTAAGAAAGTCAAATATACTGAACCATCACTCGCTCTCGTGCCAAATCCAACCAGTATGTGTGTGTGTTTGAGGAATAGATGGCTGTGCAGGAAACGTTGTCTTTTTAGTTTCTCTTCCATGTAAGAATAACCCACCAACTGTAGATATTGTCGTAAACCCATGGGAGTCCATGGTGATGGCTCTCTTGTGAATTCCAAAAAGTTATTTTATCCACAATGTCCTGCAAACCTCAAAATGTCTGTCACATTTTCCTTGCAATATTGTGCCGAAATTCTCACGCTGTAGAAACAAATAACTAATTACGTCAAAACGATCTGGTTTTGCAAGGGGCTCAACTTTGTTTTTGGCCCGTGCTTGACGGCCATCTAGGGAAACCTACCAAACCCACACATTTCTGAAAACTAGACACCCGGGGGCTTCCACGGAGGTATGGCTTGCATGGATCCCCCAAAGTTTCCTTACCCAGAATCCCCTACAAACCTCAATTTTAGCTGAAAAAATCACTTTTTTCACACATTTTTGTGGGAAAGTTGTGGCATCACTGGGCTCACTCAAATTTCCCACCACCCAGCGTTCCCCAGGGTCTCCCGGTAAAAATGGTGCATCACTTGTGTTGGAGGCCCAAGTACCCGCGACAGGCAAGGGCCCAAAACGTAGTGAGGCGACATCAAAATTGCCTATCTCAAAACCACCTGGTTTTGCCAGGGGGGTCACTTGGGTTTTTGGCCTGGTGCCCGGCAGCCATCTAGGGAAACCTACCAAACCCATACATTTCTGAAAACTAGACACCCGGGGGCTTTCAGGGAGGTATGGCTTGCGTGGATCCCCCAACGTTTCCTTACCCAGAATCCCCTGCAAACCTCAATTTTAGCTGAAAAAATCACTTTTTTCACATATTTTTGTGTGGGAAAGTTGTGGCATCACCGGGCTCACTCACATTTCCCACCACCCAGCGTTCCCCCAGGTCTCCCATTAAAATTGGTGCCTCACTTGTGTGGGAGGCCCAAGTACACGCGACAGGCAAGGGCCCAAAACGTAGTGAGGCGACATCAAAATTGCCTATCTCAAAACCACCTGGTTTTGCAAGGGGGGTCACTTGGGTTTTTGGCCCGGTGCGCGGCGGCCATCTAGGGAAACCTACCAAACCCACACATTTCTGAAAACTAGACACCCGGGGGCTTCCAGGGAGGTATGGCTTGCGTGGATCCCCCAATGTTTCCTTACCCAAAATCCCCTGCAAACCTCAATTTTAGCTGAAAAAATCACATTTTTCACACATTTTTGTGTGGGAAAGTTGTGGTATCACCGGGCTCACTCAAATTTCCCACCACCCAGCGTTTCCCCAGGTCTCCCAGTAAAAATGGTGCCTCACTTGTGTGGGAGTACAAAAGGGGGTGGTGATGGACGGAGCATCAGAACCAATCAAACACTCACACCCAGTTAACAGATCTGGGTTTGATCCATCACCGTTCTTTAGCCCACTCTGCCACCCCAGTTAAGACATGGCCATATGCAAATCAGTCTGACCCTGTGCCTCATGGGAACAGTCCAGCCCGAACTGCCAAGCCATGTCTTCCCTGGACCGGAAACAAGCTTCCTAGGACCGGTTTCTGGCATTTCAGCCGTCTTCAGCCAGGTTTGCTTGAATCCAGTGGCAAAGTGAGCAAGGGACTCACGTCTGAGCATACCCTGCCAACTTATGGCGAACAAAGCAGTACAAAAGGGGGTGGTGATGGACAGAGCATCAGAACCAATCAAACACTCACACCCAGTCAATAGATCTGGGTTTGATCCATCACCGTTCTTTAGCCCACTCTGCCACCCCAGTTCAGACATGGCCATATGCAAATCAGTCTGACCCTGTGCCTCATGGGAACAGTCCAGCCCGAACTGCCAAGCCATGCCTTCCCTGGACCGGAAACAAGCTTCCTAGGACCGGTTTCTGGCATTTCAGCCGTCTTCAGCCAGGCTTGCTTGAATCCAGTGGCAAAGTGAGCAAGGGACTCACGTCTGAGCATACCCTGCTAACTTATGGCGAACAAAGCAGTACAAAAGGGGGTGGTGATGGACGGAGCATCAGAACCAATCAAACACTCACACCCAATCAACAGATCTGTGTTTGATCCATCACCGTTCTTTAGCCCACTCTGCCACCCCAGTTCAGACATGGCCATATGCAAATCAGTCTGACCCTGTGCCTCATGGGAACAGTCCAGCCCGAACTGCCAAGCCATGCCTTCCCTGGACCGGAAACAAGCTTCCTAGGACCGGAAGGCCCAAGTACCCGCACAAGTGAGGTACCGTTTTTCTCATAAGACTTTGGGGAACGCGGGGTGTGTGGAAATTTGTGGATCCACGCAGATTCTGGAACTTTCCACCACAGAAATGTGGGGAAAATGTGTTTTATTTGACATTTTTTAGGTTTGCAAGGGATTCTGGGTAACAGACGCTGGTTTGAGGCAGTCAAGTCACCCCATCCTGGATTCCCCTGAGTGTCTAGTTTAAAAAAATGTATAGGTTTGCTAGGTTTCCCAAGGTGCCCGCAGAGCTAGGGTTCAAAAACTACAGCTAGGCACTTTGCCAAAAAAGGGTCATTTTTCACTGCGAAATTGAGGTGTGACCACGTTGCATTTTGCGCCGTTTCCTGTCGCAAGCACTAGGCCGACCCACACAAGTGAGGTACCGTTTTTCTCGTAAGACTTTGGGGAACGCGGGGTGGGTGGAAATTTGTGGATCCACGCAGATTCCGGAACTTTCCACCACAGAAATGTGGAGAAAATATGTTTTTTGACAATTGTTTAGGTTTGCAAGGGATTCTGGGTAACAGACCCTGGTGGGAGGCAGTCAAGTCACCCCATCCTGGATTCCCCTGGGTGTCTAGTTTAAAAAAATGTATAGGTTTGCTAGGTTTCCTAAGGTACCCGCAGAGCTAGGGTTCAAAACTACAGCTAGGCACTTTGCCAAAAAAGGCTCATTTTTCACTGCGAAATTGAGGTGTGACCACGTTGCATTTTGCGCCGTTTCCTGTCGCAAGCACTAGGCCGACCCGCACAAGTGAGGTACCGTTTCTCTCGTAAGACTTTGGGCAACGCGGGGTGGGTGGAAATTTGTGGAGCCACGCAGATTCCAGAACTTTCCACCACAGGAATGTGGAGAAAATATGTTTGTTTGGACAATTGTTTAGGTTTGCAAGGGATTCTGGGTAACAGACCCTGGTGGGAGGCAGTCAAGTCAACCCATCCTGAATTCCCCTGGGTGTCTAGTTTTTAAAAATGTATAGATTTGCAACATTTCACTAGGTGCCGGCAGAGCTAGTGTTAAAAAACTACAGCTAGACACTTCACAAAAAAAGGGTAAATTTTCATTGTGAAAATGTGGTGTGTTTACGTTGGGTTTTGAGCCATTTCCTGTCGTGGGCACTATGCCTACCCACACAAGTGAGGTACCATTTTTATTGGGAGACTTGGGGTAATTTAGGTTTGTAAAGCAATTGTTATTACCTATTGATTTTTGATGCGTTTCTGCCTTCCAAATGAAAGACTTTGTGTAAAAAAGAAGTCATTTAGAAAAATGACCGATAATTCTCATGCTAGTATGAGTATTCCAATTCGAAAATGTGCAAATATGTACTGGTTCTAAACTCTATAAATTGTTCCCATTTTAGAAATACATAGGTGTCTTTCATACCGATTTTTCCATGTATACATTTTCCCACAATAATTGTTATATACCCGAAACATAATAAAAAACTATTGCAAATTGCTGCTCAGTTTTTGACTCTGGGTTCGTCGGGTTCTTGGTGAACCTACAAGTCCTATATATCCCCACAACCAGGAATGTCCAGCGGATGTAACGGTATATTGCTTTCAAAGAGCAGTCATAATCAGAAGAAGTTAAAGGTAAAAACGTTGACACAAAAGGCTATTTTATTCAACTAATTTTCATTTTTTCCTTTATTTAACTGTTAGTTTCTATAAAGAAACCTTGATGGATCTACACAAATGACCCCTTGCTGAATTCAGAATTCCGTCTACTTTTCAAAAATGTATAGCTTTTCAGGATCCATTAATGCTTTCAGACCCATTTCTACCCTTAACTGGAAGGAGGTTGAAAGCACAAAAAATAGCAAAAATAGGCTATGTCCCAGAAAAATGCCAAAACTGTGTAAAAAATGTTGGTTTTCTGACAAACTTCTGTCATTCCCTAAAAGCTGTGAAAATGGTGATCTCAGCCCCAAAAACCCTTTTTATGATACCATTTGCAGAGAAAAACCCAGACGCTTTCATTTGCAGCCCGTTTTTCCCATTTCCCCCCCCCCCAATTTTCTTTTTGCTGTATTTTGGCTAACTTCTGGGACCCCTCCAGGGGAATCTACAAACCCTGGGTACCTTTAGAATCCCCATGATGTTGGAAGAAAAGGACGCAAATTTGGCGTGGATACCTTATATGATCAAAACGTTACAGGGGCCTAAGCGTGCACTACCCCAAACAGCCCAAAAAAGGCTTCGCACAGGGGGGAAAAGGCCTAGCAGCAAAGGGGTTAATTTGTAGCCCTTTAGGAATAATTCCCTTTTTACAATACTCAATTATAACATCTGAGTGTAGCTCTGTGCGAATAATTTTCTTCCTAAGGTTCCACAAATTATTCCACTTTTCATCATCATTTTTTGATAGGGTTACAGTGTTAATTGTTTTAGAAGTGCCGCTTATTATTTTGTTGAATTGGTCTTCCGAAAACCCAAACGTACGAAGAGTGTCCATTGCACTCACAAAATTACTCTCCAGCTCCTAGAGCTGTAACTATTGTCCAAAAAAAAAAGAGAGTTTCCCAGGCTATACCAAAAGGGACCGGGTATTGTAATCACTCAAGATAAAGGTTTCCCTTTTGTGTTGTTTACTACTCCTACAATGAGATTATATGCATACTACAGTGAACCAAAGAAAAAGTACATACATTTCAAATATAGCAACACGTAATCTAGATTTATATTCTTATTATTTTATTATTTGCCTTTTTATAAAAAATTTAAGCAATATTGTATCCATTCAAAACACTTTTCATTACATATCATTGTACACATTTTCATAAAAATAAACATTTAAAGAATGGTATCTTTGACAGTAATTCTTTAAACAGTTGTTAGCAATAATCGAATGAATTTTATATACTTCTCAGCACATATCATAATATTAAAAACATGATTTTTATTAAAACAGATTAACTGTGTCCTCTTGTCGACGCGTTTCGGTGTATCTTGTAGTTAAAAACACCTTCTTCAGGACCCACAACATAAAATCACAAAGTGCTCTTTATATCAAACCAATAAATCTAAAAATAAAAATAAAAGATACATTGAATTTTCTTTGGTTCAATGTAATTCTTCATCATAATACTATAGCGTACAGCTACACAAAAACCTCCAAGCTCAACGCTAAAGTGCAATTATGTCAATACATGTCTAAAACATGATTCTACAGTGTACATTACATTGCACATATTGCTCAACCCTCTATGACAAATACATTAATTCTGTCAACAAGGGTATAGTATTCTGAAGTGGTTTCTAACTCATATTTTGACCCTAATAGCTGACCCTCATTGGGGATTCGGTGTGGAGTACGTTGTAGAACTGTAGTACTATTTTTATAAATCCCGCTGTATATATCTTCATCAGACCATAGAATCTAGGGAAATTTATGATTTTAATAATGCTATTAGCAATCAGGCTCCAGTGCAAGAAGTGTACATTAACCTCATAAATTATTTTAATATACTTACATAAAATGTATGACTTCATATTCTTATACTTTTTGAAAAATGATGGAGGTATAGATTTCCTTCGCCCTATTTAATCAAAGGATATATACAATTTCAATGAATATAATCAATTTGCATCTAGACCTATTTCTTAGTGCAAGATTTACATGTCCAAATTTAAAACCTACCATCCGGGCTTTAACAATAGAGAGGAGTGGGAAAGACTCATTAGATGAGCACATTGAAAATTGATGTAGAGTTATGAGTACCCACATAATAATCAACCTGAGATTACCATCAGATTTAGTTTATCTCTTTTATTTATTTTTTAATTTAATTTTTTATTTAAAATTGTGTTTACATATTTTTTTTTATAATTTTTTTTTTAATAAACTAGGTAAGCAAAGAGATATACAGCCAGCACATTAAGATACATATATAACAATACTTAAAAAAACAGTTGGGTGGTGTATAGAGGCTGCATAATACCAAGGAATTTGTTACTT
Organism: Triturus cristatus; assembly: GCF_964204655.1. Lineage (NCBI taxonomy): Eukaryota > Metazoa > Chordata > Amphibia > Caudata > Salamandridae > Triturus > Triturus cristatus. The sequence goes on along the minus strand of NC_140593.1, from coordinate 1,079,298,834 downwards.
AGTAGTAAGAACTACAAATATGCCAATGGTGGCAGAGTTGATATCATAGTTATTAGGTCTGAGTGTAATAAATGTAGTTGATAAAATCTGTACAAAAGCATAGATAACAATCTGACGAGTATATCTAGGACTGAAGTAAAATCGCAGATGTTGCTATAACTTTAGAGAGGCACAATTACAACATATGTTCAAAGCCAAATCGCTGATAACATTATGTGCCAACAGATATAAATTATGTTATGTTCAATATTAGGATCACAGAATTATCTATGTTAAAATAATAGTTAATATAGGACGTCGGTGTGCGCGACAATATTGGTTCAATAAAGTTTATTTAGGGATCACTCGACTATACATTAATTCAAACTACTAAAATGGCTGCATGTAGCATCAACACGCACGTTGACGCACGAGCAGAGCATTTATATGCGAGCAACACGGCGGTGCTGCTTTTTGCTTGATAAATCAGAATCCCGGTAGCAGAGACGCTGCGCGTCGAATACGGTAAGGAGACTTAATAGCTCCCGCGTAGTTAACAGGCGTTTTTACAAACGAGGGATGTAAGCTTATTTTTTAGATGCACCAACGGGGGCTCGAATGCTGAAGTAATGCTTTATAGGTGGAAACTAACATGCGCATAGACCTTTGGGTTGTTTTCTATATATATTTTTTATTATTTTGGTCAAAATGAAAGGCTGATGGCTACTATTTCTTGGAAGTCAATCCGCAACACAACCTTGTTATGCGGGCTTTATTATGATGAAATTGACTCGTAATAAGAGATAACGCTGTGACAATTTCTGACTCAGTGTTATTTTTCGAACGAAGGAAAATAATGTCTGTTATCAGATTAAACAAATAAGTGGCATTTGAAGAATAAACTGCATTACGAATGTGTAGTGTATTTTGAGAATCTGAAATATGGAGAAATAAGTTATTTCAGCCTAATCTGTCAATGCAAGTATGTAAACTTTTGACTGGCACACACAATAAATTGAATGTCTAGTGCGTCTGAACTCTTTAAAACATCTAGAAAGTAGGGTCTAATTAGGTGTGTAGTTGTTAAATAAATGTCTGAAGGGAGCCTAGTAGGCTAAATAGGGATTGACTTATTAACTAAAATCACCACTTTGGATGTTTTTTGACTTTAACTCTAGGAGTCTACTTCTGACCAAATTGAAAAAAGGCAGTAGTATCTTCAAAGGCGGGACATCGTACCGGGTTTTAACTAAAAAGGCTACGATTTAGAAAATATTTTGAAAACATTGGCCTCTCACGGGTGAGTGAATTTATATAAATCTTGCATTAAGAAATAGGTGTAAATGCAAATTGATTGCATCTATTCAAATTATGTAGATATTCATTGATTAAATAGGGTGAAGGAAATCTGTACCCCTCATCATTCTTCAATACCGGCTTTTAACTACAAAAAAGGCTACGATTTAGAAAAATTTGTGAAAACATTGGCTTCTTACGGGTGAGTGAATTCATGTAAATCTTGCACTAAAAAATAGGTCTAGCTGCAAATTGATTATATTCATTGAAATTGTATATATCCTTTAATTAAATAGGGTGAAGGAAATCTATACCCCCATCATTCTTCAAAAAGTATAAGAATATGAAGTCATAAATTTTATGTAAGTATAGTAAAATAATTTATGAGGTTAATGTACACTTCTTGCACTGGAGCCTGATTGCTAATAGCATTATTAAAATCATAAATTTCCCTAGATTCTATGGTCTGACGAAGATATATACAGAGGGATTTACAAAAATAGTACTACATTTCTACAACGTACTCCACACCTAATCCCCAATGAGGGTAAGCTATTAGGGTCAAAATATGAGTTAGATACCGCTCCAGAATACTATACCCTTGTTGACAGAATTAATGTATTTGTCATAGAGGGTTGAGCAATATGTGCAATGTAATGTATACTGTAGAATCAGGTTTTTGACATGTATTGACGTGATTGCACTTTAGCGTTGAGCATGGAGGTTTTTGTGTAGCTGTACGCTATAGTATTATGATGAAGAAATACATTGAACCAAAGAAAATTCAATTCTGAGCACACGTTCGGCATCTAATTGTATTTATCTTTTATTTTTATTTTTAGATTTATTGGTTTGATATAAAGAGCACTTTGTGATTTTATGTTGTGGGTCCTGAAGAAGGTGTTTTTAACTACAAGATACACCGAAACGCGTCGACAAGAGGACACCGTTAATCTGTTTTAATAAAAATCATGTTTTTAATATTATGATATGTACTGAGAAGTATATAAAATTCATTTGATTATTGCTAACAACTGTTGAAAGAAATACTGTAAAAGATACCATTCTTGAAATGTTTGTTTTTATGAAAATGTGTACAATGATATGTAATGAAAAGTGTTTTTAATGGATACAATATTGCTTAAAGTTTGATAAAGATGCAAATAATAAAATAATAAGAATATAAATCTAGATTATACATTTATTGTTTATGTAACAATTCTGTATTAAATATTGAAACTTAACTCTGATCTAGAACTCAGTTCTTGAGCAGTCCCAGTTTCTATTTTGAATTCTACTCTGCTAAATTATTGAGTTATTGATGAGGAGGGGGGTCTCTTGTCACTAGACCAATGACAGATCCTGGAGATGAACTATCTAAGGTAAAAATTGGGGTGCATAAGATGTTGGGGTTCAGAAAATGATTGTGGTTCCGCTCCCACATAATCTTATCTAACTCTTTCTTTGAATGGGTTCTATTACTGATATTAGATGGTAAAGAATTCTCAGGAAGAGCAGGTATGATTAGCAAGGTGTTCCAGGGGGTCGCCACTAGGTTAGGCATTGATTTTGTCTTTTGGTTCATAATTATAGGTGGTCATAGTGGAATACTGGAAACACTTTTTGCCAAATTGGAGTTACAAACTGTTAAGCTTTAAAGGAATACATTTGGTTCACTCTACACTTTGTTTTTACAAGTTGAAGGAGGGCTCTTGGTATGTAATTAGTGGGTTTACCCAATTGCCTCCATAGTGTCGGCTTGAGTTGCCTCGATTTCCTCATAGAGGTCCAGCAATATCTCTTGCTTAGTCTTTGTTGCAAACAAAAGGAGATGATTGATGGAGTGTTGAAACTTTTCAGACACCAACCCCCAGTCACAGATCTGGGTTGAATCCATCATCGTACTTTAGCTCACTTCGCCACCGCAGTTCAGATCCATCTATATGCAAATCAGTCTTAACCCCGTGCCTCATGGGAACAGTCCAACCCGAACTGCCAAGCCAGGTCTTCTCTGAACCTGAAACAAGCATCCTGGGACCGGTTTCAGGGTAACACCCCTCATCAGCCAGGCTAGCTTGAATCCAGTGGCAAAGTGAGCAAGGGACCCACATCTGGGCATACCCTGCCAACTTAAGGCAAACAAAGCAAACACATGGAGATGATGGATGGAGTGCTGAAACTTTTCAGACACTCACCCCCAGTCACAGTACTGGGTGGAATATATCATCGTTATTTAGCTCACTCCGAGTGCAGGGTCAAGACTTTTTTGCATATGGCTTGGTCCAAACTGGAATGGCATGGGGAGCAACAATGCAATGGATTTAGGCCCAGATCTCTACTGGGGTGAATGTATGACATTGTTGTGCATTCTGTCCATCAATTGGTTTTTTTTGCATTTGTCACCCCGAGTGGGATGGGTATGCCTAGACGTGGGTCCCGTGCTCTCCATGCCACTGGAGTCAACCTATCCTGGCTGATGAGGGGTGAAACCCCGAAACCGGTCCCAGGATGCTTGTTTCCAGTCTAGGGAGGACCTGGCCTGGCAGTTTGGGCTGGGTTCAAAGTGGAATGGCATGGGGAGCAAAAATCTATTGATTTAGGCCCAGATCTCTGTAACGGGGTGAATGTATGACATTGTTCTGCATTCTGTCCGTCAATTGTTCTTTTTGCATTTGTCTTCATTGCACCAGATTTTGACATGGCAGTTTGGTTACATTGGCGTGCATCTTTGTATTATGCTTACATAGTTGAGCTTGCTGCAAAAATAAACTATGAGGATGCATTTTATAATAATTGCTTACCAAAGAAAATTGTTTCAGAATATTTATAAAAGCCAAAAAAGCAAAGGACTAGCACTAAAGTAGCAAGTGAGCTTACAACATGGCATCTCCACTCTCTTAAAATTGAATGAAAGTAAATTCAGGTTTCCAACCCATTAAAAAATAGAAATTACAATATAGACTCCAAAGGGTTTAGAATGATTGTTAGCACCCCATCGCCTCCTATAAAGGCATTCTCACGCTGCCCGCTTCCTTATGTCTTGATTTAACTTAAGTTGGTTTGTTCTTGAGAATTAATTGAATTGATTTGAACCCCCGAGGTCTTCTCTCTTAGTGCCTGTTAAATCTCATTCTACCATTCCCTAGACCACAGTGCCTGATTGATCCCTTTGTGCCTGTTTGAATATTATCTAACGGGGCACAAGTCCTTTCTTCTTTTCTTCTCATCTTGTCCTCCTCTTCAGTGCCTGGAGCCATTTCAGCTTGAATTCAGGCTCCTCATGGGGTTCGGGTCACATTGCACTGCCTGTAAAATTCGGCAGCAGCTGGGCAATTGGGGGACACGGGACACCATGGTAGGGGCTACCTACTCAAGGCCTTCCAGTTTAAGCGTGAATCTTAAGAGCGCTAATGAGGCTGCACAACAGTGGGGCTCTGAGGAAATGGTCAATCTAAGGCCAAGGCGACTGATCTGCAGAAGCCACGTGCTCCTCCCCTCCTCCCCCCGGTGGTCGCAGCACATTAAAAAAAGTAAGGGCGCTATGATGCTGTGCACAAAGGGGAGGGGGTGAGTGAGCACGATGGAGTGGGATTAAAGGCGTGGCTAAAATAAATAAATTCTAAAACTGTTTTTGGTATTTCACCTTCAGGTATCTACATATAAAATAAGACATAGCTTAAATAGAAATAAAAGCAAGTTAAGTTAATCAGTGGGAAATGCACTATTGGACATTTTGAAACCTCTGTTAGTTAATGCACTGCAGAGGTCTGTATCCGCAACCAGAGAGCCAAAGAATGTAATCCTGGTTGGTGCAGTTGAGAACAGTGACTTGTGTATGTTTATTGGTGAGGCTCCAGTCTGTGACAGAAAGCACTGTGGCTATGTACGTCATTATTTTAAACTTGAATTACATACAGTATGAGATAGACTCCTACAAAATGTGCAAAAGTTTAGGATAAAAAAGTGCTTCCAAAATATAGATTTGAGCAATACCCAGGTGGTACATACTGCATTTTTGTTCATATGGTCGTTTAAAAGCACACACTTCACAGCTCAGTTGGTAGCTCCCTTACAATAAGAAGAATATATCTGTGTTATCAGGAAGCTTCTAGTGATTCCATCAATTGAAGCCAATATCGGCTTCTAAGCACCATTTACATTTGCAGATTGAACAGTTGTACACATTTACATTTCTTTTAGGTAAGCAGGCACCCTGGCAGGAAGGCTTGTTCACCTGTCTGCTCCTCCCTCAGTTTCACAGCACAGGAGATCTTCTGCCTCACACTGCAGCTAAAGCATTTCAACTCTCTGAATTAACAGTCCCAGGATGTCTGTCTATTCACAAAAAGTAGGGGAACTGTTTTTCTTAAATTAAAAAAGTATGGGAACGTTGTGCCCCTCAGATCCTGACCACTTTGACCACTGCCCTACCCCCCACACTCCCGCAATTGTTCCCAGAGGACAGAGAGAAGACGTAGAAGAGGAATGGGACAGTGCGTCAACAGAGGCAAAGAGGAGGCGTGGCTGCTGTATGGAGCATGCTGACTATCCTGTGTGTCATTAGGAGGGGTGTAAGAGCATGAGAACATCCCATGCTTCCACAGTGCTGGGCATCAACAGTGCCTGTCCCATAGAGTAGATCTATACCTACAGTGCCACTGTCATGGATTGTAATAAACATATATATACCTATGTGCATAGATAGATAGAAAGGTAGCTAGATAGATTGCTAGATAGATAGATAGACAGACAGACAGACAGACAGACAGACAGACAGACAGACAGACAGACAGACAGACAGACAGACAGACAGATAGATAGATAGATAGATAGATAGATAGATAGATAGATAGATAGATAGATAGATAGATAGATAGATAGATAGATAGATAGATAGATAGATAGATAGATAGATAGATAGATCACAAGGGGCCCAATTTACAAGAAACTAAAGTAGCGCGGTGCCACAAGTCATTTTGCTGTGTCGTGCTGCGTTAGTTTCAAAGCACAGGGATGCAACATATTTACAACAATATGTAGCATCTTTGTGCTTTTTACCTGCGCTGGCGTACAAACTGCTGCCATGTGCCAGTGCAGGCACCCTTGGTACAACGATGCCTGCGTCATGGGGAGATTGTTTGACTCTTCTTACACAAAAACAATCAATTGAGGTGATTTCCCCTTCCAATGCGTGCTGTAGAAGGCAGCACGCATTGAAAAAGGAAAAAAACGAGGGGAAATTAAAACATTTCTCCTCGTTGCGCCTCGCTACGCAACCCCTGGGATGGCGTAGCATTCTGACGCATTTCCAGGTTTACGATTGCTTGTAAATCTGGAAATGCATCAGTGGACATGGGTGTTGCGTGAAAAAGGGCGATATTTATAAGCACTCGTAAAGCCACGCAGAGTGGCTTTACGTGTGCTTGTAAATATCACGCAGCAGGTTGCTTCGCCGGTGCGTCATGAAACGTGACGCACCGGTGGCGCAAGAGACTTGTAAATAAGCCCCATGAAGTTTATGATCTGTAAACACACGATTTAAAATGGATATATTCAACAGAAAGTAAACATTGTTTTTGTTTTTCCTTACATTAAAAGAACACCAACTGCCTGCAGCTTATTCTGTCTCCCTCTTCAAATGCATGTTTTTGTGTGAACGGAAGCACTGCTGTGCATTCACTGAATTTCTTGCAATGTCTCCAAGTTTGTCAGCATCTAAATATGGAGAATCTGATATCAACAAGTTCACGTGGTCATTATTATGGATATCATTTCCTTATTTTCTGTCACCTCGTTACCCCAAATGGATACCCATCCTATGGCATTATTCGTCGCACAATGGTGGGCGAAGGATCATGGGGCGGCTTACAGCACCCATGGAGAGGTGCATTGTGGTTAGAAGCACACGCCTGGGAGGAGGAGTAACCCACCAGACCATTATCACCAAGCTCTTTCCGATAAAATGAGGAGTTATTTGCCATTCGACCAAAATCTTTGAAACATCACTGGCCTGGAGGCAGGATGAATATTAAAACAGGCCTGTTAGCCAACCCAGGCGAGCTGGGAAAGATGTCTGCGGGCAATTATTGCTTAGAACGCTGAAGATGTGTCTTTTTGATTGATTTATTCTTGTTATACTGCAGGTTTATTGCCCACGAGGGATATTTAGACACTGTACAAAGAATGAAACAAATATTTCAGTAATACTGAAAAGATAAATTGAATTAAAAACCTAAACATACTTTTATTCTCCAGACAATAAGAGAAGCTCTCTATTTTAGCACGTTCTGCCACAGAGAGTGCCCCACAGGACATATCAATGAATTAAACCAAAAGTATCAATTCTAATATTTGTTTTTTAACAGTTTTTAGTTGTTTTTACAAATCTTGTTGGCCTGCTTTGGCTTTTTCTGTCTCTGCTAGTTCGATCCTTTTCATCTTGAATTTAGACGATACGATTCGCAGTTTTGTGCATAATAAACCCAAAAAATGAAAGAATAATCCAGGATGTACCCGTACCCTCTGCTTTTAGGTTTTATTATACATTTCACTAAATTCTAAATATTCATACATCAACGAAAAAATGAATTGTTAGACTAAAATGTGCAAAAAACCAACAATAAATTTCAGGGGAAAGAGCGTAGAAAAAAAGGAATGTGAAAAAATGAAACAGGCAATGCATCTGTTATGTAAAACACTGTATTTACATCCTATCACGTCCACTGTGTAACCACACGGTTTTGGTTTGCCTGACCTTGTTGTATTGATTTGCTGGCCCTTACAATCATCAATATATTGAAAAAGCTGTAAAACGGGAATGTCCAATTAGCATTATGCGTGCTCAAAACAGAGAGACCTGGGACTGCACTTTTCTGTATTTATCATGTTCTTGTCCAATGACGTATGCCAGTTTGTAATGACCTTTGTGCCTGAACTTTGACATGCCATTTTCAGATTGCCATGTTTCCAATAGGTAGATAGGTAGAACTGCCCTGATTAGTTACTGGTAAATTCGTATTGCTCTCCTCTTCTTCATCATAGCCCCTGTAATGAGGATGACGGTCATCACAAGGCAAGTCCCTAATTGTTTTGATAAAGTATGTGTCTAAATAGGCACATCATGTATTAAAACAATTAGGGACCTGCCTTGTAAATAGATATGTTTTAATGTGTTTAAACCTTCTCCCCCACAGATTATGGTAAGGAGTAAAGGTGGGCTATTTATTATGTTAACCAAGTAAGCAGATACGAAACCTTGGGGAATTCCACCCTCTTTGCTGGTTTTGCACCAGCCCACCAGAGATAAAAGACAAAGAAAAACAAGCATTGGCATAGCCAATAGGTCTCGCCTTTGGGACCTTATAAGTGTTTAGCCATGCAACAGTTGCATAACTTAACACTTATAAGGTCCCAAAAGCGAGACCTATTGGCTATGCCAAGCGGCCGTGCGGCCGCAAAAGTGAAAGTGATCGCAATCGCGATCAAACGCAAAAGTGAAAGTGATCGCGATCAAACATCAAAGCGGCCGTGCGGTCGCTAAAGTGAAAGTAATCGCGGTAAAAGTGGCGCGCGCGCCCGCGCACATGCACTGTAGCCCTAGGCTGGCCTGGTAGCACTTTTTGGAGCCCTCTCAATAAGTCTCGCCAGACCAGCGCATGCGCTGGGTCAGGCGAGACCTAAAAAACATCATGGAGGAGGGAGGGCCAAGCAGCACAAGCAGTGGCGTAGCAAGGTCAGGTGGTACCCGGTGCGGAACATTTCTTGTCACCCCCGGCTTGACAAAATGGCAAAAATATTTGTTTAAAACACATATTTTTGTCATTTTGTCACCCCCCTCAGTGATGACACCCGGGGCGGCCCGCACCCACCGCACCCCCTTCCTACGCCATTGAGCACGTATTCCTCATTCCTCAAAGCGAGAAATGCGAGTAACGAGCAATGCCTCAGCGTGTAGCGCTGTCAGTGGTCGGGCTTTGTAATTACGCCACTGGAAGTTGCTCTCAGGCTGTGACAGCGTGCGAGGGCTCCATCTGCAGCAGAGACACCTGTGCACAGAGCTTTTCTGCTACAGGGTCACGAGGACCCGGATGCAAGCATCCGCACACAGGCTTCTTTTTAGGAGAGCTTGCTTTCAATGCGCTGTCAGAGGTTCAGAGATTGTAGTTACTGTAGTGCAGTGATCTTTGACAAAATTACATGGCTTGGTCCATAACAGTGCAAGCACAAGCAACTTTATGGGGCTTGGAGTTCATTGTTTCAACTAAAGAGTAACCCTAATTCCGCAGGTGAAAACAACGGAGGCAAATTTGCCTGTTTTGAAATTTGTCGAGAAAAGTGCCCACCTTTAAGGGACTCTCTCATCCAAATCCTCCTAACTCTCCTCACCTCGATACTGCCTCTCCTATATTATCTCTGTTTTAGTTGGAGTCTTGGACCCCATTGGAAGTTCTTCCTCCTAGATTATCGCACAAGCGCGCGAATCAAGATGGTCACCATGGAGTGAGCTCCGCGATTTTGGCCCGTTTTTAGACGATTTGCTGCTGTAATAAGGCTATATTTGTGCCTTGAAATGGCGCCTGGTGACTTCTGCTAGCGGCAACTTCTGTTGTGAGGCGTTTTTTTTGGCTTTTTGGCGAGATTGAGCGAGGTTTGTGGACAAGCACCTTTCCATTCAGGTACTGACGATTTTCTCTGCCAGGTGGGTGGAGCCATAGGCAGGAAAAGGCGCAGCTGTGGCCTGGTTTATCCACCTGCTGGTTTTAGCTGCTGCACAGTACTAAATTATTCTGTTTGAGATCTAAAAGATTGAAAATTATAATCAGAATAGATTATTGCCTTAAATATTTAACTCTTTATTATGGAAGGTAAAAATACTCCTTTGGTATTCAGCAAACATAAAAAAAATACTACTTCACCACCACCAGTCAAGTCTAAAATTGTAGACCTTAGTGAACCTTCCTCAGCTGATTTGTTTGATGAAATGCAGGCTATTAGTTCTAACACAGACCCTACTGCATCAGAAATAAAAAATTTGCGCAAAGACATGGCAAGTATTTCAATTAAAGTTTCTGACAATGAAATTAAAATTCAAGACAACAAAACCAAATTAGATGCTCTTATTCCTGTTGCAGCGAAAATAGAACCAATGAACAAAGTATTGCTGGATTTGCAAAATCGTAATCGGCGGTACAATTTAAGAGATTTTAATTTGCCAGACGATGTGGAAGGTAATGACTGCAGGATGTACTTAGAAAACCTATTACCTGGCCTTTTATGTCTACAAGTTCCTGAAAAATTTGAGATTGACAAGGCTCATAGAATTCCTTCACACAGAAGCTCAAATCAATCTAAACCTCGTCAAATGATATTCAAGGTGTAGCATCATCACCATCTTGTGTTAATACGGAAAGCGTCAAGAAAAATTCCATCTTTAATGGTCAAAGGTAATAAAAACTTTATTCATCAAGACTTTGCCAAGGAGACTGTAAAAATTCACAAAGAATTTGCTGATCTTCATTCAAGACTGAGAAGTTGTGGCTTCAAATATGGCTGTTCAATCCGTCTATGATGCGAATATGGAAAGATGGCTTCTCGAAGTCCTTTCCAACGTCCGAATGACCTTTGTCTATACTTAGAACAGCACTCGCAGCTCTCCATGGAAATCAATGAAAATGTCACTTGAGATATAAGTTTGTTACTCTCTAATAGTTAGCTTACATTGATGTAATCTTTTTGTGGGCACGTTTGGATTGGTTATTCTTGTTATGAATGTGTGCGATTCAAGAATTCTATTTCTGTCTATGTGTTGTCCCTGTTATATGTTGGTCCATTTTTTTTCTTTTCTTTATCTTTCCTTTTTCCAACAGAGTTACGTATATTTTGTTACTTCTTTTAATTCTTTACTTTTCTCTCTTCTCAATTTCTTTCAATGATGTCTAATATTGATGGTATTAAACTGGTTTCCTTTAATGTTAAAGGCTTACGGCATCCTGTTAAATGCACTAAAGTTTTGTATAATTTGACTAGGCATAAGGCTGATATTTGTTTATTACAGGAGACTCATATTGACGATGCTATTCTAGTGTATATGAACAAAAAATGGGTGGGTAATATTATCTCCTCACCTGCTCTTAATAAGAAAAATGGAGTTGCTCTTATATTTGCCAAAAAACTAAGGGGCACATTATGATGATGGACGGAAGCCCATCCATGCTGGTGGGAGTGGCGGAAAACCATAATGTTTTCCGCCCCAGGTGCGGTCTTTGCGACCACCAAATCACAATGGACCTACAGAGTCCATTCACCGTCCGCAGCGGACTTTCAGGCTCTGCAAGTTTTTTGCGTACGCATGGGTAGCGGATGGAGCAAACACAGCCGGACAAGCATGCGGAAACACGTTCCGTCTGCCAACCAGATCATGATGGTGCAGACAGCCCATCCCACCACTGTGTAAAAACCACCACCTAGCGGATGGCGGAAATACATCAATGCAGAGGAAGAGCCGAAACAGAAGCCATGTAAACCCCCTGAGGGGCCATGGATCCTGTGCAACAGGCCTTCCCGCTGCGCTATCTTCTGCATCTCTGGCAGCCAAGGCGCCGCCTCGCTCAACAGCAGAGGAACTTACCAAACATCTCCATGCATGCAACCCCTGAACAACTACAACTCCCACTAAGCGCTGCAGCACCACGATGAATGTGGCAACCTGCCAAATGCAAAGTGCGAGGCCCAACCAATCCCCATGAGTGACCCGCGCTGCCCCCGAAGGCCATTGGAGCCAATGACAAGCCCCGCAGTTGCAGACCATGCACACCTTAATATCAAAACATGTACGCTGCCGAAGGCTCACATTAGCTGATGGCTCATTTGCATAGTGTGGGCCACACCGCTGCGAGCGCAATCCTGCATCATTCAATTGGGGCAAATGCCTTTCATCACTGCGGATGCCAGCTAATGCGCACTGCGAACACATACCACAAATGCATTGGCGCTATGCGAATTACATCACGCATCACAACTCATTTGCCTAAAGTGACTGGTGCACCCCATGCATATAAAGTAACCACCTAGACACCGTACATGTATAGGAGAACTGGCCCAGGGCATGTGCGTCCTACTCCATTTGTTCAGTGACGCCTGTGCTGGGTGGCTGTGGGGTGGGTGGTAAGCCAGCCCTCTGTGAGTGGCTGGTACAACAGATCAACTACAACAGTGACCAGCTGCTCACTACACTGTGAAGGGATGAGAGAGTGCGACCCGTGAGCCAAGTCTTCACACACATGGAATGTCCAAGGAAAGGAGAGTGAAATTACATACATAGTCATGCCTTGTGGCCAGATGGACTTAAATGAGGGAAGGAGTCCAAAAGGACAAAGGTCTCTCGCACTGTATCAATGTTGTTTAATGAAACATCCAGCCTGTGAACCCTGCTTGACTCTCCCTTGACATCTGACAGGTGTATATTGGCCAAGGGTCGTCTTGTGAAGGGTCAGTGATGTAGGCAGACAATCAGATGTGTCCATTATCTGCAAATCAGGCATACTTGTAATCCCTAGCACTCTCAACACACGTACTGGTGTGGCGTGCAGTGTGTCTAACTGCCATTGCCTGTAAATGTTCCCACACATGTCCTGAGTCAGTGCTTCTCCAGACCAAATGCCCTCAAAATTCCTGCCCACCAGTATGGATGACATGTGATTACCACACCACATGTGATTACCACACCTCGTAATCCTCATTGGCCTTCGTGACATTCCCTGTAGATTGATGTACTTACATACTTGCATGAGTGATTATCTCTGTACAATGTGTGCGTGATGTAAAGTAATGTCACACCCTACACTAATATCAGTAGCGCCATACAACAAATGAAATGCACATGAGCAAGTGGCTATGGAGAGATGAGGGACGCTGGACGAGGGTGACAGAGAGGGAATCCGAGGAGGAGGGCATATGTGGGAGCATGAAAGTGTCACTCCCACCTCAGGAAACCTCCTCCTCCCATCAGGAGGACCTTTAATGGAAAACACATACTTCTTGAGAGTGATAACATCTAGAAAGAGACTTTGGAAGGAAAGACTGCATCTCCCTGGCCCCTGTAAAACTGAGAGATAAAGGAGGGCCCTTAAGTAGACCAGGCAAGAGACATTAGTGACAAATCGAGCACGCAGTAGGCCACCCGAATGCCTCATTGGACCACACAAATAAAGATTCCTGGAGCCGGCCCTGCCTGGGAGGCATTCCAAATGTATACACATATTGGCCTCATACCATCACAGGCAAGTGAACCCATCAATAGGAACCACAAACACTACCACTCCATCAACGTGCAAGTAAGATGACAGGCGGAGCAGATCATCTCACACGTGTGTGCAGAGTATCCGAGTTCGGCACATGACGGCTACATTTGGCAGACCAGCAACATCACCCCCGCTCCCAACCCACACATGCCCAGTGATGAAGACAGTGGTGAGGAAGAAAGCTTTGAACAGCATGAACAGATCATCGTCAACAACTTCCGTTGAGTGTGATTCAACAATTAGCTACTATGACTGTGTCTGTGGGCCTTGCTATTGTCTCACAGACTTTGACAAATGTACCTGAGATTCCGTACACATACAGGACTATGCGCAGGACTTGAGAACTTGTGCATGCAGGAAATTAGCACCCCGAAGCACCCCTACGCACCGGACACCATTGCCATACTGCCTACTTGCTCTCCTACTCACTCTGAGACATTCAAGCACCTGTACACAAGCAAACAAGTTGAAGATGAGAAACATTTCGAAATGTGAGGTTTTTACTACAGTGTCAAAGCATGCAACATACGGGCCCCAACAGGTTCAAAATGCACGAGTCCCTAACCAGTAAGCGCAGTGATATATCCATTTAACATGAAGCAAGATGTTACATCAATAATCCCTTGGGACGTAGAACCACAAGTATATCGCCCCACCCCTTGCATGAAGGAGTTGTATGGGATGTCCCTGGTCTATGGGCTTTGTCAGCAGAACCAATTACTCTGGCTATACATGGTGAAATTTACACCACATTTGCTGTGTCACTCTCATCACTGGATGGATCACCCTCCAAACGTGGGACATCTTGCCCGCCTTCACATGACATCTAAAAGGGATCTGTGTCCTCTTGCAGCTGTGAGACTTTGTTCAGTCGGGGTGCTAGGGCCTGAAAGAACAGAATGACAAGGGACAATGTTCTCCGACCACGGACAGTATGTTCAGAGAGTACTCCAGGACCGCGCAGAGAACAAGCTCAGCGGACACCTCGCATGTGACAGACATGTACTAAAGTACTTGCAGAGCACGAGTCCCCAAAAAATAGGTGGGGGGACTGACCAAGTAAGACAGAATACAAATGACCCAACAATGTCATGACTTAGCGCTATGAAAGAAGTAAAAAAGTGCGAATAACATGATTTGTGCAAATACTGGGACACACTAACTCATCTGACAGTCTTACAGTGTCTGCATTGATATACAGGGACAGAACAAAGGCAAAATCATGCCTCCCTTAAGTACCTGTGAAGAGAAGGAAAGCTGTGTGCCTATATCGCCCTCTGTTCGGAAAAAGGACAAGGAGACCCTAAAAGTCTGAAGGGACCAAGGGTGGACGTATGCTAAAGAAAACAATGGTCCCATACAAGTTAAATAGTTACAGTATCACAATTTAGTAATCAAAATTGGAATTACAAATGTATCGATGAAAAATAGGGATTTTAATTAACAATTAAGTTTCACGCAAAGATAATATAGAAAAAAAGCAAGATGTGACAGGGCAGAGGGAAATCAGCCGACTTCCTTACAACAGGCAAGTGACTTAATTCGTGAAATGTCGGTAAACAGAAAGTCACAATCAGGGTTACATCTCATACTCCACATTTGGATACAAATTATAGTATAGAGCTGAAGATGTATGTGTCGACGACGTTTCGATCCCAATTGAGGTATAGGGATCTCATCAAGACTAAGCAGTAAAACAAGTGCCTGGGAAGTTGCAAGTAGGTTCGTCGGACTTGAACTCCGAGTCCCAGAATAAGGGAAGCAGCGGTAGGGCGAGCAGTCAGAGATACGAAAGGTTTCCGAGTCAAAGATAATGAGGGTAATTGATGTTCACGTCCAGGAACATTCAAGTGTGAGGCCAATGGAGCAAAAGGGAAATCGAGCCTGAATGGGCACTGTGTTAAGAATAAGGGGCAGCAAGCCGGTAGATCCGTTGGGTAATGCCACGATGGGGAAAGGGGTGATGCGTGAACTCAGCAAGTATCAGACGATCCTCTGTGGCATCTGCATTCAAATGCATGGTTCAATGCGGATGGCCCCCTTACTTCGGCCTGGCTGGAGGGGAAAAAAGGCTCACTCGCTGCCTGCACGTTGCTGCTGGGAATGGAAAGCAGACAACGTGCAGGTGCTGCTTAACATTTCTTGGAAATATCTGGAAAGTACACCGGGACAAGTTAAGCATATTCCTGTGGGGACCAACGTCCTCGCAGGGGGATGGCATCCACCCCGTGCAAAGAGGGGGTGGACGCTGTGTACCTGCTTGTACCCCCAATTCGAGCCCAGGGTACATGCAAAAGAACAACGCCATGTAATCTTCGTGTGCTACAGCTGTATGTTGGGAGCCGGGCTCATGCCAGACAGCAATGTCCACAATGATAAGATGACAGCCTCCACCTGCTCAGGACTGTGGTACCAAGCAAAACAGACCGCATAGCTCAATATAGTCCAAGCCGATGCAGGTCAGAAAGGTATGTGTTTGAAAGGCAGACATCCATGGCCCACTCAAATAGACATCTTCTGCAGGAAAAGACGGGGGCACGCAGGTGAAATATGCATGGTGGAACGTCAGCCTATAACTGATGCCCAGAACAGCCAATGGGACACATCCATAGAGTAGCTGCATGCGGCCATGGTACAGTTGCAACTGACCGGGCTCGGCGTGGACCACAGGACAGTCAGACATGGCGTGAGAGCAATCTCAGAACCAGCGCTCAGCTGTACTGCCAATGTGATGATCTGAAACCGCAAAATGCAGTTTGCAAAATGGAGGAATGGCACACAGTGGTACTCCTGGAAATGCATGGAAGGAAGGGACAAGGCCCACAAGTATGATAAAATGTGTGCAACGGCCTTCAGTATCAGACACTATCAATAATTTGTGAGTCAGTGCACCGTGAAAATAGTGGGCGAGCCGTGTTCAGCAGTGACTGAATCGCGTGGGATGGTCAAAGACACCTGGAATCCGAAGGTCTCCGGGCTGGTGTGGGCGCGACTACTTGTCTAAACAGAGGCCCTTTGTGCCTGCACACTCATTGAAGTATGCTTTTGCTGTGGGACTGTGAGGCCGCAAATAAATATCCACAATCACTTATGGGGGAGTTAGAACAACATGGCCACAAAACGGACACGTTGTGCAACTGTTCCCATATAGGTGATGCCTGGCCTGTGCACGCAGCTGTTGTGCTCATGCAGGAACAGCCAAGTATGTTTGGAAAAGAGATTTGGTGTGGGTATATTGTCAGGGACTGGTGCTCATGCAGTTGAACATGCATAAATCGCACGTCTCGTGTAAATCCCTGGGCAACAGTACTTGAGTCTGTGAATGCGACAATGTCACCATTGTTCACATGACAGGATGTGGTGAGATGCTGGCTCTTGTGGGCACACTTCTAATGATTTCATGTGTCTGCGCTATGTGATCTGTGATGACTTCAGTCATGTCCATGTAGATGTCATTATGGGGATGGGAGCACACTGCTTCCTGATGTCACGCACAGTGCGTAGGGTGGTCCCTACGGCATTGACTTTGCTGTGGATCCTTGCCCACATCTGATTCTTGCGCGCAAGTAGGGTGTGTTGGACCAGGTGCCCCGAACAAATGTGGTTCTATCCTGATTGTCTCGACTGCCATCACTTTCAACTCTGTGTCGGTGAATTTGGCCATTTACTTGGGGGGCATGGTACAAATGTATGAGGGGTGCAGGATGGATGGCAGTGGTGGAGATATGTGACGTGTGTGAGGTGTGTGGGTGAGAGTGGTGTTGTGTGGAGATAGGTAGGCGTGATTTTGTGAAGTGTGAGTCAATGGTGTCCTGTCTCTCTGTCTCGGCTTGTGGTGTGCAAAGACTGCTGGTCCAGGGAGGGGTTGGTTTACACTGTGATATATGGGTGTGTCCATATAAGTGATGACCTCCAGTTGTTTCTTCCATGCTGCGCATGGCTTTCCTTACCAGGAGCAAGTTGTGGTGTATCATTGTGGCTTGTGTTGTGATTGAGGGCAGCAGGGAGTACAGGCACACTTCGGGCATTGTTATGGGGTTGGTTCCGTGCCCCATTCATTTGGCTTATCTGCGCTAGTGGCGATCGGAGGCATTGCTTGGTCCGCCAGCTCCGCTTTCTCATTGTAATTGGCCTTGCGGTCATGCTGCGGTAGGAGCGGCCTTTTCGAGCCGTTGAACAGCTTTCCCCGTCTGCGGCGGTCAGATTGGCAGCTTATCCAACCATGGTGGACATTCTTTTATGTCATCCGGCTGCAGAGGACTGATTTGGCGTACATTGCATCGTAATTTGATGGCGGAAATGCCGCGGGTCATGCGGGGGGATTTTTCCCGTAACCATGATGGTCGGAGAACTTTTCCATACGCCATCGTAATTGGGTCATAAATCTTCAAGTATTCAGATTAATGACATGGTTCTATAGTTGATTAATATATATGATCCCACGAAGGATGACCATGAGTTTTAGTCGCTTTTTATATCAGAAGTTTTAAAATTGGGTAATGTTCCACTTATTATTGGAGGTGATTTTAATCTTAAAAGTGATCCTTTATTGAATAAATGTTCTCAAATATCACCCTCCAAAAGCATATTTTGCTCTTAAATCCCTTTTTTAGATCAAATAAATTAGTGGATATCTGGTGTTTACATCACCCAACAGATAAACAATGAACTTTATTTTCTAATCCTCCCAATTCATATTCTTGATTTGATTTTTCACTACTATCCCGTCATTTAATTCCCTCTATTTCCAAGCCTACTATCCAAAATAAAGATATTTCGGATCATGTGCTTATCTCATGCATTTTACATCCTACAGCCTCTCAACAGTCTTGAGGAAGATGGTACATGAGCACGAATAATGTTCTGAAGAACAACAAACACAAAAACGTATCATAAATTCATGAATATTTTACTAAAGTGTGTATCATGGGGTCACAATTTCAATTCTGGCTCATAATAGTAAGACATTTAATGCACAAATTCAAGAATTAGACAAACAAATTGCCAAATACGAACGTCTTTTCATTACATCTAATCACATTAAATACAAAATACACCTACAAAAACTTTATTATGAATTAAACTCTATATTAAGTAACCCTGGGCGCGACACTACGCTTCGCCCACGTAGTGTACGTAGCGCTGCCTGCTTCGCAGTTTTCGAAGTAGGCGAAGCAGGCAGCGCCTACGCACACGCGAGGGCGAAGCGTAGCTGCCTGCCGCCCACCACCCGCCTCCCGCCCGCCCTACTTTTAAAAGCTAAAATAAATTTGTAATAAAGCAAATTAAAGGCACTTACCAGACGCGCGGCGTCTTCCGCGGCTCCCTCTTCCTGGTTTTCAATTTTCCTGACAAATGCGCATGCGCGGACGCCCGCGCATGCGCATTTCTCGCAAGAAATGCGCATGCGCGGGCGCACATTACCGGTGTGGTCCATTACACATCCATTGATCATTTATTTTGAAAACCAATTGATGATTATATAGCTTTACTGTCATGACTACTTCTAGTTTGTTGATTATTTCGTAATTATATATCTATTTTAAATATAGATACGTAGCTCTACTAAAGTTTTATTTTAGTTCTTACAATTTGCACTATTTCTTTCTTTTAAATAGATTTTCTACCTTTTCTTTTCTTTTCTACATTATATAATTATATTTATTGGTACTTAAGATTTCTTATCTTGTATTAAACCATTATATAGGTATAAGATAATTCAATGGTTATCAAATTATATTTTATTTGTACCTTTTTCTGAGGCTCTTTTTTGTATGGTCTTGTCTATTTATGATAAAAAATCAATAAAATATTTGAACAGGAAAGTTCTTCCTCAATTTGACCCGTTGTTTTTCCTTCACACTCCCATACCCTTTCCTGATATGGTGTTGAATTGTCTTTTTGATGCTTCATGTGCTGATATCTTCTTCTGTAGCGTTTCGATTTTTCTCCCTCTTCCCAAAACAGCCAGACAGGTTTGTAAATGTGCTCTGTGGATAGTTTCAGGCTGGGCTACTCATGTTCCTATGTAGGGCTGGGTTGGCCATGTATACCAATGGGAATTTCCCTGGGGGTCAGCTTTTGAAGGTCAAGGACCACTGCTCCTGTCTCCAGCTCCCTGGGGTTTATGGCAGTAGGCACACCAGGCACAAAGAGAGATAGACAGATTGAGAAAGAGAGATAGGGAGAGAGAGAATGAGAGAGAGAGAATGAGAGAGAGAGAATGAGAGAGAGAGAGAAAGAGAGAGAGAGAGGGATTAGAAAGATAGAGATACTAAAGAAAGAGAAGGGTAGGAAGCGGCTACTGTGTTGAACATTTTAGCAAAGGATGGTTTGACCATTTTTGCCTGAGCTGCTTCTGGTTTCCAGTCTGGCCCTGTTTGAATAGGGCAACTGGGCTTTGTTAAATCCTTCTCTCTGGAGATCACCATCTCATGAATTTTCTCAGACACTATGGCCGAGATTTATTATTTTGTGGTGCAACACAGTGCAGCAAACACAGTTGCTGTACTGTGTGGTGCATGGTAGAAAAAACCCCCAGTGCAGAACAAAATTTAATAAAAGAATTACCTGCTTCTACCGCCATCCCCTGCACTGGCTCACTAAAAAGGCTACCTAACACGATGCACAGTCTCATACCAAGGTACATAGGTGAGCATGCTCTGTCTAGCTTAGGATCTGTACTGGAAGCATACCATTTAAATATAAATTATTATATGTAGACAAACACTGAAGCATTCTTCCCCCCACTGGATGCATGCTGTGTTCCACAGCAGACATTCAGAGGAGTTAAAGTGTTTACTCTTTTTAACCCTTCTTCAAGGTGGTGGTATTTATTTGATATAAAACCCAATCTGCCTATCTTAGTAGAGCGTACTTTACGTTGAAAATGGTGGGTGTTCACGATGATCCACCCAAGTTACACCCTAGTAATGCCCCTTTGACGCAAATATTCACAAAACAATAGAAACCACTGTTTGACTGAGGAAAGGGTACATTTCCAGCACACAATAACTTATGTGATGGAAAGTTAATACCCTTGCAAGACTTTGCATGGCTTTAGCACCACTTTGTGCCAGTGTAAATCTTAAAGTCTGGATCTATGTCAATGGGCAAAATCTTCAGGGATGAGGTCACTTGCAAGATTGGGGTTTAGACTGCCATTGTAGGGGGGTTACGCTGTTTGATGCCCTTTACCACAAGCATTTTCTTATCATCCTCCATATAATACAATGAAGGGGAATTGAAGTGGGAGAGCCCCGATCTCAAAAGAATTTGCCCCAAAAGTCGGTTAGATTAGGTGAATGTTTGCTTGGATGGTGAGGGGAAAAAATGCAGGCTTTGCTGCTCGTAAATTAACAAAGACACCAGGAACAAGCAGTAAACAGACAGAGATAGTATAGACTGGACGTTTACCTTTGCTCTGTCCATGCTGTTCTAGCCCCGAAAGTGATCCATGGCAATCTCTGTGTTCTATGTACTGTTTTGTTTTACTTCAGTTGGATGAATTATCACTTACTAGTCCTCACTAGTGCCACGGCTGCTGTCCCACGGCTGTATGGCACAACCGCGCTTTCCTTTCCCATGTGTTCCTTAACAACGCCGGCGGTACAGCAAATGTGTCTGAACCTCGCATTCCATTTACAACGCAAGTCATTACAGTGACTTCCCTTAGTGGGGTACTGGACTTTGGAATAGTAGAATTTACTATTCCAACTCCAGTCCCCTCAACAATAGGTAAAGCATTGGACTTTAAAGTCCAACGCCGCTTTACCTAACGCATGTCATTGTAATGACTTGTGTTGTAAACGGAATGCGTGATTCAGACGCATCTGTTGGTCCGCTTGCGTTGCATGCAACCGTGAGAGTTGCATTCAAGCCAAAATGTATTCGTCCATCAAATCAATGTGTTGGTCAATGTAGCCACACACTGGCTTACTGTTAAAAGGAAAGGTCTTCCTCTTAACAACTTAATCATTGTTTGTAGCTACACATTCTCTCAAGGCGAGGTTACTGTTACAGTATATGCAAAGATCAAGCAAATACACTGGTCCTGAAATTTCAGAATCTACAAAAAAAGGTCTTCAGAGAAGTGGATCAATTGAAGAAAAACCTAAGCCATAAATTCCTCCACAGGGCATGGTGCTGCGCATTATTTTAAACGTGTCCTAAAACAGGGTCTGATGATGCCTCAGTCACATGGCATCTTAGAATTTACTGATCTGCAACCAAGACTTGCCTAAATACATTGAAAAGATCAACAAATGAATGAATGACAAACATTCCTAGAGCACACTTTTACCTATGGGCATTTTGGCACACAGAGAAGCCTGACCTGAAGGCATGGAAACAGCTTGCTCACTCTGTTAAGGGGGGGGAAACTAGGTTTTAATACGCTCCTGGAAACCACAACATCCTTCTTACAGCATGATTTCATTATTCTCCGAGGAACATACCATATAAATATTGCCTTAATGGCGGCTTGAATGGTCTCATGTAGGGCTATCTGTGCCAAGCACTGTGCCTTAAACTTGGACCATTGGTGGACAGGCAATCAGTGCAAGTCCTTCAAGGCTTTTGAGACAGATTGTTATCTGGGAATCACAAGAATCTACAATGTAGTGCATAGAGATTGAGTGACACCTAAATACAGAGTCAATGCTTGGTATACCGTACTGACAGCTGAAAGAGAAATCACAAGAAATGCTCTTTTCAGCAGCCTGCATAAAAAAACTTTGCCACCATTTGGTTGATGAGAGATTCTTTTATTAAAAGCGACACTAAGATTCAGTGCGGAGTCTAGTGCCATAAGCAGTGTTCCTAGTTCAGACGACTGCTACTGGTTGGGCCAGGTATTTAGAGCAGGTATCCAAAGTCGGTCCTGGAGGGCTGGATCCATGCCAGACTGTTTCAGATAACTTCATTTATCTAAATGGGGATACGCTAAAAATCTGGCATGGATCCGGCCCTCCAGGACCGACTTTAAAGAACCCTGATTTAGAGCAGTGCCAAATATCAGGACCTCTGTCTTGCCCCCATTTAATTGCAGGCAATTTGTCCTCATCCATGAGCTTACCTCACACATACACTGTTGAAATTTTTCTGCAATAGCCAATGGTGCATTCAATAGATTTATCACAATTTGGGTATCGTGAGCATAAGAAGATGCTGATAATCCATAGGATCCTACTACCTCAGCCAAGGGGACACATAAGGATAAAAAAGTGTTGGACTGAGGAATGACCTCTATGGAGTGCCACAAGGCAAGAAAACGGCTTAGACCGGAAAGCTTTACATGCCACGGGTAATGATCACCCTGTCCGAAATGACTTGTGGAGCACAAGAGCATTATCTTTAATGCCCATTTTGGATAGCCGGTCCTCTAGCACTGCACAATGAGGAAGAACTTGTAAGATGATAGGTCCAACACTGGTAAAATTTGAATATGTGCCAGAGAATTCAACTTCTCCCCCACCTGTTCAGGAAAAAAATTGCCCTGTTCAGTAAATCTTCTGTTAGCATAATGTGGCATAACAAACCCCACCTTCTCCTTAAGAAATTAGGCCCTAACATCTATTTTCTGGCCTTCCTCGCACCCACCTCACATTATCTTTGCCCAGCAAGTAGACTCTACACCCACTGAGGACACATTCCAAGCAACAAACTGATAACACTGGAGAACCAATCACAAGCGGCTCCACACCTGTGGAGGGGGTTATGGGACTTACAATGGATGATCGCCACAGTCACACAAGAGACTAACAAGCATGATGAAGCTGCAGAAATGTGCAATTTTGGGCTAAGAAAAACTTTTATATAATCAATTTCTTTTTTTTTGTTCCGCCCAAACCATTGCTTCATCTCCTCTCTCAGAAGAGATGCAGTCTTTGAAGGGATCAGTTGTGCTTAGGGTAGATGCCTGTGGGTGGGTGTGCTCTTCACTGAAACCATGCAACTGGTTTCAAAAGTGGCAGAAGAGTGATAACTCGAACACTGACTGCGTCTGCAAAACTGCTGCAAACCCTATACCAGCATGCAGAGGGAGGGTATGAGCTCCAATTCATCAAACAAGGCTAACCAGTCCACTAGAGCAACATATGAGATATTGCACCTTTGTGCAAGGATTACATTTCTCATGTATAGGGCCCACACCAATGGCATCAATTCCCAATCCATACTGCATCACACAACCCGTCATCTTTGGACTAATCCTTGAGTTTTGGGAACTATTACTCTCCGCCATCTAGAATACCTAATCCTTCGCTTGCTCATAAACACCTCTGATGAACATTTAACATTCTGACCCATGGGATTCTCAGTGCCCTTGTAGTTCAGGATTTTCTGTTCGCTTTTATGACAGAACTCAATATGGCTGCAACATCTGGTGATATATCAAGCAGATGCTATCCTTTTACTCTACAATAAGGTTCAATATGGATATACTTGATACTCAGTTTTGACCTAACTGACTGGTCCCTCAGGTCAGAATCTAGAGAAACACAAACCCACCACAATTGGTGCAACCACAATCACTGATTCTTGATGCAGCTCATTCGATGATAAAGCTTTACATAGACATAATGCATAGGAGAACTTTGAGGAGGTAGGAATAAAACATTGGATAAAAGTATATAAAAATGTGGTACTGTCTGTCACTTAAAGTTCTTCCACAAGCACGCACTCATAAATGTAGTACCTGATTGGCAAAGGGCCTGTGTGCTTGTGGCGGAGGCCCGCAGTCGTGGGGGAGTCGCCACACTCTGGGCGGAATCTCCGCAATGAGAATTCTCATAGCCGAGATCACGCCCTGAGTGCGGCGATTCCCCCGTGACTGCGGGACCTCCGCCACGAGAGCGGAGGCCCTTTGGGAATCGGAGCAGTAGTGTCCTTGTGCATAATTTAGAGTACCACTCTGTACCCACACAGTGCCAAGAAAAGATGCCAGCCACGGGCAGCAACAAAACTGGCAAGGTGAGTTCTACAGCGCAACAGAAGTGGGTGCAGCTCACTATCAAATAGCAAATAACAATAAAAATTGCTTAACCGCGGAGTTCAATCTATGCTATGTCAACATCTGAAGCAGTCTATGTGCTTCTTGGCAGACCCCAGGGCTATACTTTTTCTTCTTTAGGGCGTCGGTCTCCGATGCTTTCAATCTAGTCCTATGCCTCACTATTTACGTTAACACAGACACTTGGAATAGAAAGAGTCACTGATAAGGCAGTATGGCAGCAAAGAAATAAAGTTATCAACAATGCACGTGTGTTTCAAACACCTATCATGCTGGGTCAGAGACATTAAACAAATGGAACATAGCACAAATGTTCTATTAGTTGCTATCAGTACTATTAATGGGGCGATAGCAACATCTGTTATTTGCAGTGCTTTGTAGCTGCTGCTGTGTTTTAAGTAGAGAAATAATAATACAATCAGCAGTAGTAAGTATAGTTTTATTACTCATATTAAAAACATATTACTACTACTAATAATATTAATATATATAATTATAGGTAGGTTACAGTCAATTATGGGGACGTTTTCCACGGGTATGCTCAGAGTGGCATCAAATAGAAAGCAAGTGTAACGATTGAGTTGTCTATGATGTCACTCAGAACGCCTGGGTGAAAAACATACCTGTTATTCACTTTTTACCCATCTATTATTTTATGTTAGCAATGGCCACTAAATCATCTGCCTCTGCATTAAACTGCTATAGAGAGGCAGAGAAGAAAGGGGCAGAGAATACATAGCCAGACCTCTCCTTCCAATCCAAAATGTGAAAAAAAGTCCGGGCCACCTGACAGCAGTGCCCTCCCTCGTGAAGCTGTGTTCTCTGTTCTCCTGTAAGCAGAGAGCCGCTTAAGCAATGGCAGGCTCTCGCAGAGCCCTGCCAGAGCAACCTGTCATTCCTTTATGATGTGACCTTTGGTTCCCACTATTGTTAGGTCATATCAATGAATAACCAGAATTTGGGGCATATTTACAAGCCCCTATCACCACCGGAGCGTCACTTTTTTTGATGCTCCGGTGGCGTAGTGCCGTTTCCCATATTTAACTTAACGCCATCTTGTAAACATGTCCCTTTCCACCGAAGTCCTTTGCGGCAAAGGGGCGTGCAATGGGTGTTGCAGGGGGCGTTCCACTGCAACACCAATTGCTTTTTTATGCTGCTGCAGATTTACGAGGATGAAGCAGCCCCAAAAACAGTGCCATTGATTACCAGGCATTAGAATGGCAATGTGAGGAAACATAATTAATTTCTCCTAATTGTTTGCTCTTTCCATGTGTGCTGCATTCTGCAGCATACATGAAAAGAGCAAATCGCCATTATTGATTGTTTATTTGCAGGAAGGTGTCCCTTCTTGCACATAAAAAATCGCCCCTTCAGCGCAGGCATTCTTGCAACATGGAGGCAGGGAGCCTGTGCTAGGCAGCATTGTTTGCACCAGCGCTAGGGGAACACCGGTTTGTGCTGTATTCTTGTGAATACAGCTGCGTTTTAAAAATGTCGGAGCGCTGCGCTACTGAATTTGGCACAGCTCAGTGCTCTGACATTTTTTTGTAAATATGCCCCTCAGAATCTGGTATTCTTGATCTAGTGACTCTCAATGAGAGGTGTACTACTACTACTACTACTACTACCACCATAGTACTCTCGTAAAGGCAAATAATATTGGGACAACTTTTCGAAATAGTCTCATTGTTCTGGTAATTTATCCACATTTTTGTAAATAAAGACTGCACGCTCATGGAAAAAGCTCACTGACTTCATATCTTCCCCTAATGCAAGTTTCTGGAGCAAGCAATTTGAATCAAGTGAATAAAAAGATTATTAGTGTCTCACTGTAGATTAACAAAATCCCTAAGATTTTCTAGGAATCAGCATGTGAAATCAAAGCGTTGCAAGAGATGCGTGTAGACATGTTCAGGTCACCCAGAGTTGACACAAAGGATTAAAAAACAGCGTGTCACGTCAAAGCGTTGCAAGAGAGGCATGTAGACATGTTCAGGTCACCCAGAGTAGACACAAAGGATTAAAAAACAGCGTGTGACGTCAAAGCGTTGCAAGAGAGGCATGTAGACATGTTCAGGTCACCCAGAGTAGACACAAAGGACTAAAAAACAGCGTGTGACGTCAAAGCGTTGCAAGAGAGGCATGTAGACATGTTCAGGTCACCCAGAGTAGACACAAAGGACTAAAAAACAGCGTGTGACGTCAAAGCGTTGCAAGATGGGGATGTAGGCATGTTCAGGTCACCCACAATAGATGCAAAAGATCGCCACCGAAATATCAATGTAATCCAACTAGTTATCGTATTTTAAACACCCACTATCATGGGTAGTTCTTCAGTAGAACTTTCCCTGCAAAGGGAACGTACAGAGAATGCATCTTTACCACTCTGGGCCAGATTCATCAACACTTTACATGGTCATACAAATGTATGTAAACCTGCACCAACAGTTAAATTGCTATTTATTTTCCAACACAAAGCTTATTTTGCACTGGGAATTTAGCAAAAAAGTAATGCAAATTAGTGCTTCGTGCTGATTTGCGTTACTTCGGATCAAGGGGCATCTGATGGGTGGCACCTGGGCATTCCCATGCTACCACCCATGTTTTTTTGTAAAAGGTCCTATCTACTAACAGTGGTAGTTCGGCCTTTTTCTGCCTCCTCGAGGAAGGCACAAAGAAGGAGAAAAGTTTTTACTTCTCCAAGTTTTTCAA
Organism: Triturus cristatus; assembly: GCF_964204655.1. Taxonomy (NCBI): domain Eukaryota; kingdom Metazoa; phylum Chordata; class Amphibia; order Caudata; family Salamandridae; genus Triturus; species Triturus cristatus. The sequence continues at coordinate 1,079,271,534 of NC_140593.1, read as the reverse complement.
CTTTGTGTGTGTCTTTGCACTATGGTGGAAAGGTGTGCGCGTGCCACTAGCCAGCACTCAGGAAGAGAGCAGCAGCGCCATCTCTCAGTAGATATTGTTATATCCTGTTTTCTGACTTTCACACAAATCAGCGCAGCAACAGCAGTTGCTGTGCTGCTTTGCAGTGAAAATTAGCAAATAAGCCCTTCCTTTGCGTTATATTTTGCTATCGCAAACATTTCACCTCTGTTGCATTGAGTCAGAAACAGGATGAAGAGTATCCTTAGATACCTTTAAGTCGCACTTAAAGCCACGTCTAAGTTGCCTCTTTCTTTGATTAGTAGCTTGCTTCAGCTTAATATTGAAGCTTAAAAAATTAATTAAAGTTTGGAATACAGTCAATGTGTTTACAGTCTTCTGAAAAGACAATCACCACAAATGCTTTCAAAAAGCTTGGTGGCCATGATGGCCATGTGGCTGGCAGCCATTTTGTAGTAAGTGTGCTTTACTTTTGCCATAGGCCTGCATGTGTTCTTTGTTGTCCATGCCTTCGCCGTTGGTGGCTATGTGACATTGCAGTCATTTTGTGTAGCCAGTGTGTTCCTTTTCTTCCACTTATCAAAGCTAGGCATTTTCTAGAGACATTGATTGAAGAGGCATATGCCTTTTTGTTTTTTGCTCATTGTGTTTTTATTTCTCTGACGTGAGTTTAATATGCTTGAGAATGATTGTAGTATATGTACAGAGTTTCTTTATGCATGGTTTTCCATTTTATCTCCAAATCGATTTCTCATAGTCCCTAGGAGACACCAACGATAACTTTCTTCAATTATTTGATTTTTTCCTTCACCCCCTGACTGCCATAGGTGCCCTCACAGGACCCTTCTGCCACTTTCCTGCACCTGCCACCAGGACTCCAGATCCCAGGTGCCTGAGCGACAGGAGGCGCCGACGCGAGACCAGAGCGCACGGAGGCGCATGAAAGCACTGCTGGGCTCCCGCAGCATGGGTCGCCCTCACAGGACCCTTCTGCCACTTTCCTGCACCTGCCACCAGGAACGGGACTCCAGATCCCAGGTGCGTTAGTGCCAGGAGGCGCAGACACGAGACCAGAGCGCCCAGAGGTGCATAAAACCACTGCTGGGCTCCCGCAGTGCGGGAGGCGCACGGGTCAAGGGAAGGCCCGTCCGCGCCTGTCAGAGCCCGTAGGAGGCTGGGCTGGGCCTACCCTCTTGGCACATTAGTTTCTTCAGCTCGGGCCCTGGCATCAATCTTTATTCCTGTAAAGCAGCGTTAAGGTAAAGATGTTGTATCATTCCCCCCATTTTTCGGACTAAAGTTTAAGATAGATTTTGTTGGGGAAACGGAAACCTGTTTCTGCGCCAAAATCCACTGATACTACTCTGGACTGTTTCCTACAAAAGGCGGGGGGCACTAAACAAGGAAATTAAATCGGCAGAGAGGTGATTGTCTGTAGTGCCCACCCCTGAGTTATCGGTTACATCTACTGTTGCAGATAACTCGCATATTGTAGATAAAGTAAGAAATACTGAACCAAGACCACCACCTCCACTATCTCCTGTTATTAACATTGTGATTCAGGGGGATTCACGTACTACTCAGGAGGTAAAAGAGACTGTCCCACAATCAAATATGGGAAAAATTGGACCTCCGAGTGAGATAGAAGGAAAAAGGAAGTGAACTGAAGTGGTAGGGGCCGATTTCAAAGTGAAGGGTCAGTCGCCAAGGGTTAAGCACACAAAACAATCCCACCTCCCAAGTACTACATGCAGAATTCGCAATGGCAGAGGGAAAAATATACAGGCTGATCAACACATGTTGATTGAAAACATCGGTCATGTTGTTAAAGGCGCTCTGTAACTCATCCTCTCTCGCCTGGCTAGGATTGAAAAACAACTTGTGCTACTCGGGCAGGATCAAAGGGAACATTCAGCACGTAAAGATGAGAATGTAGCGAACTCTTTACTTCCAAACCCAGGAAGGAAAATAACAGGGTAATCGAGAAACATTTTAGTACTCCTCCAGTGATACTGGAACCATCAAATGAACAATCTGCCACTGAACCCGGACTTTGATGGCCAGTACTAGGAAAAAGTTGATTGCCATGGAAGGAAGGGAAACGGGGATGATTAGGTCATTCAGCAGGAGTGGACGAAGGGGGGTGGGGGGGGGGGGGGGAATGGACAAGATGAACTAGGAACTGTCACGTTTGGGGGGGAGAAACATACAAGAAACAAGAAGTCACTCGCATACAAGGGATAGAGGTTTAGCTGGGCGTGGAGCCGGAAATACCCTAAACCTACCCCCTGACTGTACTCCTTATACAGTAATTTTGACAGGTGTCACTTACCTCCCCCCTGAGCAACAAGAAAGTTGCTCGAGTCTTATAAACAAGGCAGCACATTGGTGCTCAGTGAGTATTCCATCTCCCTTTAATTGGCTCAATGTCATTATTTTGGCTTGGAGGGTGGGCTGGTTAGGCCCTACCACCAAATACTTAGAAGGGGACTGCGTTGTACTTAATTTTAATGACGCAAGTTGTGAGTCCTTTGCTTTGAAGCACACCAGAGGCTCATTAAATGATTCAATAAAGGTCTGTCCTCTGGGATTTTTCTACCCCCCCCCCCCCATCAGGAGTCAAGTAGGTGGCAATATCCCCTGGGGCACGGGCCAAAAAGATACCCTCCTTCCCATTACCTTTCATTTACTTATCCCAACCGCTTTGATGTTCTTTCAGGTCTGACAGACATTGATTCACTGCCTGTTCAATCAGGCAGCCTATTAAAATGGAAAAGATCACGGACATAGTGCTTTGTTTCAGGGAGAAATTTAGAAATATATGACAGTGGGAGTAGGCAACTAACAGATTTATCGTGCCCGTTATTGTAAAACACCAATACTCCCAACAATGACTTAAAGACACCTGAATCTCTCACTGGGGACTTAATTCCTGTTACCAATGCGAACGAACTTGGGGGGAGAGGGGTCTGGTATCTTACCCATGCCCACTGTATTTGCAATGTATCCAAATAGGGGGGCCTGGCGAGCCAGGACCCTGCTACCCCCCGTTGTAGAATCATCTCATGGAATATCGCAGGAATACGCCTAAAACTAACCAACGAGGATTGGGTTTATTATATTAAGGATGTTGATATTATTTGTCCCCAAGAGACATGGTACCAAGCTGATATCATGCTGGATGGCTATTGTTCCCTTACTGTCAACGCAATACCCTCAGCGGCTGGGAGGGCAATAGGAGGGCTTGTGATTTTAATTTCCGTCAAATATGGGTATGTACAAACCCATGTTATAAAAATAACACCCTGGTACCAGCTAGTCCTCATTTCTAACCTAATTCAGGTTAAGTTACTGCTAATAAACTGGTACTATAAAATCTTTGACCAGAGTAGCAGTCGTGTGATTGAGGACTTACAGGTACAGATTAATAACACTGCGGGGAAGTGGCAGCCCTTATGTATTCTGTGGGTAGGTGATTTTAACTGTACCATTTGTGCATTGAGTAATACTGGACTTTGTTTGCTGTTAGACACAGATGGTCAGCCACAGCCACATTTTATCCATACTGTACAGGGTGAGGCATTGAACTCCATCATCATGGATAATGATTTAGGTCTCATCAATACTAATTGTTTGTATTGTAATTCTCCACCCCAGTGTCCCACATATGTTGGAGGATATAGAGGAACCACAATTGATTTTATGTTTATTAACAGGAAGTATTCCCCTCTTGTTGGCGACGTTGAGGTAGCACCAAATGTTACAATTGATCATAATCCACTAACCGTATGTATTAGAATTACAGCCAGTATAGGGAAAGGAGAAAGATGCATGTATGTCTGCCACATTGCACACTTCAAAGTGCAAATAAATGCTTTTTTCCAGCTATTCGTCATTTACCACCAACTTTTAGTTGGTGGTAAATAACGAATCCCCAAGACAACCACACACTCCCCCTACATCTCATTTCAGGATTCGGTATTTACCGAATCGGTAAAATTACCGAATCGGTAATTTTACCGATTCGGTAAATTACCGAATCCTGAAATGTGCCCTCTACATACCAAAAGCCTGAATACCGGTCGGTAACGGGATATTTACCGAAAATCGGCCGTTACCGACCGGTATTGGGCTTCCTACATATGGCCCCAAATGAGGTAGTTCGCTACTTCGAGCTGATCTGTGCAGATGTGGCAAAAGGTCTGACCGGATCGTTTCGAAGAAGAGAACCCCAGGAGGTGCGATGGTTTAATATGGAGTGTTCTAGAGCACATTGGAACCTAAAAACGGCCCTTCACACCACCCCACACCACCCCACATGATAGATCGCAAATTAAAATTATAAGGCAGATTTATAAGCGTACTATCAAGTAAAAGACAAGATGAATTGAGGAGTGTTTCCATGGGAGGACTTAGAGAGAGCAAGTGCTCTGAAAAACTCAAAGAGTTTTTGGGATATAATTAATCGCCCTCTGTTTAAGGATGAACCCAAACATGTGGATTCATTGATCTTGGGGTCTGTCTGTGAAACCCACTTCTCAGCTATATTTAACCCAAAAAATGCCTCACTAGACGAAGTAAAATGAGCACCGGTATTTGATTTAAGCTTGGCCTCACAATTAAGTCTATCGATTACAGTGATAGAGGTAGAGGAAACATTGTCAAGGGGAATTAGTATGAAAGTTCCTGGCCCCAATGGAGTTTCTCTTGATTTGTTTAAAAATAATCCTAAATTATGGGCACCCATACTTACTAATGTTTTTACAGCTGTGGTGATCGGTCCCATCCCATCAACCTGGAAGCAGGCAATTGTTGTACCAGTATATAAGAAAGGTAGTAGGAATGACCCTGCCTGTTACAGGCCTATTTCATTAATTGATGCTATTGCTAAAGTACTGGGGGGGGGGGGGTTATCCTTGCACGACTTGAGACCTGGGCTAATAAGACAGGGATTGTGTTCAGATTGCAATATGGATTTAGAAGGGGGCTGGGCACTACTGAACAGTGCCTAAACCTGTCCCTTATTATGGGCAAATTCATGAGAGCCAGGAGGGGTTCCATTCATCTGGGCTTCATGAACTTGTCCAGCACTTTTGACACTGTTAACTGGGATAAATTGTGGGGGTTATGGAGCAAATGGGTTTCAAAGAAGCTCTTATATTTCTCTTACGCAGGCTTAACACCTCCACAACGGTTGCAGTACGTTATGGTCCTGGGGGGGAGAGGACGGGTTTCATTGTCTCTATGGAAGGAGCTCGTCAGGGCTGTATTTTAATCCCTTTTCTGTTTTTATTGTACACAAATGGATTAGAGGCCTTTTTAATAGAGAAGAAACTTGATTTCCCAAAAATTGGAGGCAATCCGATCCCACTGTTATCTTATGCGGATGATACTGTTTTAATGGCTTTGACAGCCAATAGCCTCCAAAAGTCACTTAAAGCTTTTACTGATTTTATGGCGTCATTGGATTTAAAAGTGAATTTTATTAAATCTTATGTCATGGTCTGTGCCCTAAAGGCACTAAAACAAGAAAATTGGAGGTTAAGGGCAAGACCATCGACAAGTTAAGAAATTTTACATACTTAGGGAATATTTTTAATGAAACTGTGATTTGGGATCACCTCATTGCAGCTAGGGCACAACAGACCAGTTGGGTCGTGGGAGGACTATTTCGATTTGCTTGCAAGCTAACCCATAAACCAGTGTCTGAACTAGTTACCCTCTATAAAGCAAAATGCTTGTCGGTGGCATCATACGGGGCAGGAGTCTGGGGCTACTATAACAACCGACAGTTGCAGGTCCTGGAAAACAAATTTATAAAGAGATTATTACTGGTGCCTAATATTGTCCCCAAATACTTTTGCCACCAGGAGCTAGGGTTGGCATACCTTGAAGATCGAATTGCTATTACCCCATTGCTTCTATGGGCCAAGATTTGGTTATCTGAGGACTTAATGTTCTCACGAGACGTTATCCTAGATTGCACCAACTTAGATAGCGCACTGTCCATACCCTGGCTCCGCTTTATGAAGGAAAATCTATATGAGTTAGATTTGGGCCATTATTACGATAATCCTTCACATATCAACATAAATGCAAAAGATGTCATAAAAGAGGCATTTTATGCCAGGGCCCACCTGCATCGTACACAATTGGTAGAACCCGATCCCTTATGTTTATCCTCTGATGAACAGAAATGTTATCTAACTTTTACCACTAACATTCAAGCACGATTTTACCTGACTAGGCTTCAACTAAATACATTGCACTATTTAGTGGCATTTCCTAAACAATCAAGCTGGGTTCATGGTTTATCAGCTTGTCCGTGTGACAATTCGACAGTACAAAGCACATTGCACTTTATTTTATTTTGTCCCCTCTATAAGGAGCCGAGAGGTCAATTTTTACTCCCATTATTAAGGGATATAAGGCCATGGTAGTTTTAATTATTTACTGTCCTTGTCTACGTTAACTATTTGCACTGCTGTTATGAATTGTATTAAAGTCGCAATGCCCATAAGAAAATGCTATGAACTATTATAACTGAAGAAATCTTGAGTAACCGTTCCCTATAAATGAGTTACCTGGTCTATACTGTGTAGGTGATGTTAGAGTTGGATGTCTGGGGTACCTGACACCAGGGCTTATATCTCCTTTTAATATGTATGTACTTTTTCTTGATTGCTAATATTATCTGCTTTTTATCTATGCCTCTTTAATTATGATAGGTTAATTCTGTTTTTGCAATTTGTTTTTGTCAAACTATTACGGCACTTGTAAGCGAATAAAGTTAATTTGACTAGTGACTAGCTGCCATTAATGAGCAAGGTGTATATATGCTGCAGACTAACAGTTACTTGACTATATGTGCAACACTGATGGAGCCATACTGGCGGGTCTGTCACTCTGCAGCATGCATTTGGGGCAGCTGTATTACAACTTATTATCAATAATTCCAATGGTATTGCTCTTCTCCTACTCCCTCTTTGGTGTTACCCTGAGTCCAAAAGTTAAGGACTGACAGAGTCTGGCAGATGGGATACTCTGTCATACACGTGGCGGATAATGGTTAGCCCGTCCGTCGTGTTACAATAGACTTTTAGAATTTAAATGACGCACTGTAGTACAGCAAGCAGGTTATATATATATTTTTTTGTCACATTTGTCACAGAGTATTGTATCATCAGGCCCTAAGTCCCACATTTTTCCCTGACCTTGCCCTTCACCACAAATTATTTTCAATAAATACAATTTTCAATGGCAGTGGAGTGTGTTACTCTATGGGAAGGTAAGTGTTATAGGGATTGGGCTAGGTATAGGTTTACCTTTGGAATGGTTGAGTGTGTCACTGATCATGTACTACGCGTTTGATTAGTCACATTGGTTGACGGAAGCAAAATTGGAATCATAAATCTGTAATGGAAGCCACGAAATGTAAGTCACTTTGGCAGAAATATAAGACACATGCCGAGATGGAGTTTACATTTTAGGTAGGCTGGGATGAACAGATAGGAAGAATGATGTAGTGATGTACTAGTAGGTTACTGAGTGGGCACTAGGAAACACATTGTGTCTTCGGTTTGTATGCATTACAGATTTTGTGCTGTGCTGTTAACTGAAGCAGATGCACATTACACCGCCTACACTGCAGTGCCAAATTAAACTGTGCTGCAGTTTTAGGTGGAAAAATGTAGTGGGCAGGAAGGTCATGGGCGTATATCTGCCTCGCTTCACAAATACAGTACGGTCAATAAGAAAGCAAGGTGGCTCACCTCTTGTCTCTGTCACCACTGTCGCTGCCACCACTGGGACTGCTCCCCCTCCCTCGAACAGCTGGGCCTCCTCTGATGCCCCAGTTTGGCTGGCGCTTGTGATGGCACTTGTGTTCTGTGCGCCTAGACAAAAACATAACGTACACATTTTAGAGACCAGATTAGCCACCAAATTATTTTGCGCAAGGTACAACAGCAATAGCTCACAGAAGTTAGGTTAGCTATCACTATATTCTATCCAGTGACGTAACAATAGCCCCTGCGTTGCGGGGGGCACCAAGCTTCAGGGGGTCCCCTCTGAGTACCAGGCATGGGCAGGCCTGAGAGCTCCTTACTGGGTCCAGAGTGTGGGTGCCCCCCTCCATGCACTATGCAGGGGGGCACCCTAAAGTTTCGTTACGTCACTGCTTCTCTCGTAAGTATCACTTTGGGCGGTCTGTTGGTTGACAGCATTATAAAAACCAGGTATTAGTAGTAGTCAAATCAACCAGAAACCTTTTTCTACTAATGGTAGGATAAGACTACAAATGGATAACAATGAAACACAATAAAGAGAATGAAGGAGATATTATAGTATTGGTTGGTAATGGTGTCTCATTCCTGCCATGCTGCATTGTCATGGAAACTGCTAGTATAACAAAACATTGGTGGTTCATGACCATGATTACGCTATCTCTATCCCAGTACATTTTCACTGTTTGATCAAGAAAGCCTTAGGTTCTCAATCTGAGTCGGTGGGCAGGGCATGCTGGACTGAAAAGGCCTGAGGGGAGGACATCCGCACAAAACAAGAGGGGAGCACAGAATGGAGATCGTCACCGAAGTTGCCACGCATTGCATGGTCCCAAAAGTGTGAGGGTATCCAAGCAGGCGCTGCTAACAGTAAGTGCATGCCGGCAGAGATGCCCATGCAGCGTGATAAACTGAGCCTGCAGGGCCGCAGGCCACGATTGGCGGTTGGACACCCACGCTACGCGCATACACCCAAGTGAGTGAATCCTAACATGGGACTGTTAGGAGAGTTGCCAGGCTGCGCCAACGATAGACAGCCTGATTGGAACTGGGGTCCACCAGAAATAGAGCACAGAACAGATGGTGGGGGGGACCCCACATAAGCTTCCAGAAACAAAAAAAGAACAGAGAGCTAGACTGTAGCGGGGATAGCAGGGGATCAGCAGAGGCAGGTCCTACCTAGCGAGTGGCAACAAGCTAGCACAGCCATCAGCAAGCAAACACCCTTGGAATGGCCAGCCTGGTGTGATAAAGTGAGTGAGGGGGTGTCTCCGGTCCACTATCAGCAGCGGGGCATCCGCACTCAGCAGTGTGGCCAATCTTTAGACCTGGCAAGTTGGAGCTGGCCCCCCAGGGTGGAGGCAGGTGGGACATGCGGGAGTAACGGCTGAGGTGTTGCAGCACCACATGAAGCTCTGTTGGCCTGGTCTGGACCAGGCACCCTCTCAGAGGTGAAACAGAGTGGGTGGAGGAGGGTACCTGAATTGACTCCACCGGGGGCTGGACACCAACCAGCTCAGAAAAAGGCCTGCAGCGAGTAACACATAGTTCGTAGAATGAAGAGCGGGAAAATACATTCCTATAAGGCGTGAATCAGAGGTCATTGACTTCACCTATGTGTGGGAGAGTAACAGAAGAGCAGAATATATATCCAATGATGATAAGTGGATCCCTGGGACCAAATGTGAGGAGCTACTATGTGGACTGACTCCCGTTGCTACTGGCGGCACTTGAAGGGCATCTCCCAACGTGTAAACGATAGCGAAGGCTTGACTCGGAATCCCAGTGAGAGGCCACGACTAAGGCATCAGGTCCAGTGCCCCACAGAGACTGCTGAAATCATAAAGAACAGGCAATTTAAACTTGAAACAGTGGGCTTGTGAAAGGATCACTACCCCCCCACTCTCTCCAGAAGCTCACAGTTCTGAGAGGGGACCTGGTCTCGGGTGGCAGACAGAAGCAGTAGGAGGCTGTTGACTCTAGCATATTGCTTGCTAAACGGGCAGCGTTACACTGGGAGGTGGGGAATATCATAGGAACCAAATATTGCACCCCCCACAGGACAACGAAGAACTCTCTTGGGTCTGAGCCAACTGGCTAGACCCCTACTCTGGGTTTAGTGACTACCTGGGACAGGGCATACATCATGAGCCGCTGTGGGCCTTCTGTAATCCTCTGCTGCCACGAGCAATGTCGTATGGAAGAAGGATCAGCAGGTGAGGGGCCCACCATCGGTGGACACCATGGAACCCCCGAGAGACAACGATAATCAGGCTCAGAAGCACTGATCTATCTGAGGCCCCGCACTTCAGGACATTCTACAGGCAATAACGGCCTCTCATGAGGTATTAGACACTCAGATAGACTGCCTTGGGGGCAGACCTGGGACTCTTAAGGAACGGTCACCGTCGCCTAGCAGAGCGAGTTATCATGGCAGGGAGAGACCTAGACGAAGTGCACCCATCACTGACATCAGTGAATGAGAGACTAGCCACCATGGAAGCCAAGGTTCGAATGCTCGAACTGAGAGCAGAAGATGCTGAAAATAGGTCACGCTAAAACTTCATAAGAGTGGTGGGCCTTCCTGAGAAGATTGAAGGGAACAACATGATGGGCTACTTGGAAAAATAATCCGGGAGGAAGTGGAAATGGAGGGCCTCTCCTTGTTTTTCACTCTAGAAAGAGTGCACAGAGTGCCAACAAAACTGCCACTCCAGCGGGCCCTGCCATGACCTGTCGTGGCCTAGTTGCTACATTATAAAGACCGTGATCATATTTTGGCTCAGGCCAGGCATAAAGGAGAACTCTCAGGAAAGAACAGTATAGTGAAACTTTTCCCAGACTTCTCAAGAGAGGTGCAATGGCACTGGTCCACTTTCCCAGAAGCAAAGAAAAAACTCAGACAGATGGAAATCCCTTATGCAATGCTCTTCTCGGCCCAGAGTGGTGACATCAGATGGAACCAAATTCCTCCAAAACCCACAAGAGACCTGTAATGGGATCGACCAACATTCTCCTTCAAGACCCAGTCAGGACTCCTGTAACATGCGCTCACGCAGGGCCAGATCTCAGCGCAAGCCTAGGGCCCACAACTCCGCTGCACCATCCCAGGCTGAAATACAACAAGAGAGATGGACAGTTATGGCAGCAGTAGCCCCAATGAGTGGCATCAGTGGACAATGGGGGTGCACAAGACTTGGAATCTGACCACAGTTACAGTATCTCTGGGAGCTCGAGTTTTGATTTGCCTAAGGTGACCCCCGGAATGTCAGATGAAATCTTTTGATGGAGCAGGCAAGTTGGTAACTTGAGGGGAACTTCTTTTGAGTAACTGTGGGGGAGAAGGAACATGAACATTAATTCCTCTGAGCCTGGAATATTGTGCTGGGCAGGAGGACCTGGTGGAGGGGTAGTTTTTCAGCTTAATAATAGTGTGATACTCAGTAGTGTGATACATGGGTACTCTCACAAGTAGTTGTGGTATGACTGGCTGATTGGCTGATTGGATGAGGGATCTTTGCCTACTTGTCCTGAGGAGTGAAAGTTGGGATGATTGTTATTTGTTGGGTACTTGGGAAACCATGAGTTATGACCACTTTAAGCATTTGTCCACAATCCCCTCCGGGGTACCAGTGTGTAGTTGTTGGGTCGCTGCTAAGGGACGGAGATGCAAGAAGATCCATACACCAGATAGATAGCTGCCCCTATGACTCACAAGTTCCTCTCCTGGAACATCCGCGGTATGCACACAATGTTGAAACGTTATAACGGGTTTTCTTAAACAGAAGGGGCATGCATATCACATTCTTACAAGAAACACACCTAACAGCTGAAGAATGGATAGCCTTGCAGCGCAGATAGAGAGGTCAGGCACACTACACAACTTGTTCAGCCTGTGCCAGGGCAGCGGTGGTTTGGATATGGGTGAGGGTCCCTTTTCAGCCCACTGGAGACCTAATTGATCCAGAGGGCAGGTCGGTGGTGGTGACGGGTCTCCTGGAAGACCGGGACATAGTATTATTGAACACATATGCCCCCAATGTAGAACAGGGCACCTTTGTGACAGAAATATTGGGCCCTCTAGCCCCATATCGTGTCCAATCAACAATAATCGGCAGCAACTTTAACTGCATAGCAGACCCCCCAGACGGATCACTCACACCCTCCATTACAAGACTACCAGGCATTCAGGATGGCTCGACTCTTTGCAGACTGGCAAACTAGGTGGGAATTAATCGATACCTGGAGGCAGACGCATCTACAGATGTGAGATTACTCTTTCTTCTTGAGTTTACACAAACTTTACATACTCCTAGGCTCATTCCTACGAACCCCTGATGTTCATAGCTTAGTTCATATTATAGAGTATTTGGCCTGCACAATATCGGACCACAACTCTTTCCTCCTAAAATTGAGATGGGCACGACCTACACCCTGCATCCCTATATGGGGGTTGAAACCCAAATCTTTGGAAGACCAGTTGTTCCAGGAGGTAATTAGGTTCATCATAGGGCAGTATTTGATGGACAATAGGTGCACAGCCTCCTCCCCCCAGACGTAGTGGGATGCCTTCAAGGCGGTGATCAGGAGGCAGTGCATGGCCAAATTGATGGATGTCAGGGGCACCTTGATGAGGGATGTGCGAGCAGCAGAACAGGAATTGTGTGAAGTGGAGCAGCGAAGGCCCGGGCTGCCAGAACTACAGCAGAGCAGACCATAATAGACACCAAGGAGAAAGTGTCAACTCAGGTTGAACGGCTCAGGTTCTTCAATTTTAGGCAGTATATGGAGTGAGTTCACGCTGAGTGGGATCAAACTGGATCCTTGCTGGCCTGGTTAGCTCACCCAGTAAGGCGAGGGTCAAACAGTCGAAATTGAGGCAGCAACGGGAACCCGAGTATATAGCCAAGAGGGGATCAGTAAACACTTTTATCAGTATTATTTGGAATTATACAAGAGCAGCACAATACACGACAAAGGAGCAAGGAGCAATACCAGCTTTCCCCTCCTGCGCCTCACTGGGGAAGTGGCGGAGGTGCTAGGCGGGAGCATCACTTTGCCAGAGGTAAAGGTGGCAATTACGAGCTCAGCGCGAGGTAAAACACCAGAGACGGATGGGTTCCGTGCCGAGTTTTACGCAGCTTAACTGAAGAGTTGGATCCCAAGCTGGTACACCTATACAGCGCAGCCAGAGATCCTGGGTGCTTGCCAGATACAACCCGGGAAGCACTGGCAGTGCCCCTGTTGAAGCTGGTAAAACCTGCATACTACTGTAAAGCATGTATAGAGTTATGGATGCTCAACATCAATTACAAGATTTTGAGAAGAATCTTGGCAACCAAGTTCCTCCTACTCATTACTAAAATAATACACTCCGATCAGGTGGGATTTATTCCTGGCCGTAACATGGCGCTCAACATCTGGCACCTCCTGGTGCTGTTGGAGGTCAACGACTATGATCACATGGAAGCAACAGTGTTTTCTGGAGATATAGAGAAGGCCTTCGACAGGCTAGAGTGGGGTTATTTATATGATGTGCTGACACACATGCAGCTGGGGAGAGGCTTCTTAACATGGACCAAGCTGCTCTAAATGGACCCCATGGGTAGGGTCTGCACGGGTCAGACCATATCGGAAAGTTATAAGTTGGGACGCAGAGCGAGGCAGGGGTGTCTTCTAGCACCCTTGCTCTTTGCGTTGGCCATGGAGCCTCTGTCTAGCTATGCGAGAACAGGATATGGATGTCAGGGGTTGCAAGTTGGTGGCCACCATCAATGCATAGCCCTGTATGCAAACGACCTACTGATTTTCCTCAAAAACATGGCAGAAGATATAGCCGGAGCCAGGGTCATGCTGGAACTGTTTGGCACATTGTCGGTCCTAAAAGTTAATTGGCAGAAATCTAGACTGTTTCTGACGGCAATAGACAGGAGGAGCTTGATTTATTGCAGTGGGAGCCACGATGCATGTGCTCTCTGGTAGTCAAGCTTTATCATGACTACGCAGATCTACTAGAAGGAAAGATAGGGCTGGCCATCAGATTGCTTAGGAATAATATGGATTTTTTGAAAACGCTGCGTTATCAGTAGCCGGGCGGGTAGCACTTTTAAAGATGGTGACACTCCCACGACTCCTATACCTTTTTGTGACACTCGCAGTTTGGATCCCTCGAATAATGTTCCAAGAGCTAAACTTTATATGGGGACCCGGCCATAGGAGACTAGCGCCGTCTGCATTGCAGCGCCCGATGACGGGAGGGGGGCTAGTAGTCCTCGATTTCAAGGCATATTATATCGCAGCCCAACTCCAATGATTCATACATTCGTTGGCGGGAAGAAGGACCCCGAACAGTGCCCTGGGGCCTTTTGTACCAGGACTTCTCAGCTTAACTAAGGTACTGCTGAGAGTGGGGCACCCTTCTGTCGATGACACCCAAAGCTCCGAGTGATATCTAGGTGCTGGAACAGATGTTTACAAAAAACACGTGGGAGGGTGCCATACTCGCCTGACTTGCCCATTACTATGTTGGTGGAACTGCTGCATGGCGGACACTGGCGGGGGGGATTGGAGGACTGGGCCACTGCCGGACCAACGACAGTGGGAGACCTGTTGAGAGTGGCGGAGTTCCTTCCGTTCGAGGAGTTTTACTCAGAATTCGCCACCCGCAGGGCCACTCCTTCCTCCATGGAGCACTAAGAGTGGCATTCTGCAAACACTGGAAAGCTGGTACCTTCAGAACCAAAGCCTCGCAAAAGCTGCCAATATATGGTCCTCTCTTCGGGCACCTTAAAGGCAGTCAAATGTCCATATAGGGAGATAAGGTAGGATATGCTCTGCCCCCTGGAGAATTTGCGGGCACGCTGGCAGGAAGATTAAGGTATCCTCCTGCCAGAGAGTCATTGGAAGTCTGTCCTAGACATCTAGGAATGCCTGATTTAAATTGAATAACTATTACATCTTTCACAGAGCATACCTCACTCCAGGGCGCATTAATAAATACTTTCAAGTGCATATGTTGTGGCCCTGTCCCTTGTAACATAGTTTCTGGGAGGAGATTACAACAATAGTCGCTGAAGTTAAAGAGAGGGAGGTCCCTTGCTCTCCTGGCCATTGTTTACTGAGTTGGTTCTCACATACCTCCAAAACCAAGGTCACGAGCTGATTTCAGGGTGTGGCTTACATGAGGGCAAAACGAGAAATCACCAGAAACTGGAAGCCCCCCCCCCCCCCTTACCCGAGGGAACACATAGCACAGAGAATTAGAGAGATGGGTGGGGTGCAAGGGAGGAGTGATGCTGAGAGAAGCAAGGCGGAGGATTGGCACCTTAGATACAGGATGAGCCTGCGACGCACTAGTGGATAGCCTCAAAGACCCAGAACCCACTTCACCAGACGTTTCACCCATGCGATCACCTACACCTGCCAAACATAAGGGCTCGGGACCTTAGCAGACGTTGCACAATAACTTTACATACCCTATGAACCTAACCCCTAAAGGAGATTTTTAATGTGAGCTGTACATCTCATTAGGGCATTTGTGGGCACTGAACGATGTATTAACGCTTGTACATTTCTTTGATGTAACTAAGGGGGGGCGCGGGGTATGTGGGAGGCATTGAAGAACATTAAAAGGGTTAATAATTGTATGCCTATGACACAGTATGATGTGACTTTGCACACTGCATGACAAAAGGAATAACATATGTTTTTGTACAATGCGATTGATTTAAAACCCAATACAATTTGTTTTCAAAAAATTGACAGGAGTCAGGGGAGAGAGGTTTTGGATTCCTTTAACTCGACAGAGGATTCCAGGCGCTCCTCATAGAAGTGCAAGTAGGAGGTTGCAAATTCACGCGCTATGAGATGGAGGGATGCGACTCTCGAGCCCATCTCTGTTGTTAGGCATGGGACAAGTGGGGCCTTGTGTTAGCTGTTCGCTAGTCAGTGTGAAAGTTTCCTAGCCGTATCCCCTAGTTCATAGAGCTTATGCTGTGTGGCAAGGTGTGCTAGGGTTGCTGTGTTAAGCAATTTCTGCCTGAGGGCCTGTCCTGTAATCTCCAAGAGATGTCACACATGCTTCTTCAGAGCTTCAGTGAGTGTCCCTTCTGCACCAGGGGGCATATTATCAAGAAACGGCGTTAAAATTATCGCCGCGTTAGCGGCAGAAAACTGATGCTAAAGCGGCGATAATGGGCTTGATAATATGCCGCAGAGAATTCCCATAAAAGCCCATGTTCTGGTGTCAACATGGGCTTCTATTGGAATTCTCTGCGGCATATTATCAAGCCCATTGTCGCCGCTTAACTGGCAGTTTTCTGCCGCTCAAGCAGCGATAATTTTAACGCTGGTTCTTGATAATATGCCCCTAAGTATTTCACATTCCAGGTCCTATATGTCCCTGTTTTTGCATCTTTTTTTCTGTGGATTGATAGACTATTCTCTGCCTCCTAAGGGTCACTTTTACATTTCCCCAAAGTACAGTGGGGGAGTATACAGTGTCTTTGTTGATGCCGAAGTAGTCAGAGATTTGTTGGCGGAGGAAGTCATCGAACGCCTGGTCCAAGAGCCACCAGGCGCTTAGATGCCGTTGTACTCATTGCCTGCATATGGGTGTATTGAGAGTGAGGAGTACGGGAGCGTGATCCATCAATGCCCGTGGCAAGGTATGAGATTCCATTAGGGTGGAGGAATCAGTTGAGGGAATGAGGAAATAATCTATGTGGGAGGATGAGCCATGTGGAAAAGTGTATTCCCATGAGCGAGGATAAGGCAAGGGCCATTTGCCAGGGCTAAGGATGTGGCCCAAGTCTCCGGCTCTAACGTTCCCCATGCTGAAGCGCTGCTAGTATCTAGCTGGAGGTCCATGACAGAGTTGTAGTCGCCGCCAATGAGCATCGGGCCCATGGTGGAATGTAACAGCACCGCTGTTAGCGCCTGAGGGGTATTCCTCACGAATGTTGGGAGGGGGGCATAAACCAACACTATATTATCCAATGTGTGTCCACCATGATAACAATGAGTGGCCCAGAACATCACTGTGGGTTGTGGAGACCTGCAGCGGATGGCCTTTGTGAAGGAGGATGGCCGTCCCTCTGGAAGATTGAGTGTAGCCAGCATGATACGCTCTGGTGTACCCGCTACGCCGTAGGAAAGGGCAGTTATTGCCAAGCAGGTGTGTTTCTGGTAGTAACACTAGAAGTGGGGAGTGACATTGTAGGTACTGAAATAGTCCAGGAAGATAATTATTTCACCCGATTGGAGTACAGGGAAAGCACCCGGAGCCACATCTTCCACCTCAGAGTCCGAGGGTAACCCCAAGTGGGAGCCCTCGTGCCTCAGTCTCATTGACCTCGGTCATCTCCTCGGATGCTTGGTTTAAACTTCACCTCCCTGAAAAGCATTTCCTAGGTTGCAGGTTACTATAAAGGGGACGCTGCTCTGTTCCCCACATCCAGGTTGCCTCGGAAGTCTAAAAAAAAAAACATTTTGAGTTGTGGATCACTTTAAGCTTAGCCGGGAAGTGCAGCATATATTTGAGGTAATGGTCTCTGACGTGTTTTTGACCTTCTCGTAGGATTTCCTTCGCTGTTGTAGCAAGTGAGTGTAGCTCAGGAAAATCATTATTCAGCCTGATTGGAAATGGAGAGACTCAAACATGCGTGCCTTCCTGACTATTGTGTCTCTGTCTCTGTAGTTCAACAATTTGGCAATCACAAGACGAGGAGGTGCCCCGGGGAAGTTTTTTGCACTAAGGAGTGGTGAGCCCTCTCCACTACGAAGCAATTGGAAAGCTAAGAGACGGGAATCTATGTAGTAATTCAGGATGCATAAAGCTCTTGTGAGACTGTCCCGCCTCCCCGCATCCATCCCCTCCTCCCCCGGAAACCTGATAAAGAGCAGGTTGCATCTGCGGGTTCTGCCTTCAGCATCCTCCACCCGGGCCTCCAGAAGTTTAGAAGCATGTGAGAGTCGAGAGACCATCATTTGTAGCTCCTTCATCGTATCCTCCAGTTCACAATCCTCTGTCTTGGACTGCATGTCTGTCTTCAGGCGGGGAGGGGCACAGGAAGAGGGCCCACTCGATGCAGTCCCCCAGGGTCCGCCGGCCCCAGTGAGAGGAACGTCTTCCCAACTTGGCAGCTTGATGCAGTGCTACAAGTGGGCCACAGCTACAACCTTGGCCGCTGCAAATAAATCACTCGACCAGGCCTGGCAGCCCAGAGAGCCGCAGTCAGCAACCCCATGGCAGGAGAGCCCGCCAAATCCCCAGCCCCAATGGCACAAACCGAAGGCAGGAGAAGAAGGACCTCAGCAGAGGATGCTGGCCACCTGGACACCCTGAGACCAAGAGCGGGGGAAGGGGTAGGAGCAGGGGGACACCCACAGGTAGGTGCAGTGGCCCCAGTCAATGGTTAACAGAACCTCACTTGCTCTACCCGGGGAGCCCACTGATAGCGTTGGCCGGGGCACCGTGTGTCATCAGCAGCAGGATGTGGCATGATCCGGAACAGTTGACTGGATCTAAGAGAAGCACATCTGCCATCTTGGTTGACCCAGCCACGTCTCTCGCTTTTCCACTCTCTTTTGATAGGTCAAGTCTGTCTGCCTTTACATACTGCACATCAGGTAGATTGAGACTGTATGTGGTACAGAGCAAAGAATGCTAACTCCCTTGATATACTACTATTGTAATAGTGACATCCCTTAAATCAGTCCAATCAAGCAAGCAGCTTGCTGGCTCATACTGAAGCAGAATCCTGGCAGTATCGTTCACATTCACTTGACATCCACTCCACTCCTACGGTCCTACACCTTCCCTGTCAGGCTGGTACCATGCACTACTACTCTGGATACCAGAGATCAGATTAGCATAACATACAAGCTGGCGTATTGGACATTACAAACACTTAAGTGATATTTATTTACCAAGCCATTCAAAGCCACCTTGTGCGGCCATGCGTGTCTTGGTAAATCTGGAGTAACATAACAATGCTGACTTTTGTTACTCTGCACTGGGAAGGTGTTCTGTGTTACATGGGTAGAGGCTGAGAGTGGGTGTTCCTGTTCCCACTTAGCCACCATGTATACTATTATGGCACATTCACAGATACTCCATCACTGGTAAACCTTGGAATGACTCAAAATACAACTCATTCCTAGTAGAGACACATGCAACAATGGGAAATATGTGTTTTCCTCTTTATAGATAGATAGACAGCCAGCCAGTCAGCCAGCCAGCCAGCCAGCCAGACAGACAGACAGACAGACAGACAGACAGACAGACAGAGAGAGAGAGATAGATAGATAGATAGATAGATAGATAGATAGATAGATAGATAGATAGATAGATAGATAGATAGATAGATAGATAGATAGATAGATAGATATGTGAGGATGCATAAGCTTGGTGTGTGTGCAACCATGTTGTGTGGACATGCATAGGATTCTGCACATAATACATAGTGCTATAGATGTGTGTGTAAGTGTGTGTGTGTGTGTATGCGTGTGTGTGCGTGTGTGTGTGTGTGTGTGTGTGTGTAAGCGAGCTTGGCCTTTATTTCTAATTTTGGTTTTTATTATACAGTTCACAGAAGAACTAAGCACTACCCATCTCCAATTATCGTACAAAGGTGAGGGGAGGTACGGAACTGCTAGCCCAGAGCTTCCCCTCTACATTATTCCATGTGCACAGGAGCATGGGAGCAAAAGTTGTGATTCTTAATTAGATCCGCGATGAAGGCTTATAAATTTACAATGAATGCTGCTTCCAGAGTCATATCTCTTACTGGACTGTGGGATTGACAATCCATACAATGTAAGAGATTTATTCCACCCACACACAGAATTCACAGAACATACATATTTGTGGTATGGAGTGCTTAAGAATATTCATCCCATTTATTCTTGTAAAATTGAAAAATGGTATGCGGCTAGACAGATCGTCGCCTTCCTGTTGAGGAACATTGGGCTCCTGAAATCAGAGTATGGCTACGTCGCCATTGGATTCTCTTGGGCACGGAGAAAATTACAATGGAGTTGGATACTGCTTCAGACATCTTTGAGACGGACTGGGCACCATTCCTGAAATATCTAGACACAGAATGTAGGAAGCGTTCATGCCTGAAATACCTTAGAGACCTTAGGATAATTCCAGCATATTGCTCCTAGTATCATCGGGACAATTCTGCACACTAGCAGGTCCATGAAGTCCTCTGAGAGGACTGAAGGGTTAGCAGCCTATGTTGAATGTGGCAGGTGAATGAAAGACTTCACCAGTGAACTGGGGTGGTGGTGGATAACAGTAATGTTTGGTGGGGGGCCTTCTTCTTCAACTGGTGAGGGGGATGCATTCACCAGAGCGATTTTTGCAGAATTAATAGTTATATCAGAACTTGTATACACAACGGCAGAGAGAACACATTTGTTCGATACTTTTTAATTGAATTCCCCAGGTACACCAGAGTTGAGTAGGCTTCCAGGGTCAATTCCAGGATTTTAGTGGTCATCCTAAGTGACTTACCATGTTTCCACCTACCTCTAGTATGGAGGGCATATTTGACACTTCCAAGGGCAGTCTGGTGACTCCCTCTGGTGATTTCCTAGCTGGCATCACTCTCAACATTTCACCTACAACAGCATAGCCACAGCACCAGCCCTTGAGTCTTCAGTAGGAGAGGAGATGGTGTCTATCACACAGGGGCACAGACTTTCAGCTAAGGTGGGAACAAATGATCCTGACTGAGCAGCTTGAAAGAAAATCCCCCCAGACCCCTCTTCAGGTGAGAGAAGGTGTTCTGTGATTTCTCTCTCTCAAACATTCACTCACAAAGTTCTTCAACATTTACAATGAAAACAAAAATCTCATCATTATGTCCTCAGAGTAAACATAAAAACACAAAGTGATCTATATAACATTGACAAATAAATTTTTGCTTTTTGATCCATAAACCCTGTCACATGGCAGCACATTGCCAGCCACTGAGTTGATAATAGGCAGGACCACTGGAATTATGCGGCAGGGTAGGGCCAAATTGTGTGGGTAAGTTGACTAAATTACGTGACAGGAAAAGCTAAATTATACAGCCAATGTGGCACATTTTGGGATAATATTACTTGATTACTTTCTCTGTTTACACACTTGTTAACACTGTCTGGGCATAGTTTGCACCTCACCAGTACCAGTTTTACACCCAAATACAGCAATAGGCAACATAAAGGTGACCTGTCACTCTTTGTAAAGGGCCTTCTACTGCGCTGCACCACATTTTGCTGATGTGACAAATGCAGCAAATCCATAATACGTGGAGCACCGTGGGCGCACAATCGCATACTTCCAGTGGCCCTGGGGTCTACAGCTCAATTCACAAAGTAAGCAGTTCTCACCCGACCTATACCTTCTTCACTCTGCTGTCTCGCTCCTCTACTGCTTTCCATTATGTCTCCCACTCACTCCTCCGTTCCCTACTACTGGTCGCAAGCTTAAGAGGGAGATCCATGAAACACTGCACCAGGGCTGGTTCTAGGATTTTTGGGGCCCTGGGCAAAGGGGAATATGTGAGGCCCCACTAATTTACATAATTGATACCTTCTGGGCTTGGGAAGCTTCTCTGAGGCTACTCTTCCTGGGCAGCAGCTCCTCCTCTCAGCCACCTACAAGCACCTCTTTCAGAGCTCATATCAGGCTGAAGGTGTGAGAATTGCTTGTGGGCTGACTTAAAACTTTAGTGGCACTAAAGTGCTGACAATGGGAGTCCCGCAGTGCCTCTGAATGGGCAGCTGGGCAGGAGGCCTAATTTCAGGACACACCTACAAAATGTGTTTTGTAGCAACTGGGACAAGAGGAAGTGTCCCCCTCCCCTAGGCCTTTACACCTCATTCCTGAGAGTCCCAGGGAGGTGGGCCCCCTCCCATGGGCCCAATTGTTACGAGACACCTTTTT
Organism: Triturus cristatus; assembly: GCF_964204655.1. Classification (NCBI taxonomy): domain Eukaryota; kingdom Metazoa; phylum Chordata; class Amphibia; order Caudata; family Salamandridae; genus Triturus; species Triturus cristatus. Next base: position 1,079,249,790 of record NC_140593.1, on the reverse strand, counting down.
TTCAATTGGAGTGGCAGGTGCAGATGAGGACTGGTGGTGTGTTACACTTGTGCGGGGCCCCATGCTGGTAGGCTGAGTGTGAGGCCCTGGGCAGCTGCCCACACTGCCCATGCCTTGCTCCCCCGTGCACTGCACCATGAGATGGCAGTTTTGTGAAAGACCACTGAATGCACAGGGCTGCTTCCAAATTCTTCTGTTTTATTCCCTTCTTTCCTTTCTCCTGGTCCCTCTTTTGCATGTCTCTTGCCCCCCTCGGTACTTTATGGAGCCCTCTTGGTGGCATTCAGTGCAACACAAACCACCTTCATAATGCCTGAGGGAAGCCCACGCCAGCAATTTGTCTGCTGAACTTTTGATATAACATTTTCTTACCTATAAAGCACTATCGTTTTTTTCACAACTGCTCTCTAGTAGCTCTATCTCTCTGAATTTTCCTTCCCTCCGCCCCCCCATCTCATCTCTATCCAACAGATCAAGGCTTTAAGTGGTATGAAAAACTGGGGGTCTCTAAAAGGGGCGTGGTCGATGTAATTCAGGGAGTGGCTTGAAAACACAATGAGCTAAATTTCTGTTCTTAGCATAGTGGGTCACCTGACTAGCATTTTGCTGCTCCTGTCATTGCAACCAGATTTCTAAAACAACAAGTAATATTACACCTACACCAGGGTATCAACAATCTGACCCCGTGTCTCACCAAAGTCCTTGAATGGATGACCTCGTCTTTTTTAAAGCTAAATGGGGCCAAAACGGACATTATGCTGCTGGGCTATAAAGCCCCAATTAACTTGGACCCCTGGTGGCCGCATTGTCTGGGACCTCCTCCGGTGCCCAAGACCAAAATAAAAAGCTTGGGGGTTTGGCTGGACTCCGCCCTGAATTTCCAACATCAGGCTAAGAAGGTGGCCGCGACCTGCTATGGATTGATGCGAGTTCTAAAAAAAGTCCTAGATCTTCTTCCATTTGAAGCCAGACGCGTATTGGTCCAGTCGTTGATTCTTTCGCGACTGGATTATGCAAATGCTATTTATATGGGGGCACTAGCAGCTACCATAAAAACTATGCAATCTGTGCAGAATTGTGCAGCTCGCTTGCTTATGAAAGTCCCCAAACAATGTTCAGCGAAGGCCTCAATTCGGTGGCTTCATTGGCTACCAATTCAGGAAAGGATTGTGTTCAAGACTATGTGTTTGGCACATAAGTCCATCCACAATGTTGGCCCGTCCATTCTGGACTCCCTGTTTCGTCGCCATCAATCGGTTAGATCTCTTAGATCCAACCAACGAAATCTGCTTGTAGTTCCCAGGGTGAAGTTGGCCCGGATGGACCGCCTGCTTTCTGTCCAAGCGGCCAAAGGATGGAATAAACTCCCCGATAACATCAGGCAGGAATCTAATCATCTGGCTTTCAGGAAGCGACTAAAAACATTTTTGTTTCAATAATGTCTTTTAACGTTCTCTGGTCTTACAGCGCTGGGATGCTCTAGGGTAGCCATGCGCTATACAAGAAAGTACTCACTCACTCACTCACTCACTCACCTACAGCAAGCCAGGACTATTGGCTTTGTCAATAGTTGTTAGTTGCACATGATAAATAGGCAACAACTACGGCTTCTTTGTTTATAACATTAAAAATGGTTCAGTTCTGACATGATGAGATTATGACACAACTATAACAAGTCTCTTTGAAGTTGCATCAAAGGCAGTGAAGGGTGCTGCAGAGTTCAGATATTTTTTTCACCCTGAGGTTGAGGGCAAAAATGGAGATCCCGAGAGAGACCCGTCTCAGCACCTGCTTTTTAGAACCCCCGGTGTTGAGCACTGGCAGGAACCAGCCCACTTAAAGCCCTGCGTCAGACCACCCTTTCTTGCTTGCTAAAATTACGCTACCCTACACTCCTCCCTCATAAGGCACCAGCGCATGTGATCTCTACAATCATATTACATTTTTCTCTGTGCACCTGCCTCTCTTCAATATAGCCCTTTCAACATTGTTTAATTCTTCAAATGTTCTGGCTATCTCTCCGCCCCTTCCTTTTCATTTCCACTCCTCTTGCCCTCATTTTTTTTATCTCCAACATGTTTGTGCTATACAGAGGCTTTGCTATGTTCTCAAGCGAAACACCTTCGTGACCTCGACAGCTTGCCCTGATCGTGTACAGCGCATGCAGACTTTGCTGCCGTGCAAAAGATGCTAATTGTTACCAAATTTACAAAAAGCCGTGAATGCGGGACATCTGCTCTCCCTAAGGGCGGGACTTGGATCATCTCTGGCACATGCGCCTGCGGGCGGTGGAGAGAGAGGTCACACAAAAAGAGTTCACTGATCGCAGGGGAATTTTGGGGAAACATAGGGGTACCCTCAAATTCTATCTAGACAACACATTTTCTCTTTTTGATGCTATGTTTGCCCCTCTGCTAAACACCAGGATTTCTCAGCACCTTGAAAGTGAGTATATTGTGAGGAATTTTTATAAAGCGCTCGCTTGCCCAAAAGGGTGCCATGGCGCTAGCTGAGAAGGGAAAACAGAGGACCTCATTTATGAAAAGTGACGCATCGCTGGTGAAAACAGCGATGCCTCACTTTTCATTGCTCCCTCCTTGCGACATGCTGGATGCATCATATTTACAGTATGACGCATCATGTCGCAAGGAGTTACAGATACGTCAGTATTTCTGATGTATCCATAGGGGCAAAAATTACGCAAGGGCTCATAAATAAACCCCAGAGTCAGTGTAGTGAAAGTTCCACTCTTGTGGTTGGGCACCCTATGATGACCTTCAACTACCACCATTTTAACGGACTTTAGTGTGTTATTTTACCCTAGCCTGGATTTATGTAGGACGGTCCTACATATGCCTGCCTCTCTTCTGTCTTTTAATCTTGCTGTCCTTTGGTGGGAGCTGTCATGGAGTAGAACAGTACATTTATATTATAAGAGCTTACTATTGGCTTTGACATGGCCTCATGTCATTTTGTTTTCTGACTTTGCCTTGCTTATGAGTTCTTACTATTGGCTTTAACATGGCCTCATGTCATCTTGCTTTCTGACTTTGCCTTACTTCTGCATGCACAGCAGTGCTTGCGATTCATATTCAAGGTCTTTCTGCTCTTCACTTGTTTTTCGCACCTCACCGACCAGAGTGAACTGGAATATGTTGTGGGAAGTGTCTGTGGAATGTACAACTCTGCCTCAGAGCCAAAACACGGGAGCTTGGCCAGCCTCCGTCTTGGCTTTGACGCAGACGGGTACCAGCCATCTCTGTTTTTTCTAATGAGAAGGGGGCGAGGTTTTCTAGAAGCTTCGCTTCACGTTGAGTAATAATGTTAAAGCTGGGTGCTTTCGGGGGCCAGGTGGAAGTTCACCACAGAATAGATGTATTGCTGTGCAGGTGACGGTGCTGGAGCAGAGTTTTCTGTTTGAAAATTCGTTGGTTTTTGAAGCTCTGGCATGTCTATTTGTCATATTAATTTATTAATTACTAATAATTAATTATTTGTCTTGTGCAATTGTGTTTATATTAATCAATCAGTTTGTCCTAATAAGAGAGAGTTACACGTGGGTACGCATAAATGTGCTGTTTAATAATAACGTGCGTGTTTTCATGTTTAAACGTTGCTATGTGCTGTTTATTTTTGAGCACAAAACGCTTTCCGAATTAATGCTTTTCTATGTTGCAAGTGCTAGATAGATACATACACATAAGGGTATTAGTGGGATTAGCACTGTTTAATCACTATGCTGTGGTAACGTTGTTTTTGTTTCTTTTAATTAAGATGGTCTATTGTGGCCTATGGTGGCCTAGACAAAGATGGCCGATTTTGTAAGCCTGGCCTCGATTTGAAAGTAGAAAACCGTGATGGGAGAGAGCCCTGCTGAATATGGTCCTGAAGTCAGCTGACCACAGTCCTTGCTTGCCTTGTTAAAAATTTCCGTGAGGACAGCAGCAGCCTGGGTAATCTCCAAGTGAAATGGAACGTCCTTGGCAGCCTTGGGAAACAAAGGAGCCTTAGAGAAAGACTCTGAACTATGGTCTCATGGCCGAGGAGAAGTAGAACTAACAAGATACATTTATGTTTCTTGGTTCCTGTTCCGTAGTCTTTATTTTGTGATTTTTCCTGAGCGGAGATTTTCAAATGTAGCGATGTTACATCCTTTCCTTCTTGCTCTGCTCAGCGGTCCAGCGGACATTACAACTTTTCTATGTATCTTTCCTTTGTTCAATTCATTATAAGAATTGTTAGCCTAGAGAGGGTTTTTGCCACTTGCCATTTGCCTTTGCCGCGTATCGAATCTGCGTTGCTGAGGATTGATGCTGAAAGGACTTCGTCTTGAGAGACTTTACCGAGAGACCTGTCCTGACCCGTTCTGACATTTAGCTAGAATAGGTAACTATGAGAAAAATGATTTATTCTGATTGATTTCCCTTTTGACTAATTTTAGATAAAGCAATATAATTTGAACATGGTGTTGGATATTATTTCTTGTCAATTATTGAGTATTATATTTTGATTATTGCCGTATAGGTTGTATAGATTATGTTTATGGACAGTCATAATAACCAGGTCTTATCGACCTCGATATAGATGCAGGGTGACTAGGAGTTTTCTTTCCACAGGTTTATTGCTGGTAGAGTATTTGAGCGTATGTTAGTGAAATGGGCCCTAGCGTATGATGAATGTATGTGCGTGTAACTGTGAGATTACTCTATCTGTGGTAGTGGGAATATTATACACACCCTGATCTCTATCAATTTCCTGGTAGCAGAGGATGGTTATTGATGATTGTCTTGATCTGATAAGATTGCTTGTACATTAGCTTATTGATTATTGGTTGATGTTGGTATATGTACTAATACTATATGTTGGAGTCGTAATGTTGAGTTATATGTAGTGCTTCTGGAACTTGGGAGCTGGTAGCAGTTCCGTAGTAGGGCAGAGGGAAGTATATGCTGCTCTCGGGAAAGACGGAATTGTAAGGAATAACGTGTGACAATTGAAGTTGCGCGTCACATTGTCTGGGTTTGGAATCAGTGACTTTGTCGTATGTCACTATTAGATATTTCTGGTATATAAGGAGTGTGTATGATAGTGAAGGTTATCTGTGAAACTCTGGTCTTAAGTACCAGAGGAAAGCTGTTTAGTTGATGTATGTTATAATTCTGTGGTGGGACAGATTATTCGCTGTTCTCGGGAAGCAGGATTCTGTGTGTATGTACTATATTTCCTTGTATGAATGTGCGTAAATGTATATACATTTAATTGATTGTAAGACTCTTTGGACAAGTCCTAGAGGAAACAGTTAAGAGATGTATGAAAGTTTGTTGACTCTTGAGGAATAGACTCTCTTTTACTATTCTGTGGTTAGCGAAGCAGACAATGGAGATGTTTTTATGTTGTAACTAATAGATTTTGTAGAAATTTTGACACAAAGTCTACTGAGAAGATTTTGTAAAGGAGGGGTAGACGAGTGACAGAAGACAGGAGACAAGCGACTGCAGCGACTGTTGACGTCAGAAAGACCGCGCTCTGATTGGATAGTGGATCAGAATAGTGTTCGCGCTAGGATTGGTGCATTGGTGTGAGCCGCGCAAGGATTGGAAGAGCTATTTAGTGACGTAGACGCTCCAGGATTGGTGCGTTGGTGTGAGTCGCGCTGCTATTGGTTGAAAATTCGTATTGTATATTTATAATACGGAAAGAGAAGAGAGGTTTTTTTTGGTAAACGCTAAAATGTATTACCAAGAAGAGAAAAAGAAGAAAACATTTTTTGGTAAAATTAAAAAGTGGTTTAACAAGGATAAAGATGTTAAAACGAGAGAGGGTGAGTTGTTACCTCCAACGAAAACACCTGCATCCTTCATGGCTGCGAAATATGGGTTAAAGACCTGTATATGGTTGGAGAATTGGGTTAGGTATACTAAAGAAGATGGTGTTCTAGCATTTCCAGAACATGGTTCATTTAATCTGGCCGTGTTGAGAGATTTACGGGAAAAGATGTTATGTCTAGACCCGAAACCAAGACCTACACAGTTCGAGGCTTTAGTGGAATGGGAAGAGGAAGTACATGAGCGAGAAAAACAGAGATCTGGAGGGTACTACAGGTACATGTTTGGGAGGAGACATGATCGTGAGACTCATCATGATCGAATGAAAAGGTGGCGAGATGTTAGTATGTCAGAGGGATTATATCCAATGAGAACAGTTGAAGGAGGAGCAGAAAGGGTTCCTGAGTCAGAAATGAGAAGATATGGAGTTAATGAGTATGAGGATGAGGTCTTGAATGACATGATTTACAAGAGACCACCTCCATATAGACCAGAACCGGATAAGAGTACACCAGTTGTTTCTCCGATAAGAGATACAGTTTGTGTCAATGAGACAGAAAATGAGACACCTGAGTTAGGAAGTGGTCACTACCTTGATGAGAATGCCAGACAATTAGCCAGAACTACAACAGAGCTGACTGAGAAGATTAGGGAGTTAACGAAGAATCTGGAAGCTGTTACGGTGCCTGTAACTATAGGTCCGGTTATGCCTGTGTTTGACAAACAGAGGACAGGTGAAAATGGACTGGTGATTCCATATGTTGGGAATAATTTGACAAATTCAGTTGGTCCTTCAGGAGATTCAGGCAAAAGAGCAGAAAGAAGTGACCTGAGACAATCAAGACATGACATATGTAGTGAAATACTGGATGCTAGTGAAGCTAGTTGTTCAGGGATGCCAATTTTAGAACCGCAGAAGAGAGTGGTTCCAGTGAGAAAAACTGCTGAAATAACAGTTGAAGATTTGAATGATTGGATGAAAGTTCTACAGAAAAAGGATAAAGATTCACAAGTAATTGACGTGGCTAGGTTACGTGTAGAACTAGAAGAGCTTGTTACAGGAACAGTTCCAACAGAAATTCTGAAGAGTCATCTTGATGGTGAGTTAATGTTTATGTGCAAGAACATTACCTGGAGAGCAAGAAATACACATGACAGGCTAAGAGCAATAGCGAATGAGCAGGGAGTTGACATTGATAGAGTGAAAGCTTTACAAAAAACCTACAGGATGGATTTTACAGAAAAGGATATTGAAAATTTGAATGCTACTGGTAGAACAGGACAGATTAAGGAAATGGTAGCATTATTGCGAAGATGGGGTGATGTAGAAAAGTGGAAGGATAGGTGGTATAAGAAAAGAGAGGAAGCTGAAGATAGAACAACTTATTCAGCATTTCCAGTGAGAGAAAAAGAGAAACCGGTGGATAATTATCCTATGAGAGAAATACCTGGAGGAGGATATGTACATGTTCCATGGACCAGACAGGATATTTTATCATTTACGAATGATTTCCCTCGATTGAGAGAAAAGCCAGTCGAGTGGTATAGGCAGGTAGATAGGTTTGTGAAATTGTCAAAAGTGCTGTGGGTTGACCTGAATAGTCTGTTTGATATAATTGTTCCAGCAGACTTGTGGACTGAGTGTAAAATAGTTGTGAGTTGGCCTACTGAGGAATATCCAAGAGACCCAAGAACAGGGGCACCAGATCCAGAGGTAATGAGAAAGTATGATCAGGTGATGGTATACCTGAAGAGTAAAGTTCCTGCAAAAGAGACAGACTGGGTAAAGATAGATCGAACACAACAGGAAGCGAAAGAATCAGTTCATGCTTTTTACGAGAGGCTGATACTGGCATTTAAACAATTCAGTGGAGATGAACACCTGGGTGACAAAGATTTGAGTCATTTTGTATACAGATTTTTATATGGCCTTAGACCTGAAATTGGTGAGAGAATTCGTGAGCATACAGTGGATTGGCAGAGTAAGAAAGTAGATGAGATTCTGAGACATGCGAAATACTTCAGTGATGATATTGAAGCGAAACAAAGAAAGCTGAAAGAGAAAGCAATGTGGGCACAAGTGAAAGTTGCGGAAAGACAGGAAGCACAGTTAGTGGAACAGGCGAATAATCCAGGAAACAATGCAGGGAATAGACCTAGATATGTAGGGAAAGGAAAAGGAAGTCTTGAGGAAGCGAAAAAAAAGTTTCCTTGTCACAACTGTGGCCAATTGGGGCATTGGAGATCAGAATGTCCTAATCCACCATTAGTGAGTAATGAGAATAAATCCTTAAATCAACAGGTGCAGAATGAAGGAAATAATCAACAGCAGCAACAACAGAAAGTTGTGAGACAGCAGAGTCAAGAGCCAAAACCGCCCTTGCCGCAGAATAGAGGGCTACAAAAGTATAATCAGGATTCAGGATTCTACAATGATGAACAGGTAAATAAACCAAGACGTTCAAACAAGGTACAACAGTACTTGTTAAAGAGTGAAGGGAGTGAATCTGAGGGTGATTATTGACGGTGCCGAGGAGAGGAAGAAGAGTGCATACTTGGTGCAACTCTAGAAATAGACCAGGCAGGACCATTTGTGGATGGGAAAATAAATGAGGAGAGTGTTACTTTTTTGGTAGACACAGGTGCGACAAGATCAACTGTCAGGTCAACAGATGTTAGAAATCTTCCTCTCTCGGATGAAGCAATCCAAGTAGTTGGTGTAGCCAATACGCAAATCAGAACACGTCTTACTGAACCAGTAAGAGTACAGATAGGGAAATTTTCAGACATGCACAGATTCATTGTCTGTGACACAAGTCCAGTGAACCTGTTAGGTAGGGACTTGTTGTGCAAGATGAACTGCACAATTTTTTGTACACCGGATGGAATAGCCTTAGAGACACCAGATGAGGATGTTTTGTACCGAGTGACTCTAGAGAATAGAGAAAGTGAGTTAATTGGTGCATTTGCTGTGTTTAATCCGGAGGATTTGCCTCGAGAGCTGAGAGACACAGTGAAAAGGACAGTTTGGGATTTTACTGGAGAGGATGTGGGATTGATGAATAATGTAGATCCAGTGAAAATTGCAGTGAAAGAGGGAATTACATATCCTAACATTCCTCAATACAAAATGACACCAGAAATAATTGAAGGGATAACTCCTATAATCGAGAAAATGATTCAGCAGGGAGTCCTGAGAGAACTACTGAGTAGTCCGTGTAATTCACCGATAATGGGACTAAAAAAGCCTAATGGGAAATTTAGGCTCGTACAGGATTTGAGAAAAGTTAATCAAATCGTGGTGGCATGTTGTCCTATAGTGCCAAATCCATCAGTGATCCTGTATCAAATTCCACATGATGCTGAGTGGTATACAGTAATTGATTTGTGCCATGCGTTCTTTTCAATTCCATTGCATCATGATAGCCAGCCGATTTTTGCATTTAGGTTTGGCCAGCGTATTTTAGCATGGTGTCGTATCCCACAGGGGTATACAGAGAGTCCTTCGATATTCAATCAGTTATTGAAGAAATCGTTGGAGAGTTTGATCATGCCTGAAAGCTCAGTACTAGTGCAGTATATTGATGACCTACTTGTGGCATCAAAAACACGTGAAGCTTGTGAAGTAGATACCATAGCTTTACTGAATCATCTGGCAGATGGAGGGTTAAAGGTATCTCCAGCCAAATTGCAATTTTGCAAGAAAGAGGTGCATTATCTTGGACACAATATTGAAAAGGGTCTGAGAAAAGTGACGGATGACAGGATCAGAATAATCAGAGAAATGAAAGCCCCAAAAACTCAGAGGGAAGTGAGAATGTTCCTGGGTATGGTGGGTTATTGTCGTCAGTGGATAATTAATTTTTCTTTGATAGCAAAGCCACTGATTAAACTGACAAAAAGTGAGATGACAGACCCATTGGATCTAGATGCAGAACAAATGGCAGCATTTGAAGAGCTCAAAAGTAAAATGTGTGAGGCTCCAGCTTTGGGTATGCCTGACTACGAAAAGGAGTTTGAGTTGTACTGCAGTGAGAGAAATGGATGTGCACTTTCAGTGTTAATTCAGAAGCATGGATTACTGAGAAGGCCTATTGCGTACTTCTCATCGACACTTGACCCTGTAGCTGTGGGTTTACCAGGTTGTCTGAAATCTGTGGCTGCAACATGCAGGAGTCTGGAACAAAGTGAGGGAATCATAATGGGATATCCTGTAAGGGTATTCGTACCTCACAATGTGGCAATTCTTTTGACAAGAAGCAGAACCCAGTACATGTCACATAGTCGGTTGACTAAATATGAAAAAGTGATTCTGGGAGCATCAAATGTGACTCTTGAAAGATGTGTGAATGTGAATCCAGCGACACTCTTGCCGGATATTGAAAACGTGGGTGTAAAGATGGAAGATGATCATGATTGTTTGGATGTGCTTGAGTACTGTACAAAACCGAGACCAGACATAAGGGATCTTCCCTTGCATGAGAGTGATCATGTGTTGTTTGTGGATGGATCATGCCTGAGAAATGATAATGGTGTGTTATGTGCAGCATATGCGGTGTGCAAAGTTTCAGAGGTCATGGAAGCATCACCATTGAAAGGAGTGAAATCTGCGCAAGTTGCTGAATTGATGGCATTGACAAAAGCTTGTGAAATTGGGAAAGATTTGAGGACAACTTTGATGACTGATAGTCAGTATGGATTTGGAGTTGTGCATGATTTTGGCCAGCTTTGGCTACAAAGAGGTTTCTTGACATCGAGTGGAACTCCGATAAAGAATGCTGAAATGATTGGTAAATTGCTTGAGGCGATACAGCTGCTTAAGGAGTTAGCAGTTGTAAAATGTGCTGCCCATGGACAAGGAGAAGATTTTATAATGGTCGGAAACCGTTACGCGAATGATGTTGCGCAATACTGCGCCAAAACAAATCAGTCCATTAATCGGGACCGAGAGGGGGAAATGTCTTTTCTCTCTGTGATGTTTACTAATGTCTTAGAAACATGGGATGAAGTGAAACAGTTGCAAGATGAGGCAGGAGAGGAAGAGAAAAAAGATTGGATTAAGGCAGGATGTGCTCCAAGAGAAACAGACCATGTTTGGGTCTACAGAGATGGCAGACCAGTAATGCCTAACTCCATTTTGTCGTCAATGGCAAGAATGTATCATGGCCAGGGACATTTGGGGAGGGATGCGATGGTTAGGTCATTTAAACAAACCTGGTACAATGCAAAGTTCAGGACAATTGCAGAAAGCATCTGTCAAAGGTGTTTGGTTTGTCAGCAATTTAACACTGGGAAAAAGACAGTGGTGAGTTTGGGAACAATAGGCAGAGAAGGAGGTCCTTTTACAAGAATGCAGATTGATTTCATTGAAATGCCCCAAGTAAACAGACTGAGGTATGTTCTAGTGGTAGTCTGTTTGTTTTCAAGGTTGGTGGAAGCTTACCCGACTAGAAGAAATGATGGAATAACAGTGGCAAAGTTACTGTTAAGGGAGTTGATTCCTAGGTACGGTTTCCAGTAACAGTTGAGTCTGATAGAGGTGGACACTTTCAAAATGAACTCATGGGTTTGATTTGTGAAGCATTGAAAATACAGCAGAAGCTACATTGTGCATACCGACCAGAGGCTTCTGGTGTGGTTGAGCAGATTAATGGCACAATCAAGAACAGGATTGGGAAAATGTGCTTAGCCACTGGCATGAAATGGCCAGATGTTTTACCTCTAGTGCTGATGACTATTAGATCTACTCCAGATAGAACTACTGGCTTGAGTCCGCACAAAATAATCATGGGACGTGCAATGCGCCATGCATTTGTGCCTGTCAATAAGTTGGTGACAATAACTGATGACATGATTTTGGATTACTGTAAAGGCCTGGCTGACGCAGTTCATTCTGTGTTTCACCAGGTTGGAGAAGAAGCTACCACACTTGAGAAGAAGCAAGCCCATGATCTGAGTCCAGGAGACTGGGTGAGGATTAAGGTACACAGAAGAAGAAATTGCTTGGTTCCAAGGTGGGGAAGGCCGAGACAAGTTATTCTGACTACGACAACTGCAGTAAAGTGTGCTTGAGTGAAACACTGGGTACATGCAAGTCATACTCTGAGAGTTCCAAACCCAAAAGAAGGGACTGGTAAAGAGTATTTTGAAGAGTCAGATTCCAGTGATGATGAAGATACAGAATCAGTGAGGAAAGAAGCAGGAAAAGCTTCAAATGAACCACTGCGAGTATCAGAGAAAAGATCAGATTCTGTAAGAAAGCCTGAAGTTTCAAAAAGCAGTGGAGGAAAAAGAAAAGAAAAGAGAAATTTCACAGAGACTACTCCTGAATCAGAAGAGGAGGAGATTGAGGAACCACTTGAGATTATACTTGAAGAAGTAGGGTCAGAAGAAGATAGAGAGGGACAGATTGCGGAAGACTCCCGAGGAGGTGTAGGGAACATTCTTGATGAGCTAGGTGAAGGGACAAGTAGACAGCAAGAAGATTGCGTGTCGGAGACTCGAGGAGGGACAGAAGTAAGGAAATCTCAAACAGTGGTGAAAGAATCTGTGGAAAAGAAGAAAACTGCTAGGAAACGAAAACAGAAGGCACTTGAAGCAGAATTGGATGATGAGAATGAACAAACAGAGGGTCGAGTTCTGAGAAAGAGAACTTGGATTGGAGAAAGAAGTAATAAAGAAATAAAGCCGAAAAAGGTGATAAAAGGAGATCGTTGGCCTAACAACAGAGTTAAGAGGCTGAGATACAGAATAATAAGGGCAAATACATCAAAAGCTGAACAAGTGAATGAAGTATCGAGTCAAAGTTCAAAAGCTGAAGGAGAAGAATCAAAGGAATCAAAAGAACCAGTAGAAATAAAAAGAGTAAGAAGACCCAACCAAAAGTACAGATCACCGGAATGGTCTTATGTGGCACTGTCTGAAGAAGGAAAAGAAGAAGCAGTGACTCGAGATAATCCGGAAGAGATCTTGAGAGAAGTGGTTGAGGAAGATACTGGTGAAATCCTGAAAGTACTCTTGACTGACATTGGAGAAGAGTCAAATACTGAGGATTTTGATGTTGGAGATCTAATACAATTTGATGTTGAAGAAATTGAAGTGAAGAATGACAAGTATCCAAACTGAATAAAGGAAGGATTCACTTGGATGAACGAAAGGATCATTTGGAAAAACTGAAGAAAAAAGAATTTGAAAAGAATTGTTGAAGAATTTAAGAGTTCCAATTTCAGTAGTGGAGTAGTAGAGGCTAAATTAAAGTAGTAAAATGGCTAACATAGAGGATAATCGAAATAGATGTGCCTTCTTTAAAAGGTGGTGTAGAATGTGCTGCTGCTGTACTGGATTATTAATGCTTCTATGGGGTGTTTTAGTTTTATTAGTTACTTTTAAAGTTGAGTTTGAGATGCATACAGAGAATGTGACAAATGTAGAGAAGAATTCGCAAAAAGTAGTTCCGATTAGAATTAGTAATACTTACATACACAAAGATAGGTCAATTAATAACTTTTCTAGTAATGTTTTTTCAAAATTGTTATATGAATATGTGAAAACAATGGAAGTGAGGGATTGCTACGTTTGTATGCAATTACCTGCATCCGTTTCAGAGGGTGTTACTTATCATCATTTACCAGCTACATATGGTATTTCTTGTAGTATTTTAAGTAGTGTTTTTTATTTGTTAGGGAAAGTAGATTATAAGATGTCTAACAGAGATAGTATTTTTGGGCATTTGCCAATGAACAAGGAGCTGAATCCAGCTAAAGAAGCTAACACTTTTGGTGAGATTTTTATTGAAGAAAAAGGATTAACATTAGATTACATTTTTAAGAATAATTTAACTTGCAGTCTGAAAGGAGAGGAGAAAGCTTTTCTGGATATGGTAGAGGAAAGGAGATTGAACATGCAGGAGAAAGCAGGAAAATATAAAGTGAGTGAGACAATTTGGGACATTGAGATGGGAAAAGAGTTGAAGAATGGGGCTAGTCCAACTTTAGCTTTAGATGCACCACAGAAGGGTAAACTTTGCATTACAAGAAGGAAATCCCAATATGATACATATTTTGTTGGGACTAGTGAGTGCCATGATACATACTTCATTGCAACAGGTTGGGGTTTCAGAGGTGGAGAAGATACAATTTTTCCAGGAGTATACTATGTTTGTGGGAACAAGGCTTATTACAAGTTGCCTGACCATTGGTATGGCACGTGTTATGTGGGCCTGGTTTTTCCAAAGATTTTTCATATAGATAAGATAAGAGATGTGGAACATATTAATTTACTAATGCGTTTTAAGAGAGAAACTTGGTCTGAAATAGTGGGTGATATTTTTGGAGTTTTGATTCCAGCAGTGGGAATTTCTTTGAATGCTTATGGAATTCGGAAACTGTCAAGTGCCGTACGTGCCATGTCTATGCAAAATCGACTTGCCCTTGATATTCTATTGGCCAAGGAGGGTGGAGTCTGTGGAATGCTGAAGATTCAACATTGTTGCACTTACATTTCAGACGAAAGCAAAGACCTGAAGGTCTATATCAAAAATATTACTGATTTGCATGAAGAATTAGTACCACTTGAAGCTGAGAATTTATGGACTAAAATAGCTAATAAAATGATAGCTGTTAAGGATTTTATTGCGAAAGTAGGTAGTACTATTATAGGAAGAATATTGTTTCCTTTAACTTGTATAATTGTTGCTTTATTGATACTGAGATTAGTGTGTGTGTGTTGTAAAAACAGGGGAGGGAAAAAGAAATTGAATAAAGAGAAGAAAAACAAGAGGTTGAAAAGAGAACCGCAAGAAATTGAATTGGAAGAATTGAGGGAGAGTGTTTACTTAGAGACAAAGAGGGATGATGAAAGAGTGACTGGTGTGTAATGTTGTGTAAGGAGAAAAAGACATTTCCGATTTCTCCTAAAATGGGACTAAATTTTCACTAATTTTTTTTTTTTGGGTTTATTTGGTGATAAAATCACCAAAGGGGGGATTGCTGGAGCAGAGTTTTCTGTTTGAAAATTCGTTGGTTTTTGAAGCTCTGGCATGTCTATTTGTCATATTAATTTATTAATTACTAATAATTAATTATTTGTCTTGTGCAAGTGTGTTTATATTAATCAATCCGTTTGTCCTAATAAGAGAGAGTTACACGTGGGTACGCATAAATGTGCTGTTTAATAATAACGTGCGTGTTTTCATGTTTAAACGTTGCTATGTGCTGTTTATTTTTGAGCACAAAACGCTTTCCGAATTAATGCTTTTCTATGTTGCAAGTGCTAGATAGATACATACACATAAGGGTATTAGTGGGATTAGCACTGTTTAATCACTATGCTGTGGTAACATTGTTTTTGTTTCTTTTAATTAAGATGGTCTATTGTGGCCTATGGTGGCCTAGACAAAGATGGCCGATTTTGTAAGCCTGGCCTCGATTTGAAAGTAGAAAACCGTGATGGGAGAGAGCCCTGCTGAATATGGTCCTGAAGTCAGCTGACCACAGTCCTTGCTTGCCTTGTTAAAAATTTCCGTGAGGACAGCAGCAGCCTGGGTAATCTCCAAGTGAAATGGAACGTCCTTGGCAGCCTTGGGAAACAAAGGAGCCTTAGAGAAAGACTCTGAACTATGGTCTCATGGCCGAGGAGAAGTAGAACTAACAAGATACATTTATGTTTCTTGGTTCCTGTTCCGTAGTCTTTATTTTGTGATTTTTCCTGAGCGGAGATTTTCAAATGTAGCGATGTTACATCCTTTCCTTCTTGCTCTGCTCAGCGGTCCAGCGGACATTACAACTTTTCTATGTATCTTTCCTTTGTTCAATACATTATAAGAATTGTTAGCCTAGAAAGGGTTTTTGCCACTTGCCATTTGCCTTTGCCGCGTATCGAATCTGCGTTGCTGAGGATTGATGCTGAAAGGACTTCGTCTTGAGAGACTTTACCGAGAGACCTGTCCTGACCCGTTCTGACATTTAGCTAGAATAGGTAACTATGAGAAAAATGATTTTTTCTGATTGATTTCCCTTTTGACTAATTTTAGATAAAGCAATATAATTTGAACATGGTGTTGGATATTATTTCTTGTCAATTATTGAGTATTATATTTTGATTATTGCCGTATAGGTTGTATAGATTATGTTTATGGACAGTCATAATAACCAGGTCTTATCGACCTCGATATAGATGCAGGGTGACTAGGAGTTTTCTTTCCACAGGTTTATTGCTGGTAGAGTATTTGAGCGTATGTTAGTGAAATGGGCCCTAGCGTATGATGAATGTATGTGCGTGTAACTGTGAGATTACTCTATCTGTGGTAGTGGGAATATTATACACACCCTGATCTCTATCAACGGAACTTGAGTCCTGATTGAAACTCCTACCTGGGCTTTTGACGGGCTTCACAACGCTTGAGTTGGCTGAATGATGCAAATTCAATCGGTGAGGTGTTCCTAACCATTTTATATATATTTTCTACTCTTTGCTACCTGTACATACTGCATTTTATTTCAATTTTTCATTTAATCATTCATTTGACATTTGAGAATCTGCATTTATTGATATATTTGGCCTACCTTTTTCAACATTGCATTTACTGATATATTCAGCCTGCCTTTTCAAACATTGCATTTATTGATATATTCAGCCTGCCTTTTTAATCATTGCATTAATAAACGTGTGTGTGTTATTTTAAAAAGCATGTGAACTTGTCTTTTTGCCTCCAGAGTGGGAGTGCTGTGCAAACGTGTATTATTTAATGGTGCAGTGGTAAATTTGCCTCCCAGAGTGGGAGTGCAGGGTTTGGGTGTGTCCTATTAGTGAAAAGCACATTCATTACAGTGAGAAGCGAAGCACTTAACAGGTAGAAAAGAGCCACGTCTTTAGCGCCTTTCTTGAATGCTAGAAGATTAGGAAGGGATTTGATATGTAAAGGAAGGGCATTCCATGCGTTAGAAGCTCCAATCACAAAACTTCTGCCTCCCCAGTTAACATATCTGAATCTGGGAACTGTCAGCAGTTTGGCAGATGCAGGGCATAGAGATAATGTATGCCAAGAGGCTCCGCCCACATCATGGCACCGGATGGCTGGTTGGAGCCATTTCTTCCCTCTGAGGTTGCACACCTGACAGTACAGGTACTGAAATGGCACAGAAGACTACATGGAGGCCACATTACAGCCATATTGTCATTGTTAGTTGGCAAACTAGGCCCCAGGAGCAAGTTGTGAGGATAAAAGCATATGGTCTTCAGTGAATTGGACGTCATTGAAATGAGGCCTACAAAATGATGGGTAAGCCCTTACTATTTCCTTCAGGCTACCACTGGAGGTGACTGCATTTTGCAGCATGCAGCAAGCAGTGAACGATGCCGAATCATAAGTAAGAGTTGGATGTCCAAACTCAGGTTACTGTAGCTCAGATTGCATACTTCTTTTTGAGTTTTATATAGTGCGAACATGACCTGTGAGGGCAATCAATCTATTGCTACACAGGCGATGCCCAAATTCTTTATTGCGTCAGATGGCTTGTGCCAGTGAGATGGGCACATATCTGGAGCACCAGTGCTATCCTTGATCTCAATGGTAAAACAACGGAAAGGACTAAGTTAGGGAGGAGTAGTGACTGGCTTACTTTTTGTGAACAAGTTCTACCAATAGCTGCTGCTTATTACCAGGCCGGGACTTTCAACTTACAGGCGCTCAGTAAATAGTTTGAATGAGTTGTTTCAATTTAAAACAAATTTATATCAAATGTTTGAATTACAAATTCACAGAACGCAAATAGAGAGACTAGGGAATAGGTTCGAAAATAGAAAAAAATATAGCAAACAGAAAAAGAAAGAGTAACAGTAGAAGAGTTACTATAAATTACGAAGGGAAGGACAGAGAGCGCAAAATCGGAAAGGAGAACTGACACCCTTAACAACTGAAAAAAGTAAAACAACAGAATGGATTGAAATTCCATGGGAGAGGGTAAATGAAACAGGAGGAATGATCCGAAGGAAGAGGTAGAGGAAGTAGGGACGATAAAGGAAGTTCAAATGGTGAATTTCTGTTCAAAAACATACAAACAATAGGTTTGAGTTAAATGATTCCAACCAATTGCAAAGTCTATTACAAATTGGCGCTTTGAAAGCATTTTTTATTCAAAGAATTTTCTTCAAAAAATTCTCACCACAGATATCAAACTAGAAATAAATATTGATCTTTTGCATTTGGAGTCAGTGAGTTCCATGAAGGAGGATCACACATATATGATAACATCTCATATCTGCAAACCAAATAAACTCTTTAAAGCATCCAAAATGTAACAGTTTAATTTCAGGCATGGGTTATCATATATAGGCAGGACTGCTTTATTATATTGTATCAGGAAAAATTGAACTGTTTGGGCGGATTTACTAAGGAACTCTCCAAACTTAACCACATCTTTAATCAGAAAAGTTAAGTCTGACTTTCAAAGGTTTTATCCTGCTGTAGTACAATCTTTAGACTTTCACGTTTTAAGGGAGATGTAAGACTAACCAGTCATATTTACAAAGGAATTTTTCTTGCTGAAAACAGAGTTAAATCAGTAAAAGGTAGGTGTGATTTGCAAGGTTTTATCTAGACCATAGACAATCATAACACTTTCTTCCCTGGTTTAAGACAGCTTTAATAGTATCCACACTAATTTACAAAGTGTTCACCCCTTGCTTGAGAAAGTGATGAGACTGTCTGTCCTGGCTTACGGAAGTTGTAAGATGGTCTTTTAACAGGAGAGTAAACCTTTGTACATTAACTCCATCGTTCTCAATATAAGACCCCCAAAGTCTGGAAAGTTCCTTAATAAATGAAGCAATTATTGTTAAGAACGTATAACTTGTACATAAAATATTAGACATGGAGGAAACCAATCTTACATTTCTAGATCCATCATTTATGTCACTAATACTTACAAAAAGGAAGTAAAATGAGTTAACTCAATAGCTGATTAGATACATTTTAAAACTAAACAAGAAACTTGAAGTACTTTGCACAAGTGCAAAATATGTATTGTTCTCTAAATTTTGATCTAAAAGAATTGCACGAGTAGACACTATGAAATTTTCATATTGAGAGGAAGCAACAGGATCCTTTCATAGACTGGTGAACTGTAATCTCTTCCGAGGGTCATTATCTCCATCTATCAGTGATGAAAGGGTAAACTTTTATAATTGACAAAGGTGCAAAATGTGTCACATTCTCAAGATTGCATCTGCTGGTGAGTTTTCTATTAAAAACATTTTTTTGAATGGGACCCTTCTGATAAAAGATTTTTTAGTTAAAATGCACATGCGCAAAAATATATAATATGATTTTATGATTTTTTCTCCCACTATTATTTAAAAACGTAATCAACTTTATGAAGTCATGAAATCGCTGAAGCAAAAAAAAAAAATTCACAACTTTGGCAAACTCCAGCGTTGCCATTTTGCATACACATTAAATATATACCATTCTCTTCCACATGAAGAATCTTCTATAATAGAAATCATTAGTCGAATCACCTAAATGCAGTGATTCCAAATTTCACTATTAGGACTTTATGGCATTTCTTGTGGGCATATTAGGAGAACACGCAGGCAAACAGGAAAGTGACTGATGAGAAATGTATGTTGTGAACTTTACAAAGGCTTACACAAATTACTTTGATTATTTATCTAAAGAACATCACTGTTAGGGTTGTTATAGCCGTACAAACATTTTATTGTTTACCATTTTTTATCCTTAATATGAACAGCATGGTGTATAAACAAAATATGTAAAACAGATCAAATTCACAAAGGTTCCTGGAAAAGTTGTAACTTAATGAATGAATGAATGAATGAGGGATTTATAGAGCGCGTGGCTACTAAACAGTGTCCCGGCACTGAATTTACTCAAAGCAGAAGCTACTCCTTTGCCTAAAAGTAAGTTATAATGTTCAGCATATATTCACAAGTATTTTGGTGTGTATATCAGCTACACAGTGTAAATTACTCATGGCAGAAAACACCTGTGAATATATGATATTCCAAAGTAGGTTAAAGTTCACTCATTCCTGTACCACACCCAGCTAATTAGCACAACATATGCTTTAAATAATTTGGAAATAAAATGTATACATGCTTCATTTCATCCTTCTTTTCACCAATAGAATCTATGTTCCTGTACATACCACACATTCTAATACACATCTTCTGATTTTGAATTGATCAGTATTGTTAACCTCACGTCTCACTCAACTTACACCTGGTCAATTTAGGTATCTGTTTTTGAAAGTGATGAACTTGTAGAATCCAAATCTAGGTACAAAGCAACGAGTCACTGTATCCATTAGAGACAGTTCCATTTCTCTTCATTGTGGTGCAGAAATGGTGGTGCTCTTAAAATTATGTCTGGTGCTGCATGTGTAAGAGTTGCTTCTCTTTGAGGGAGTTGCGTTGCATGAAGAGGAGAGTCTTTCATTACTCCCTGAATTGGGGAAGTGTTTGTTTTGGTTGAATCTTCATTAAGATGGGGATCCATATTCTTGGTGTATAGGAAGATAAGACTTGTCTTCTGGGCTTAGCCATTTGAGACTTCTTAGTCTCTAGCATGGTGATATCAAAGCTGTATATATTGGACTGAGAACATCAAATTGTGATTATTTTTCTGCCACTCAGGGTGGATTTCTGGACGTAACTGTCTGCAAGACGCTGCGATGGGTCTTGAGGGTGATGCCAGCAGGAAGCAATATCCACTAGATTTCTTCAAAGTATGTGAGTAATGAGTTATATTTAATCTTTTTTTTGATGAGTCGGAAAGCCATTCAAAACTTTCTTTAGTGGTGCCAGCTCGATATCTGAGATGCTTTCAAGGAGCACATGAATGGCTGTTCTGAATTTGGTTTATGGAAGGAAAGTCTAGATCCTGCTCCGGAATGAGAGATGGTGTAGAACAGTCTGTGTCTCCTTAACTATGTGAGACTTGAAGCGAGGTGGCAATTTATATGGAATCCTGGTGATTTGTTGTTGTCTGTCATTTGAGGTATGAATCCATCAAGGTATGTTGGTACAAGGTATACTTGGACCTGCACTTTTCTTTTGTTATTCATTCTTTTGTCATTCATAGTTGATGAGGTCAAACTCAGATTTTAGGGAGTCCAGCTTCCATAGACCTTTCAGGCCTAGGTAGAAGTGGAAGAGGCTGGTGTTACTGTCAGTGGAGACCTTCATGTACAGTTGTGTCATCAATGCATTGCTGCATCTTGATGGGCTCATCAGCTTGGAATACATCCAATGTTGCATGAAGAGGAGCATTTGATGTTTTGGGTGCTGTGCATTTGTGCATAGGTATTTTAACATGTTTGTCTTAGATTTTATTGACTCAATGAGAGAAGATTCATAATAACCATACATGTGTCTGCTTTCCCTTTCTTTCATTGTATAACATAACATGTGTATTTGTGAAGTGCACGTTCACCACTACGGGAATCTTGGCGCTGAATAACAGATGTTTGTTGTTACCCAACTCAATGGTACTCATTTTATCGACCTCAGATCGATGAAAGGCTGAGTGGACCCGCCGGGATTTGAACCTGTGAACTTGAGGTCGAACACAGGCCCCTGCAGTAGACTCGTTAGTCCACTAAGCCTCCAGACTAACAATGTTGAGTTTATTCACTAGCACTTGAGTGACAATAAGTGTGAACTGCAAACTGTGGCCTTTTTCCTTTGCGGGAAATTGTTACTTAAGCCTATTTTTGAAATAGGGGTGATCTCTAATTTACCTTTCTGATTCTTGGTGTGGGCTGTGTCTGCTTCCCTTCCTGGTTCTTCTCGGTTGTATGAGCTATAATGAATGTAAGCCCTTCTTCCAGTTTCAGCAAGTTACCTGCTAAATATTCCAAGCAATGGTAGGTCACGGCGTTCAACGTCCTCATTACCTGTGTGAGTGAGCTGGTGCGTGGAGTGTGCAAGATCCATGCTTGGAACTTTATCCTATATAAATGTGGGCTGTTTAGTTAAGAAAAGTCCAAAAAGTGGATAACACTGATATTTTTCACCTCGGGATTCTGAGTGACATTATAGACAACTCAAGCTTCGATCCCTGTAAGAATGAACTGGTTCATGGATTGTGCGACACCCGTGCATGGATGGATCCGCGCACTTCGCAAGGATATATCACTGGCTGTAGCCTGGCTCATTGCCTTCGGATGCTAGAAACAAAGAATATACCTATGAAGCATTCCAGCAACCACAAGAAATAGCCGAATGCCACGGGGAAAACATGTCATCATACTGGCCCAGTTGTTTCTTACCTTCTCCATTTTATATTTGTCAATCCAAGTATCAGGGTTTGTTTTTTAGTTTGAGACTGTCTCGTCCTCATTTGACCATTCTTAACTTGCTGGCATTCTCAGTTGCTTACTAAAGTCATTTCTCTTGATGTTCCATTATTGTTGTTTTGAACCTTCCCCTCCCACCACCCCATCTTCTGGCAGCTGCTTGCTCCATTGTGTACATGCAATTTCAGGGCCCGCATGTTCTTTGTCAGCCTCCTCCATTTGTCTCTGCAGCTGCTTTGAACTTTCAATGGTCCTTCTGGAGCCCCAGCTGTACTCAAGTGGCTCCAGACTCCATCCGGGAAGCTTTGCTGTCTGCCCATAACTTGTTCTGTTTGATAAAACTATGAAAGCTACTAAAAGGATGCCCTGCTTCTACATTTTCTTACAGCATTCTTTGAGTAATATGTAATTTGTATTTTATTAGTTTCTTCGCATAGTTACTTAAAACCATTGCAATAAAAGCACCTTTGATACAACCTTGGAAGCAGTACTCATACTACCCATCACAATTTAGGTGAAATCATAATTCATAAAAGGAGTTCTTATATGATAGCCTTTCTAAACATAAAAACATTAAAATCGAAGTTAAGATGTATGAAGTGGCTTAGTGTGTTAATGGAACTCTAGAGCAAACCATAAAGTAGTCAGTTATAAGTTTTTAAGGAACAGAAATCGGTTTGGAGAGGAGTGGACGATGGAAAAGTAAGTCTTCCAGGATTCTCACATATTTTCTGCACTTTGTGAGCGTATGAGTGTCTGTTCGGGTAAAACAAAGTGCTGATGCCTCCAAGCATGTGTATATGTCCTTTTTTTAGGTATAATGGCTTCAGAAGAGATCTCCTGGGGACGTCAGAGGATGGACAGCAGCACTGAAGGTGGAGCCATGATTCGGGCCTATAGTTGCATAGTCTGCAAGTGGACTCCTAACCACATGCGGCCACATGATTCACATAAATGATTTGCGGGCCTAAGGGGTACATAAACATGATATTCCTGTGAGCCAGTGCGTTTAAGCTGTCTGAGAGGTATCGTTGCGGTAGCCCTGGGAGATAAGCATCATTCAAAACAGACAGAGTAGTTGATGTTTTTAAAGACCGGAGGTCCTGCTGGTACGAGGTCTGTCTCCCCTGCTTGTTTATAGCCCTTTTCCAGACTGCGTAGGTGATGTAGTCTGATTTTAGCGATGATTGGTCAGTTTGTAAAGATCTTATAGCCTTGTCTATTTGTTGGTTCCATGAGTTCCCGGGGCTCTCGAAGGTTTCTTTTAGGCGAGCTTTGAGGGTATTATCGGGTTTAGTAACCCTATGTAGTATTTCAGTGCATCAGCTTCGCAAATAAGGGATTGCCTTGAGAGGCCCAGCTCGAGTCGTAATCTTGTCATATAAAAGTCATATTTTGGACGCTATTAAGACTGGCCGCACACGCCTCAGGGAAGTTCTGGTGCCCATAGCTTAGGGCTGAAAGAAGGGTGGCTTTTATCGTGTGATCAACAAGGGGACATAAGAGCTAATTATTTAAAGAGGTCCTGTTCCTGTGCTCCTATGTGTGTACATCCGATTCACGGAAGGGAGTCAGTTCCTCGATTGTGGCAGAAGTGCTAGAGGTCACTGTCTGCCTACTGTTTGTAGTCGCAGGGGGATCTATCATTCAGATCGTAATGCCCTCACACACCTGTTAGGGTGTCATGCTTCATCATAGGGCGCTCCTTGTCAGACCGGCGCTGCAATGTCCAACGGGCCTGGTGGCATCTTTAGCGGAGTTCATTTGATCTGAGATCGCCGTATGTGAAGGGTGTGTGTGGGTAAAGATTGAGTGAATCTTAGTGTGTGTTCTGAGTGACAAAGTGATTAAAATAGGCTCCAGCCCTATGAATATTTTAATTCGGGTGTTGGGGCTGGGACTAAGTAAAAACAGTGGGGGTACCGCAAAGATTCAAGATTTCTAGGTAGCTATTGTTTGTGTGTGGTCAACATGTTTCGTGTCGTTAACGCTCCAAAATCGAGCGACACTTCTTCAGGACCAACAATAGATGTGCAGGGTCCCCAATAATGGAGGACCAATATCTGACTCCCCTAAATAGGGGGATGTACAACAAATGAAAACAAGCTCCTAATTAAAGAACCCGCAGAACGTCTCCGCCTCAATAGAGTGGAGAGTGATAGAAGGGAAGTATCACTCTCCACTCTATTGAGGCTATTTTAATCACTTTGTCACTCAGAACACACACTAAGATTCACTCAATCTTTACCCACACACACCCTTCACATACGGCGATCTCAGATCAAATGAACTCCGCTAAAGATGCCACCAGGCTCGTTGGACATTGCAGCGCCGGTCTGACGAGGAGCGCCCTATGGTGAAGCATGACACCCTAACAGGTGTGTGAGGGCATTACGATCTGAATTATAGATCCCCCTGCGACTACAAACAGTAGGCAGACAGTGACCTCTAGCACTTCTGCCACAATAGAGGAACTGACTCCCTTCCGTGAATCGGGTGGCTTTTATCACCTTTAATATGGGATCAGCTGAGCCGCTGCTCAAGGTCTGAATGAGACGTGTCAGGCTGTATGTTATAGCTCTGGCTCTCTTTTTCAGGGCGGCTAGGTGGACAAGTGGTCTAGAGGACTCGTTGAACCAAACCCCCAGGTAGTTGTACCGGGGTGCCGATTTCATCTTCGCT
Organism: Triturus cristatus; assembly: GCF_964204655.1. NCBI lineage: Eukaryota > Metazoa > Chordata > Amphibia > Caudata > Salamandridae > Triturus > Triturus cristatus. The sequence continues at coordinate 1,079,224,967 of NC_140593.1, read as the reverse complement.
GACCCAATGCTCCAGGTTATCAGCAACCGAAAATCAGTACCTTGGTCTTATCCTGATTAATTTTGAGGGCATTGGCTTTGTTATATTTATCGAGCTTACTCTGAATGCATTGGCATGGTCCACTATGACGATATCATCAGCATATTGTAAGATGTGCAGTTTCGTTTTCGAGTGGCCCAATTCTGGCAGAAGCAGGCCGCTGTGCTCCAAGAATCTCCTAAGGTCAGCAGTGTTGAGATTAAACAGGAGGGGTTCCAGAATGCAACCTTGCTTCAGGCCATCTATGGTGGAAATTTTTACAGAGACAGTCGAAGGACCTGTTCTCACTCACACCCATGTGTTCTTGTGCAGAGAAATAAGGGCTCCAAGCAGATCCCCCTGGGATCCCCATAGCGTCTAATTTCCGCCAGCGAATGTTGTGGGCCACTTTGTCAAAGGCAGAGCTATAGTTTATGAAGCAACAGTAAAGAGATAGATTACTTTTTTGGGCTGCTTGATGGCTCAGGATGGCTAGAGCGGTGATGTTGTCGAATGTGAAAGTGACTGCACAAAACCCCGTTTGGAAGTATGGTAGGATGCTATTTTCCACAACCCATTCTTCTAGTAACGTGAGCACACAACGAGCATAGGCCTTGGCCTCTAGATCTAGTAAGGCTATGAGTTGGTAGTTAGAAGGAAGGGAGGGATCTCCTTTCTTAAGAATTGGACATAAAATCGACCCTCTCCATGAGTCAGGTATCTGACCTATGATGAAGGTGTGGTTGTATAAAGGGGTTAACAGCTTGGCCCATTCTTCCGGAGCACACTAAAATATGGTAGCTGGGAGGCCGTTGGGCCCTGGGGCTCTGTTGCTTCTCATGATATTGAAGAATCTGCAAACCGGGGTAGTCAGCGCACGTGTTTCCATCGGCATATTGTCACCTGAATCCCTGATAGGAGCTTCAGTGAGGCCGGGGTATTCACTGCAGTACTGTTGGGTGACATGCCGTGTCCAGGCTGATTCAGACACAGCGTTCCCCCTGCACTTGTTGGGAGATCGAAATTTGTTGATGTAGTTCTAGAAGTGGGTCAGATTTTTTTCTTTCAGGATTCCGTGTATTTTCAACCACTCCTTCTGTTCTTTGAATTTCTTGGCTTCCCATGTTAGATTTTTGTATAATTTGCATAGGGTGACCATGTTTTTGGTCGGGAGCGCAGTAGGATTGTGTTTATGCAAATGCACGGACCGCCTTAGGGATCTTCTTGCGTTGGCAGTAGCCGTGTTGAAGGGCAGCCATGAAGAGGGTCTGGCATGTCGGCCAGGAGCTCTAGGTCCTGTTAAGATGTCTCTTAGTTCGGCTGTTAGGATGTCCCACCTGTGGTGGTGGTCGTGGGGAGGTTGTTAATAAAATTCAAGGTTTCTTCCTTAAGCCATTTGCCCACCTTGGCGATACCTGAGTTGTCCCATTTGATTATTCTGGTTAGTGTATTATATTCAGTCTGCTTTGAATTACCTACTTCTATAACTTTGGGGGCGACAAGAGCTTGTAGTTCCAATATTACAGTCAGGGGGTTATGATCACATTCTGAGCGAGTAGGAATCTCCAGTTCTGACTATGTGGCTTACCAGAGATGTTGACAAGAAGATGTAATCAATGGTTGAAATGTTCCTAAATGTAGTGGGAAGGAGTACACCGGGATCTTGAGACAGTAAGATTTGCTTTGCAGATCGTAGATTGCATTTGGATAGTATAATATTCATAGCTTCTTGTTCTTTAGATTTAGTGGCTGAGTGATCATTGGATCCCAAGACCCTGATGTTTAAGTCAACTAATAGCAGGATTTGAGCAGAGGCAAACTCTAATAGGAGATCTTCCAAGTTATTAGTCAGGAGAGCTATTGCAGATAACTTAGATGTTTTCATTGTGTTGTGACAACAGTTAATTAAAAGGAGAGGGAAGGCCATTGTTTGGGTTGAAAGCCCTGTGATTAAAACAACTTGCCCAGGGGGGAAATTTCGATGGAGGGGTGTAGCCGCGATCTTGCAGGAATGTTTAATGAAAATTGAGAGGCCCCCAGAAGGTCGTCCAAAGAGATTTGGCCGGGATGCCGATTGAAAGAGCTCATAGTCACCGTAGAGGGCTGATGGGGATTGAGCCCAGGTCTCTTGTAGACAGATAATATTGCTTTTTCTCAGATAGTCCACAGCAGATTTGGATGAGAGTGTTGACTTAAGCCCAGCCACGTTCCAGGAAGTAATGGTTAGTATGGAGTCTGCCACCTTAAGTGAACCGTGGGGGGGATTTGGGGGTTTCTGCTAGGAGCGGAATGCTGACTGGTCTCGATGAAGAGACCCCGGGCAACTCTGACTGTTAAAGGGGGTCTGTGAGATTTAATGCATCTCACCAGACGTTGATTATTGTTAAATGAAAGTTTGATGGAATTGTCAGCTTTTGAGGTGCCTGGGAGCCAGTCAGGAGTAGCTCATCATGTTCCGCTGAGAACGCTTATATGAGACTTACACGAATCATCCTGAAGGAGTGCATGCTGGTATTTTGGTTCACAGGTAGTCCAGAGCTTGATGCCCTAGTCTTAACCCCTTCAGCGCGGCGCGGATTTCCGCGCCACGCTGAAGGTTCTGAGCGCGGGCGGGGCCATGACGGAGCGGTTCCGTCATGCGCACAGCGCAACCGACGTGCATGACGGAACCGCTCCGTCATGCGCGTCGAAGGGGTTAAAAAAACCTGGCTTCCCTGAGAATGGAGTCTCTTAGTGTCTCTCTTGACCATGTAGTAATGGTTACTTCTGAAGCCCCTTTGCCCGGTATTTGGGCAAACGTAACTGCTGTTAGGTCAGAGGAGATTATCCCCCTGAGGGCCAGGACATGCTTGAATGGACGTAGGATATTATTTCTGTTTAGAATGTCATGTGGGCCCTAGTGGGCATAGTAAGGAATGAAGGCAAGATCAGAGTGGTTGTCAGGAATTTGACGATTCCGCTCCCCTAGTTCTTCAAGAGGAAGTGGAGAGGCCTTAAAGTGAAAAGATGTGAGATGAAGTGGCAAACGATTCTCCTCCAATCATCTTTGCTTGTCCATTGCCTGTGGGGTTTGAGACTGTTTAGAGAGTGACATTTGTGGTCGGCAGGCCTGAGGGTCTTTGGAGGAATCGCATATATGCTGTGGCACGTATGGTCCTAACAGGCGATTGTTTGTTGTGATAAGTGGCACCGCCATGTTGTTACTTGCAATTGCCATACTCTCCATTACAGGCGTTAGAAGCGCCCCTTGGAGATTGTGACTGGGTGTCTTGAGAGACCAAACTGTGGGGTTGTAAGGTTATCCCCTTGAGTTGAATAGGCAAGGTGCTGGCCTTGGCTGTAGTAGGGATCGATGCCAGTGCAGTGGGAACAGTGAGGATGACCTTGGGCGCTTACTGTGTAATTGTCAAAGAGCTGTTAAGAGAAACATTGATATTGGTGAGGGCCTCCTTGAAAACTGCAGTTTCTGTTTTTGGAATCTGATTAAAGATGGGAAAATGGGTTATCCCCCTCTTCTCTGTGGCTGACTTAGTGACAGCTCTTGCCCCTGCCCCTGCAAGCCAAGATCTCTGTTTAGACAGATGTTGTTTTTGGGTTTGTTTTTTAAGTTTCTTTTTGTTTCTTCTGAAGGCAGTTGATTTTATTGGGAGATGAGTGGAAAATGTTGAGCACTTGATGGGGCTGGGTCATCGTTTCCGAGCTGGTTCGGAGCTGGCGAGGACGAAATAGCCATTGAGCTATGAATGCTGGTAGACGTAGTTTTGGCTATTAGTTCCTAGGGGCTACTGCCTGGTGTCTGGCATACAGAGAAAAATGGCTTGTTAGAGCCTGGTCCTCAATGGGGAGAGGTATTTCCTCTGGGGCGGACAATGTGCCGTTGGATGTGGCGCACAATGGTTGTATCGAGGGAATACCAATTTGTAAGTTTTGAGTGGGGTTTACGCAGCCTAGGTGTGGTTCTTCACACTAGTGAGCGTAGTATTTCAGGGAGGGATGAAAGTTTATCGATTAGTGGAGAACAGGAACATGTGTTAATGGCACGTGACAGCAAGATGGACTTTTCGATTGTACTTAGCCTGGTGCCCAGGTTGGCTAAGGTTGAGGCCATAGTTTGAATTAAATCAATCTGAAGGTCCATCATCTGCGATTGCCATAGTTGTGCTGTGGCAATAGAGTCTTGTTTTATATGTAAAGAGGTCAGTGAGACTAAGCTGGGACTCATGGGGTCTGTTGCCGATAATGGTTCCCTATATACTTGTGTTGGACTGTAGAGTTTGTAATAGGTCCCTGTGTTAAGGCCCGGTGTTTGGGCCACGGAGGCCTCAATTCGGGCTTCTAGAGAGGCTAGGAACTGGTCTGATTGATTTCTTGGTTCAATGGGGCTTTCGCACTTTGTCCTCATTATTGGCATCAGAGAATCAGTTTGTTCGGTTCGATGGGCGTCGAGGTTGCTGCCTGTCGAGGATGATGTCGAGGATTACGTAAACTTAAGGGAAATGTTGGCTAGTTTTGGGTCACCCTGGCACTCGCGAAAGTTTGAAGTGGCAGGCAGGCTGATTGCTTGAACTTGAAGGTTAGCTGGGGTTGAGAAGGTTGACTTTAGGGGGCTTGTTTTAATAGCTATGACAGCAGGTTCTCCAGGGCTGGGGGAGTGAGCTCTCTTGATGTCTTTTAGAAATGGGGGTCTCTAGTTGGCAGAGGTAGGTACCTTTGTCCATATGGGGGCCCTTGCTTCTAGTCAGGGTAAGGGGGATACATTCCTAAAATAACCTCTGCTCACCCCCTTGGTAACCTGGCACGAGCAGACAGGCTTTTCTCAGAGGCAGTGTGTAAAGCATTTGTGAACACATACAGTAATGAATGAAATGAAATTTATAAAGCGCAATGGCTACCCTGAGGCCTCCCAGCGCTACAGACGACACAGCCGATGTCCGAGCAGGTAAGAGTTAGATACAGTTCCTAAAGAGCCATGTTTTTAAAAGCCTTCGTTAAGCCAGCAGATTGGGCTCCTGTCGAAGAGAGAGTGGAAGAGTGTTCCAGAAAGAGGCAGCGTTTTAGGTAAAAGACCGTCCGCCACATCTAGCGGTCGTTAAGCGGAGGTCCCTCCTAGGTTGGTATGGGATGATTAAGGATTGGATAACAGCTGGGCTGTTCTTCCAGAAGGCTTTGTGTCCAAACACATGGCTTTAAACTGAATCCTTTCCCTGATCGTCTCCAGGGCTGGTTTTGCAGACTGTCGGCGAGGGATATGTAGGAGCAGGCGGGCAGTACAATTTTGAATGATCTAGATCTTACTGATGGTGTGTTGTGGTGCACCCAGATAGAGGACATTCCCATAATCCAGGCGGGAAAGGATAAGGGCCTGGACCATGATCCTTCAGGCTTGGAAAGGGAGGAGGGGAAGGATCTTAAGTAGCATCCTGAGTAAGCCAAAACAAGTGGCTGAGAGTTTCACTGCTTGATGGTTAAACGTGAGGGAACGGTCGAGCCATATGCCCAGGCTCTTAATCTGGTCTTTTGGGGATGGGGCGGGCCCAAGACAATTGGGCCAAAGCAAGGCAGAGTTAAATGAGGGGCAGTTGCCCAGGAGCATGAGCTCCATCTTATCCCCACTGAGTTTAAGGCATGAGAGCTCCATCCATCTGGCAACCTCCTCTAGGCAACAACCTAGGGTGCTAGATGACCGCTTGGGGTGGTTTAGCGCCACCATGAGCTGAGTGTCATCTGCATAGGTAATGATTTTTATGCCAAATGGTTGGACGATCTCTGCCAGGGGTCTCATGTAAATATTTAACAGGGTGGGGCTCAGGGAGGAGCCCTGAGGAACCCCACAGCTAAGAGGCAACTGATTGGAAACAACATCTCCTTCGAAGACCTTAAATGATCACTCACACAAAAAGGATTGTAACCAGGTTAGAGCAATAACGGATACTCCTAGATTTTTGAGTCTGAGGATCAGAGTGTTATGATTTACAGTGTCGAAAGCGGCACTGAGGTCAAGGAGGATAATCGCAGCACTACCCCCTTGATCCAGGATCCTCCTAGCCTCCTCAGTTGCTGCGAGGAGGGCGGTTTCGGTCCCAAATTGGGGCCGAAAACCAGTCTGGGAGGAATGAGTAAATCGTTAGATTCCTGAAAATCCACCATAATAGTGTTTATGTGTTTCTCAAGAATCTTACTCACCCAGGGCAGAAGAGAGATGGGGCGTTAGTTGGAGAAATCATCCTCATTTAGATTAGGTTTCCTTAGGGGGGCTTTGACCATAGCACATTTCCAGGCCATGGGAACTATGCCAGATGAAATAGAGGAGTTCACAAGGTCAAGGATAGCAGGACAGATGATGTCGGTGGCTAATGTGAGGATCTGAGGAGAGGCGGGGTCTGTTGGAGAACCGGATTTAAGTTCCGTCATAATTGGGCCCAACAGAACAAGATGAAGGGGGGGGAATTGTTCTAGTGAGGTTTGGGTTCCAAGTTGTGATTCTGGCATGGGTGGCATAGAGTGAGGGTTCTGTGAAATTGGAAAGGACAGATAGATGTTTTGGATTTTCTGTGAAAAGAATTCTACCAGGCTATTGCAGCGTGTGAGAGCGCCATCCGGCGAGGGCTGTTTCAAGGGCAGTTTGGTGAGGGTCTTAGCGATACGAAAGATTTCCTTGGGGGAGTTGCAGATAGATTCATCTTATCTTCATAGAAGACAGTTCGGGCTGCTTTGAATTCAAGTGTATAGAATCTGATTGCCTCCCTATATTCTGATTTGGTAAGGTCTGAATAATTCCTTCTCCGTTTCCTTTCAAGCCTTCTGCAGGATTGTTTCAGTTCTCTCAACTTAGGGGAGAACCATGGAGCGAAGTTCTGCCTGTTGATTTTGTGTTTAGTTTTTTTGGAAGTACTACATCCAATGAACCTTGAATCCAACGATTACAATTCTCAATAGCCAGGTTCATTACAATTGCTAAAAACAGGGTCCAATAGATGACCTTTGGAGTGGGTGGGTTTCAGTACTTTCTCACTAAACTGAAGTGCCAGGAGATTCCTGATCAGCTCGTTGGCCATCTTATCAGATGGGTCACCTAGATGGAGATTAAGGTCACCGAGCACCGTGAAGTTGGAGGGGCCAAAGGCTAGATTAGCGACAGTAGTGGGGAAAGCATAGAGGAATTGTCTAGGAGCGCCTGGGGGCGATAAATTAGGAGGCCCAAAAAGGTACTAGTCGGGGAGACGTCAATCGAGAAGATAAGACTTTCGCAGTCCGACAAAGGGTCTACTTTAATGCGGCAGTCAAATTTATTGCTAACAACAATAGCTATTCCTCCACCTCTGCCACTCTTACGGTCCACCCTGTGTATCAGGTGGGAGGGAGGGAGGGTTTGAACAAGGATAGGGTCTGATTCATTGTGGAGCCACGTCTCTGTCAAAAAAAAAAGCATCGTGTTTTAAATCTTGCAACAAAATCGCAAATTCTGTGGAGTGTTTTGAAAACGATCTGCAGTTTAAAAGGAACATCCTTAGTAGAGGTGAATTGCCCTCAGGGTTTGCTATTTTGAGGGACGGCTGGAGGGAAAAGCCACAGCAGTGGCAGTGGGATTCGCCATTAATGACATTTAGAGAGTGCTGGCATGGATTGTTGGGTTCACCTCTGAGTGAGAGGAGATGCTGGGCGCCATAGGATGCAACCTTTTCCTGAAAACGGACAGGGGTTGTGGCCCCTGGTCCCGGCCGGGCACGGCCAAGCACGGACGGGCGCAGACGGGCTTGCCTTTGGTGCACCCGCTGCACGCGTGAGAATGGGCATGAGTTTAAGTATAGTCTTAGGACTCCTCCCCCTCCGGTCTTCAACCCAGAAGAGGGAAACGAAGGTTGCTGGTACTCCCTCCACAACAATCGGGATAACCCGTGGTGGACCGGGGAGCAGTGCGGGTCAAAGAGAAGTGCAAATAGCAGGTAAAGACAAGTTATTAAAAGTATTCTTAAAATCACAGTTTTACTACGAATGTGCTCTGCGCTAAGGAGCAATGTCACTCAGCTTGCCTGGCCAGCTGCGCTACACTACAAGTGCACACCACACCAGTTTAGAAAAATAACTAATCATTATCTAAACCAAAACAAGACCAAATGACAAAAATCCACAATACAGTATTAAAAATAAGGCTTTCAAATGTTTGAAAGAGTTCAGTTCAATGCAAGTTGTAAATGCGACATGTTTCTCACAAAGTACCTTGGATATGTCACGCAAAACAAACAAAATAGCCACAGGGAAGGTGATGTGTCGGTTCCTTACACGCAAGAACAGTGATGTGACGGTTTCTTGCTTCGGGGGAGGTGATGCGTCGGATCCTTACCAAAGAGGAGGTGATGCGTCTGATTCTTTACCGCGTGGGGAGGTGATACGTCGGTTTCTTACTGCGTCCCCCAACAAGGCGACACTCTTGGCGCCTTGATGTGATGCGTCGATCCGGTACGATGCGTGGCTTCGTGCAGCCGCACAGCAGTCTTGCATCGGGATCGGTGCAGTGATCTCGGACTTCGGAGATCGGTGCACCCGATGCACCGTGCGGCGATTTCTCGAGCCGCAGCAGGCGCTGCGACGGTTTCTTCGGCGACGTGTCGGAAACAGGTGCGGATGCGACATGCTTCTTAGGTGTTGCGTCGATTTTCCAGCTCCCAGCGACAAAACCGTCTCTAGAGGTGCTAAACAGCAGCAGGCACCTCTTTGCATATTGGAATTCCCAGCAAGGATATTCAGGGGAGCTGGTTGTGAAGTCTTTGTGTCCCTGAGACTTCAGAACAGGAGGCAAGCTCAGTTTCAAGCCCTTGGAGATCTTCCTCAAGATGACAAAGCACAGCAAAGTCCTTTTCTCCTTTCCTTGGCAGCAAGTAGCCACTCCAGGCCAACCCCAGACAGCAAACAGCACAGGAGCAGTATTCCTCCTCAGCTTATCCGGCTCTTCTCCTTGGCAAAGGTTTAGTCTTGATTCCCAGAAGTGATCTAAAAGTCCGGGGTCTGGGCCCCTAGCAGAGGCACACTGGATGGTTAGGCAAGAAAATACCTACTTTCTAAAAGTGGTATTTTCAAACACAGAATGCAAAAATCACCCTCACTAAAAGATGCATCTTAACATTCTGAGTTCAGGCATACTAAACTTTATTTTCCTATCTTGTTCCTGGGGTCAGTTATGTTTATGAGATGTTATAAACTAACTCCCCATTCTGGCCTATGGGAACAGATAGCCTTGCAATAGTGAAAAACAAAATTGGCAGTAGTTCACTATCAGGACATGCCACACACATCAGGGCATGTCCTACCTTTCACAAACAATGCACCCTGCTCATAGGCCTACCTTAGGGGTGACTAACATGTAGAAAAGGGAAGGTTTAGGGACTGGCAAGTGTGTGCGCTTGCCAAGTCGACATGGCAGTCCCAGACTGCACACAGGCTCTGCAATGGTAGGCCTGAGCCACATTTTGAAAGCTGCTTCTGTGGGTGGCACAATTAGCGCTGCAAGCCAACCAGCATTTACAGGCCCTGGGCACACATGGAGCACTGTACAAGGGTCTGACAAGTAAATCAAACAGCCAATCATGGAATCACTAATTCATCAGATTAATTTACAAAGGGAGCACTTGCACTTTGGCACTGAACAGCAGTGGCAAAGTGCCCAAAGCATCTAGACCACCAAAAACATATGAGGCAACAGCAAAAAAAATGGAAGGGAGACCCACGCCAATGGTGCCAAGTCTAACAATGTCAAAAATGTTATCCGGAGTCGTTGTGGAGTCCCCGGGAGATGACTGGGCTGATGAGGAGATTCCAGGATTGCCTGCAGCTTGGACGAGCAGGGTCGAGAGGTAACAGGGGACGTCCCAACTTGCCTCACTTGCCTCTCCAGCCACAAGCGCCTGGTCCGCCTAACCGCAGAGCACACAGCCTCCACACATTGGTGCGGTGCTCAGTGGGTCCGGGACTCCGTGGCTCTGCAGCTCCGCAGCTTCCATAGTAACTCGTCACACCCGCACCGTCACAATCTACCAGATGCGCTGGGCCTCAGCGTTTGTGGTGCTGGGTCTGCACAAGTCCTTCCGGTAGACATTCTTAGAGTAGGTTATTGAACTTTTGACGTAAGACACTCGAGCAGGGAGCCAACATAAAACCATTACTACAAAACTATAACTAGAAGGTCCTAGGATAGTTGACTTATTCATAGAAAATAGAGTTTGAGTACGTAGGTTTCAGTATTCTGTTAAATTAAGCATAGTGGAATGTACTTTAGAACATTGAACTTCCATGTGTTTACCTGATTTACTCTCTCATGAATGATTGCGGTTCCTAGAAAAAGTGTGCCTGAAGGTAGGCCCTTTCACCATTCTTTTCCCTCCATAGGTGTCAACCGCGTCATCACATAATATAGATGCAACTGCTCCTTCAGCCTATAAGCTCTGTTGTGTGTTGCATTGCCAAAAAGCACATATACTCACAACCAGATACTTCATCATTATATATGATGACCATTCCCTGCCTTACATAGCAGAGATCTTAAATGTATGGTAGTGTGTCAGAATATTTATGCAGAAATATTGTCTAACAACAATGGACCCGATTACAATGTCAGGCGGAAAGCCTCCGACCAGTTGTCGGTGGCTTTCCGCCCGACATCATAGGTTTCAGTCCAACCGCCATATTAGGATGACAGCGGTCAGAGTGAAACCTGCAGGGGGATTCCGAAATGCTTCTAACTGGCTCAAGTGGCCCGTCAGACCATCGGAAGCCACCATAATTTCCTAATAACGGCAGAGCCAGGTTCAGCTCCGTCGTCGGGATTATGACGGCACTTTCCGACAGCCTTTTCATGTTGGCCTTTCCGACATGGAGAGCCTGTCAGAAAATGTCTTTGGGGACCCTTAGCAAGGCCCCCTTCCCCCCGGCCCTCCGCTATGGGGCCTGCCCCCGAAACATCCCTGTACCATGTAGCAGGGACGGTGAGGTGCCTCCCACACAGGGACGGTGAGGTGCCTCCCACACGGTGCAGGGATGTTAAAAAAAATCCATTTTACAATGGTGGCTCGTGCTGTGGGCCTTTTCCACCCGCTGCACAAGCTGCTGTTATAAAATTGATGTTTCTGACCGCTCTAGGGCGGTCACATCCTAATACTGAGGACCTAAGATCAGACGTTTCCAGACAGCTACAGTGTCGGCGGACAGCGCACTGAGCCCCAATATGGCTCCCATTAAATTATGCCTTTGTGTTTAGATTTTCTATCACAAAGGATATTTGGGACATGCTATTTATGTCAGACGATACTATGACATTGCTACCGTGGTACTCCACCTCAAGGATGAGTGTGTGCATCTTGGAGAATGGCTTCCGCACCCATGGGTGCTGTCGCCCCGTGGGTTTCATTCGGTGACTATTGATCTGTTAGGGAGAACAATGCCCTGCACACCTTCCTACCACAAAAAAGAATACACATAAGCAAACTTAATTCAGTTTGTTGCAGAGAACATGTTATTATATGAATATTATTAGCCATTCAAATTTGATAATGATTTTATTGTCCTCAGAAGGATGAAAGGCTCAGCCTGGCTTGCAGAGACTCGAACCTGCAAACAGCACCCATATCTCAGCAGCCAGCCCTCAACACGCTTGGGCGTCTTCTTGGGTAACAGAGGAAGGAGAAGTGTGTGTGAGAGTGTAAGAGAGAGAGAGAGAGCATGGGCTGTTCACGGTGGTTGCATGTATGTCTGATGTTTCATCTGTATTTTATGTGGGTGTTCATGTCAGGGTGTGTGTGTGTTGATAGAGTAGGAGTGGCACTGGGAATTTTGGAAGGGTGCAGGGTTTCTAAGAATTGGATATGTACTTTGTGGGATGTTTGCATCTGGGTTTGTGAGGGTGTAGGGTATGTATGTGTGTGAGAATGCATTGTGTACATGTGTGTGAATGCGAGAGAGATAGGTGTTGAGGTTGGGGTGCATGTCTTTATGTATGTGTGACAGGTTGGAGGTAGCCTATCGGTGTGTTTGTGTGTGCTAGGAGATTTGTAACGCGGTTTATGACTGCATAATGTGTGCGCGTGCATGTGTAGTTGAATTTTGGTGTGTAACTGACTGCTACATTCATATTTCTTTCTTGCTTCAAACATTCGAGGCTTTACTGGTCATATTTTATAGTATGGCAAAGGAATTTTCTTCAGTGTCAAAGGCTATTGATAGTACAGTATTCTCTGGCACACTAATTTTGATAGAATATTAACTGGTAAAGATCACAGTTTATTTTCTTGCTGAGACATTTTGATGGCTATTATCGCCCATAAATTGTGTTTTATTTCTTGGCACACGCATTTTGAATAACCAATACCACCAGTGCTGGAACTGTCAGCAGCACTAAGCAGGTTGGCACATTGAGGCGTATATCTTTAGCAACACCCTGGCATGTTTCAACAGTGCTTAAGAATATGTCAATATCATCTTTGCATGTGTGACTACACCATCATGAGTGATAACAACAGCAGCTCTAAATTAAATTTATATCAAGAAGATTTTGATGGGTTATAAACTGGAAAGCATGGTGTTGCTTTATATTCTGTCACACCCATATCATGGTAAGCTGCTGGGAGTGGAGAGTTCCCTGCATAATCTTACAGGCTTGCACAATTTACCTAAGTGATCCTAACAGTAAGGTGGGTCTGGTGGCTCAGTGGGCAAATGCGTCCACTGCAGGGTCCAGTGTTCAACCTCATGGTCACAGGTTCAAATCCCAGTGGATCCACTCAGCCTTTTATACATCTGAGGTTGTTAAAATGAGTACCGTTGAATAGCAAGCATCTGTTATTCAGCGCCAAGATGCCTATGGGTGAAAGTGTGCTTCACAAATGCACATGTTCTGAAGTAGCTGGCATCAGGCTACTCTCCCATTAGCACACAATCATGCATGTGTGAGGAGCCCTAGGCCTTTCATCATGGTGCTGAGCCCCTGAGTCTAGCTCAGTGATTCGAAGTGGCACCAAGTGTGTCCCTTAGACATCATGGGGCTGCTGTGCATCTCCCTTGTCATATACATTAAACAGTGCTGCCAGCTTGTCGCTTTTCTGAGTGATTGTATTGACCAGACCCTGGGGTTTGGGTTCAGGTATAAGTTTGGTGTCTACATAGCCCAAATGTGTGAGGTTCCACTTGAATGTAACGCCCAGGCCCTGCACTGACATCCCCATGTGTGTGGTGTTGTTTGATTGGTGACTAGTAGCACACATCGTTTGTGAGTGTGTAGCTGCAGAGACAAGTAGGATCCATCCCGGATACACCTGATAAAAATTATCACAGGATGAAAATTGAGATACAGCCTCCCCAAGCAGTGGAAATTGCTTTCATATGTGGGCTAGAGGGTGTAGCCATAGACAAGGAACTGTGAGAAGATGTAAACAGGGCCCCATCGTGATTGGATTGTGATCTGCTTGCAAGAGTCTGATCCTTGTCTCTTCCTGAGCACTGCCATTTTGGCTGATAGTGGGGAATGGAAAGTGGATTATACTGCTAAGGAGAGGGAATCTTCAAGGCATGGCCTGCCCTCTATGTCTCTCCCCTGAATGCTACTGCTGAAGGTTGATGAGTCCTGAAGCCATCCAGATGCAGAGTCTTAATACTTCATTAAACTCATGCTTTAGTTGGAGTCACCTTTAAAACTACCTGCTGTGACAGCCACCACCGGGGACAATGAATGTGTGCCCTCTGAGAAAGAAAAAAAGAACCTATGAAGAGCAACCGTTCCAAACTGGTTCATGGTCACTGACAGTGTGATCAACATCTCTATTTCAAAAATGTGGGTGAAAGTGGATCCCAAACTATCCCACTAGATTCCAGGCCCACTTTCCTCACTGACCAAATGAAGGAGTGCTCTGCAGAGTACTAGAAGGACTGCTGAGATCCAGCATTGGTATCTTTGATAACCTTTATCCTAGAGATGAGAGGACCTCCCCTGAAGACTGTGGCTCTTGTTGGACAGTTGAGTGTTTGCGTGCGGTCTAGCCAACCAAAAGGGTGGCTGGAGCAGCAGACCATGGAAGGTGAGAGTACCTAAAGACGAGAAGCCCTGCTACTTTGCCTTGACTGTGTGGCAGTCCAGAAAACATGGACTTTCCTGGCGAGTGTAACCGGTGCGAACCCGACTCTGGATAACGAACCCTGTGGGGCTGAATCACCGTAAGGAATGTGGTAGTGAGACCTATATACAGACCATGGGTCTCCAATCCAGAGAAGCTGGTTGCACCTTATAACAAATTGTTAGCTCGTGTGCCATATTTACTCTTGAATATTTGTGTATTTAGAGCCCTGTAGCACCCTTCTTAGAACCATGGAGCTGATTAACATTCCTTATGTCTAGTCTTTCATTTTGATGTATGACTAAACTATTTTATTTTTATTAAATCTTTTTATTGCAAACATGCTCATCACAGAAGGACTTACATCAAGGCATGCCAAATCATATAGTGCATACATGACATTTGAATGACAAAGAACCGATCTGCAAGTAGAAAACCATCGGATCTACAAGGCACTTTTACGGCCTATCAGTAGCATCGAATACCTCCACCCCCACATCTCCCACCCATGAACAAGGCTGACACACACCTAATATTCCCTTTCAGAACCCCCTAAATGCCTGCCATGCTCCCCAGATCTTCTCCCACTTCTCCGGACAGCCCAGCTTTTCTGCTCTCATACACCAGTATAAGTCTGTTTTCCACTCTTGGGGCCCGATTCACAAAAGTAATGTGAGACAAAATCCTAACTTTACGACTTTCGGTATTCACAAAGGGCATTTAGGAGTAATAAAGTTAGGATTCCTAACTTTACTACTCCTAAACTGAGACAATATCCTAACTTTAGGACTTTTGGTATTCACAAAAGGCATTTAGGAGTAGTAAAGTTAGGATTCCTAACTTTACTACTCCTAAACTGAGACAAAATCCTAACTTTATGACTTACGGTATCACAAAAGGCATTTAGGAGTAGTAAAGTTCAGATTTTAACTTTACAACACCTAAATGCCTCCTGAGAATACCGAAAGTCAAAAAGTTAGGATTTTGTCTCAGTTTAGGAGTAGTAAAGTTAGGATTCCTAAATTTAGGTTATGTCTGGTTACCTCACACTTTAGATTAGTAAGAGCTATGTGTGTTGCTCCTCCCTGCCACAGAAATGTGTGCACTTCCCCCCCAATCTGATGGAAAAAGTCCTTGGGGACTGGGTATGGCGTATTCTGGAGCACATATATAAAGCGCGGTAGTGTCATCTTTTTGTAAAATGCAGCCCTACCCATCAGGGACAATGGAAGCACACCCCAATGCTTAACATCTCGTTTCAGTCATTCCAGCTGCGTCTGAAGATTTTTATCAAAGAATTCCCGTGAGTCTCTAGTTAATTGGATCCCAAGATATGTAAAACTGCCCACACACACTGGTACCTTGCAAGCCCTGGGGAGTCTCACCTCTAGCAAGTGGGAGAATCAGGGACTTCGACCAATTAATGCTGTATCCAGAATAGCTACAAAATAGATCATTTATGTGTAGTACACTGCCAATGGAGAAGGTAGGATTAGTCAAATACAGCACTATATCGTCCGCATATAAAGATATACATTAATCCCAGTCGCCGTCGCAGCTCACTCCCCTCAACAGTGGATCCTGTTGGATCCAGATGGCAAGCGGTTCAAGGGATAGGGCAAAGATCATGGGGAATAGGGGACAACCCTGCCTTGTGCCCTTCTGTAGGGGAACACCAGAGAAACCGCATCGTTAACCCGTACCCTCGCTAAAGGTTGATGATACAGGAGTTGGACCCAGCCACAGAATTTCGTCCCAAAGCCAAACCTCAATAGGGTATTGTTGGACGTGGCCCTTTTTGCAGGGTCATCCCAGAACTTTTTGCCTACCTCCTGCATTTTTTCTGACCTGTTATTGGTGGTTTTATGACTCTGGGCACTTTATCACTGCTGATCAGTGCTAAAGTGCATGTGCTCTCTCTTGTAAACTTGGCAAGATTGGTCTACACCAGTTTGGCATGTGTACCTGCCTTCCACAATACTGGCTCCACCCCCCAGTGGTGTGTCTGGGGCCTGGGCTGAAATTGTGAATGCTGGTGTTGTGCACTTCAATAGTGGTTGAAGTGCCTCCCAGAACAAAGACACTAGTACTACAAGTACAGGGGCTGTGACCCCATGGAGGAAAGAAGATGCTGCTTGAACTGCTGTGTGCCAGGAGGAACCGCCTTGGAACTTTGATCATCGGGGCTGCTGACCTGCTGCCTATTGGGCTCAAGGAAGGACTGCAGCACTGCCCTGAGAAACCCGTGTGCTGGCCTGCTAGCCTGCACCTTGCTGATGTGCCCCTTGTCTTGGGGAGGCATAGCGCATGGAGAGCGCTTTGGTGAAGTGGCCAAGAGCACTTGTGGAGCGCTGTCCCTTTTCCCTTCTGCTGGGAGAAAGCGAGTGAAGAGCACTCTGGGGTGTCGACAGCGCATGCAGCGCTGCCCTGCCTGCGTGGGTCTGCAGAGCACCTTGTTCGACAGAGGAAATCGCACAGTGGGAGCTCCGTGATTGCTCCTGGGACGTGGTGGCTTGATTTCCTCCTACGCCCCCCCTGTGGTAAAGGGGGCCGCTACCTACATCTGAAGAGTGATGGGTGTTGTCCCGCTGCATCGCCCAGCTAATGGGAGCAGCGATGCCGGCCATGAGGGATCCTCCTGAGAGGGCCCTGACTGCCTGTTCCAGAGGGGAAGACTGGCGTGGAGTGACTCAGACTTAGCGGGGCTGCCGGAGGAACTGCACAGCCGACGTGGGCAGTCCTTGCAGCAGTCCGCGAGGCCCAGGAGGGCTCTGGACGGGCTGTAGCACCATAGGGCTGGTGGAGAAGCAGCTGGATACTGGCCACACGCCTGGCAGTTGACTGCTGGTGTTGGGCTGAGACTGGGTGTGTGTCGTGCCCCTGCGCCCGTATTTGGTGTGCTGGGTACCAGGGGCAATATAGTTCGGCAGGAATGGGGTAGAAGCTTGACGGAGGCCCCCGGGTCCCAAAGGAGACAGGATCTCCACAAAGGTACCGCATTCCCTGATAGAGGGACAGGAGTGAGGTGACCTATCGGCTGAGGCTGGTGGAAACACTAGGCGGATTAATGTTGGGGCGCAAGGCCCTGGCTGTTGGTATTTATTACCATGGCAAAGTGAACTACTGCCCCACATGCCCTGAGAATATCATGTAGTTGGTGTTACATTGCCAGGGCTGCACCCTATGTACCGTAATGGTGATCGGCAGTAATGGTGATCTGCATATGTCTAAGGTGGGAATGATGTACTTATAATATGTGCACTGTACAGGTGGCTGCTATATTGCACTGCTGATGAGGTTTCTTCCTAATGTTTTACGCAAAGTGTAATCCTACCAGTGGTTACCCTAACTGTGATGTCTATGGCAGTGGCCCGATTGGCCAAGTGATTTATGTAAACTCTGTGAGGTCATGACATGTTCCTATTGGCACAATAATATATGTGATTCTGATCTAATATGTTTTTATGAATAATAGAAAGGATATTCTTATATAACCTTGTATGGAGTCTCTTTTGTGGTGTGCCTAGTGTGTCACTGCTGTGTGAGTCTGTTGTGCAAACACTGACTGCTCTGTCAAGCTGCCAAGGGGGTGAGCAGGGGTTATCTTATGTGTGTAACTCCCTTGCCCTGACTAGAGTGGTGTGTTTTGCCTGGCTTAGGTGCATACCTTAGCCAACCAGAAACCCCATTTCTAACAGGTAGCGAACAAGTAGTTCCATTCAATGTTGTCGAAAGCCATTCTTGCATCTAGCTACATTCCCACTGATGCATCAATGCTCTGGCTTCCGGTCATATGCATCAATCCAAATAGACGGCACAGATTCGAGTACTGCTGTGGGGCATGAAAGCAGAATGGTCCAGATGTCTAAGCTCAGTTATTACTGAACATAGCCTGGATGCCAATATCTTAGCCAGCACCTTAACTTCCACATTAAAGAGAGAGATAGGTCTGTATGACTCACACTCTGTTGGAGGCTTGCCTTTCTTATGTATGACTACTGTCAAGGCAGTCCTCTGGTCTTGTGAGAGACTCCCCTCTTCCTGAGCCCCATTAAACATGGCCAGCAATGCGGTGCCACCTTGGCAGCCATCCCCATAAACAATTCCACTGGTAGGCCATTGGGTCCGGGTGCCTTTCCCTATTGAAGTTATCTTATCGCCATTGCTAGCTCTTCCACTGTGAGATCAGCCTCTAGGGAGTCTCTATGTTCATCAGTAAGCGTGTGTAGGGGAGATCCTGCAAGAGTTCAGTACGGTCCATTAAGGACCGAGAACTAGTGAATCTATTTAGTTCCTTAAAGTATTCTGCAAAGAAGTCAGCAATATCCAAGCAAGTGGTCCGAGTCCTGCCTGACTTGTCTCTGACCTCTACCACCCAAGAGTGCTCCTTATCTCGCTTCTCCAGGCAGGCCAAGCGCCTGCCTGCCTTATCCCCAATATCGTATAGTCGGCTCTGTGTTGCCAGTGCATGTTACCGGGCCGCTAATTCCACGAGGGCTCTTAAATAATGTTACCTAAGGCATAACTGTTGCTTCAGCGCTGTTCCTCTTTCAGTCACAACCCTAGCTTCCAACTGAGCAATCTCCTCTTCCAGCACCGAACAAGCATGATCACCACCAACCATGGATAAAGAGATCGTACCATCTGGGCTCCTAGTTCCTGCTCAGGCAAGCCCTCCCCATCATTCTCCCTACTCGTACATCTATTATCCCCAAGACTCGCATATCCTCTGCATATGAGCAAGCAAATTTGATTAGTAGCCCAATCATTGTAACGTAAAATCTCCTAAATCAGTGAACCCCCCAGTTCCCCCCCTGCATCCCTGCATTTTCAGCTCAAAGTCGCTCACCACCCCAACTCGCAGAGTGCTTGTCGCCTCATGCTAACAAATGAATATGTGGGTGGGCCACACCTCCACCCCGTGCTTAGATGACTAAATGTCCTTAATAATAAAACATTCCCATCACTGACAGTGCCATGTAATGTTCAACCACAATGTTTCAAAACGATAACACCCCAAATCCAACCAGGCACTTTCTCTTAATTTTCCAATTATCAACTCATCATCTGGACCCCCATGTTCGCAATCTGGGCACATTGCATCCAGGACCCCCATAGTCTTGGGACATTTAGGTTCCCTCTTCTCCTGGTTAATGCTCACATGTCCGCTGGGCCTGTCTGCATTCGTTGCCGCTTTGGAGAGGCCCGGAGGTCTGCATCTCCACCGGAGCCCTAGTGCCCAGTCTTTGCCCACTTCTGTCTCACCATGCGCCAACCTTCAATCCAGTTCCACACATCTCTGGAGAGTCAAAGTGCCATGTCTTGCCATCCGAAATGATTCGTAGCTTGGCTGAGTAGAGCTTCATATATTTCATTTCTGTGTCTCTCAGTGCTCCTTTAACTCCTTCAAAGCTGCGACGCTGCCTCTGCACCTGCACCTGCATAGTGAAATCCAGAAAGAGTTGTATGACCACATTGTCAACATGTATGTCCCCATGCACTCGAGCCACTTGCTGGATTGCATCCCGGTCTCTGTAATTAAATATGCACGCAATAATCGTGCGTGGAGGTGCCCGCTTGATCGAGAAGAACTTGGACAGGTGCTTGGGGCAGAGAGTGTTGAGTATCAAGTCCTCCAAATAAAGATCATCGCTGGGATCCTCTGCTCCTTTCGGGATCCCCACCACACAAAGATTGTTTCTCCTAGACCACCCTTCCTGAACCTATAGCCTCACCTTCATGATGGTATTTTTCTTAGTTAGGGTCTGACCCTGCTCCTAGAGCCTTTTTGTTATGGATTGGAGACCTCCAATATTGGTTTCCGCTGTTTTCACCTTGTCTGAGATTTTGCCAAAGTCCTCTCTCAGCAAGCTGACATCTGAGGTGACAGCATCTAATTTGGGTTCAGTTGTGCCTCAGAGAGCTTGAATTACGGCCATTATTTCCCTCATCGAGGGTTCCTTCGTAGATGAGTTTGGCTGGTCCACAAGAGTATCAACAGCGGTCACCCCCTGGGTGGATCGTCCCACCGGGGGCATCACCACGGTGTTCTTATCTATGTTGTTCAACTGAGTGGGCTTGGGCCCATGATTGACTACCATGTCCCCCTCCGCTGCTTCAAAAATCACTGTGCGCCATGCGTTGTCCTGCGGCTGGAGCCTCAATATTTGTAAAACTGTCTTGTGGCAGGAGAGAATTCCAGCAGGAATGCCCCTCATGGCTGTGCCCCCGAGGATTCGTCCTCAGCTGCAGGCCCAAGAGACCGCACGCGCATCCCAAGCCCTCACCTCACCAGCCAGGACCGGCCTAAGCCCCTTAACATCCAATATTGCCACTTAGCCATGCAGGCTCCCTGGAGCTCCGACGGGGCCGGCACTTATGTCCCTCCACAGTTCAAGGTAGCCTCAGGCACCCCCTTTTGCAGTCGACATGGACATCCCCAAAGAATCAGTATGTCCTGGAATTGGGTTGGGTTTGGGGGTAGCACCTGCACTCCGCCGCTGTCCAGATCAGGCCGGGTCCTCCTCCACTCCAACCGATGTAGGGCAGTAGGTGCCTTTGTGCCTCCGTGTTCCAGGGCCTTTGGACACCATGTCAGGTCCCACTGCGCCCCTGCGCCTCACACTTGTCTCATGAGGCTGGGTGCCACAGGACAAAGAGTCTTAACTCTGGGACCCTCAGCGGCCATCCACTCCACCGGCTCGTCCGTTCGGCCCCGCCTCTGTCGGGGGTACGGACTGCGGGTCGGGACCCAGGCAGGTAAGTCCCCCATTGTCATCTGGAGGGGGGACTACTGCATGGGAGCCTCGCTCCTGGGCTTTCGTGGCCGCCACATTGCACCGTGGCCTTGTTGACCCACTCCTCACCGCTGTGCGGACTTCCAGTCTTCGCCCAAAATAGTGAGCACGGTGAGCTGCATAATCCATCTGCCAATTAGTAGCTGGCTCGCTGCTCTTCCGATGGGGCAGTTTATATCAGCACTGCACGGATTATGTCGGCTGCAGAAGGCATAAATCACTAGCAGCAACGAAGTTGTCCTAGAGAGAGGCCCTCCCGTTTGGCTGTTAGCCACGCCCCCCGGATGTATGACTAGACCAAATCTCTCTTTACAAACAAAAGGACTGGCTTGGGAATTACTTATGGAGTCTTGTGTTTTTTGAGTTCTGAGTTTCTCCCGAGAAGCCTTGGACTGCTTGCCCTCGCTACGCCGGAAGTTACGTGGGGCAAGGGTGTACTTGGCACCCAGTTTTCATTTCCATAGTCAGGCCCCAGGATACTAATGGTAAAAGCCCGAAATCACTAAGGTTGTGCCCAGTAATAACTGCTTCACCAAGGGCCACCAACGAATTCTGATACTGGCTATTAACTTTCAAAGATACCATTTTGTTTTCTGGAATCTGATTTTTGATGGACTTTAAAATGTCAACGATGTTATTTTGCTTTCATGCACACACACAAACAGTTGATGGTCACGTAACTAGCACAATCAATAACCATTAACAGCCACATCACTCTGAGAAGTTCTCTTTCTGGGCTGGCACATGGAGCACCCTGGAATATTTTAATTATTCTATTTCATTATAAGGACCCTGGTATCTGAAAAACACTCAGATTTGTATTTGAATTAGTCAAGAAAATGTTAAAGGCAAAATGGCCCAATGAAATGTGCATCCACTGCTCACATTTGTTTGGAGACTGGCAGGGCTGGCTCAGCTCTTCATCCTCAACATGAGTACCATTAAATTAAGCAATGGCAACATTTATTATTTACAGCACTATAAACATCAAAACTATGGTAGCACTTACCATATAAAAGCAAGTCATTATTAGAATGCAAATACAGAAATTACCATAGCATTTCATTGAATGGCCCATTAATTGTTATGGGCACTTAACTGCCACATGGAATTTACTGTGTATTAAATGTTGTCACTCATTAGTTACATCTGGTTTAATTTCACCTTGCGGATGATTTCTCGCTGTTGTTTTCTTTTGAGGCGGTGACACAGGGTTTCAGCCACTGGTTCTGTTTTCTGGCTCAAATATTAGTATTCTGTGGACCAGTATTCCTTTGAGATGCACCATTTTCTGATGAGTACATAAACTTTTTACTGCCTCCGACAAATAGTTCTTGGTACTGTGGCAGATGTTGAATTACTGGAATATTTAATAGGTTCCTGTTCACAAAAAGAGTCTGGCATGTTCACCCGACCTCCATACACCAACCACTGCACTGTCAATTTGCAAACAGCGGAATGTAGATATTTAATTGCAAACAATTTGTCATAGGAGTAATTATTTGCAAACAAATGCATGTATGTGAAAAGGTCAACTATAGGGAAACTTGAGAGGCTGCCCAGTGGGCGAGGAAGTCAGTATGGGCGGGTGCCCGGAAGATGGAGAAGGCGGGCAAGAGATGTAGGGCTTAATGTACGAATTGTGCGAAAAGTGGTCGTAAATTGTGCACCAACGTTTTTGCAAATGGAAAGGAATTTTGCAAACAAACCTATTTACTAATAGGTCGTGCCCCAAAATTCTGAATTATAGTGGGCCACATTTGGACCTAACTCATTAATATGCATGAGACAGGCTGCAAATTGTGCCCTGATTGGATAGAGTCACAGGCATTGTGGCCTACTGTGGCCAGCAGGTCTGCATGTCTGTTATTGCTTTTAAATAATGCATATATCTATTTTTTTAAATGAACCCCTATTCCTAAAAGGAAAAGTTTTTTTTGGCCAATATTCTAAAAGAAGAAGTTAGATTCCCTGGAGGCCCCTTCTCGAATGCAAATGGCTTATCAAACTTTTTGATTTGGTGGCAAAACATGAATGTTTTGCAATTGGATTTCAGATGCAAAACATGAATACATTCCTTAAGGGATCAATATTTGGTAGGAACATCCTTAACCCGCCCTTTCAAAATAACGATTTCATATTGTTTACATAATCCATTTAACGATTTGCAAAACCTTTTCCGAATCGTTAATTGGGTTTAGTGTATTAGAAAATGTGTTTTAGCAGTCACAAACCCTCAAATTCGCTGAATCTGAGGTTTTAAAACACATTGTACATCAGGCCCATAGTGAAGTATAGTAGCTATCAAGAGGAAAGAGTAGGCGGACAAGAACTGTAGGTTAGGAGAGGGTTAAATGGACGAGGAGGCAACTAGGGAAGATGGGCTGTAGTGGGTTAACAGTGACAGATCAATAGTGCAAGATATGATTGTGAGGAGGTGGGTGAAGGAAAAGGATGTCAAAGAAAGAAATTGAATGAGCCATACATGGCTACTTAGGGCCTGATTATGAGTTTTGCGTATGGGTTACTCCATCACAAACGTGATGGATATCCCGTACCCCGTAATATGAGTTCCATTATATCCAATGGAATAATATGGAACGTGTAATACGGGGGACGAAATATCTATCACGTTTGTGATGGAGTAACCCGTCCCCCAACCTCATAATCAGCCCCTCAGAGTGACTCTGTGGAAGTTAGGTCCCAGTAAGAAAGTGAATAGACAAAAAAGAACTGTGGGGTACACATCACAAAGATGGAGCAGGCATAAAAGGCAGTGTTGTGTAAAGGAGGACAGAACTACAGAATCCTTATGGAATATCTGCCGTCCACCTTGGAATTTCTATTAATCAACTCCTAAATATCTATCTGCCCTTCATGAAACACCCAGTGGCTTTGTGTAATGGGCAAAACTACAGAAAAGTATCCCGCTTATGGTTACAAGGAAGATAGTATGGGACATAATCTCAAGAACTGCGTTAAAATTATCGGCGTTTTAGCGGCAGGAGACTTCACATGGCTGGTGCGGGGAAGGAAAAAAATCCCTTTTTATATATAACCCTCACACACTCTATTAGTGTCATGCTTCACCATCGGGTTCACCCTGACTCCTAAAGGTCAGGGTGGGCTCAACCATATTTCAGGGAGCACTTAGTGATAAAGTGTGACCAGGTGGCTCAACTAGAGATTAAACATCCCTCACCTTCTCCAAGGTATCACTTTATTTGTGGAGACGGTGGGAAAGCTAAAAAATAGGAGATGGGTAATATGGACTATTATGGTCCTATGACCCTATGTTTTGTTGACTGACATGTTTCAGCCCTACACTATGGCCTTAAAGGGTCCTGGGCTTTCATCAGGGTATCGAATAAACACCTCTCTGGATATTCAACAGGACACCTATGTCATGCACTGTGTAAGTAGGGCAAAAAGATAATATTTGCCCATCCTGTGTTTAAATTTTACTTGTCTCACCTGTAATAGAGAAACCCAACGTACATTTTTGTATAGGTAATTTTTATAGTTGGTTTACAGGTGAACGTAAAACATATTGTGATTGGAGGAATGCATGCATATCCCACTGCATGCGTGTTCATTGAGCCAGCCTTCACTTGAGGGCTGTGTTTTAGTTCCTTGTTTCCCTTTATCAATACATTTATGGAGTATCAAGTGGTTCTCCATTTGTGGATTCTATATCACCCACATTGTATGCTGAGATATACCTAGGTGCCGGTATAATAACGACCGTTATATATGATAGTTCATGTAACGGACACCTATGGAAGTCCATTTGACAAACCGAGTGTCCCCCCTATGACCTATCAGAGTGGCTGACATGTTCTGTCCACTATGGGAAGCATTATTGGTCACTGGTTTTCTGTCTGAGTTAACAATTTGCAAGTGCGGGGTCAGGCAACTGAGTCTACTGCTCTGCTACACACTTGTAGGAGTTCTGAACAACCCTAATGGTGGGAGTCTTGGCAGCTGCCTAGGTATCTTCTTGGACTGTATGAATAGATAAAACACGTTGTACACAAATTTCCATACTATCATACACATGCAACCCAATAACAGAGTCTCAAACCAAGGGTACATTTCATGGCATGACCTTTTTTTTCCCCGCTTTGGGTCTTTCTGCAAGAATGGGTACTGCAAACTTTTTGGCGTACCAGTGCACCATTGCACAATCCAACATGTATTTTATTTTGCGCTTCACTGAAGTTTAGAAAAAAATATGGGCCCTGCGAGGACGCTAAGGATTCACTCTCCCGCACATGTCTTTGGATTGGCCAACACTGGAGATGTAAAGCATGTGATGTCATAGGCTGTGAGGCTGAGGCATTGTTGCTAATTGTGATCACTCGCGAAGGGATTTTATTAGTTTAAGTTGGTGAGCATGAGTGAGGAAAATCCAAGGACAGACCACTTCCCAGCGAGATTTCTCAACGTGGGCGGTCACAGATGGTCGCGATCGCTTACGTTGAGACACCATCGGTTTGCGTTGAGAAAGTTGCAGCTCGAGTAGAAAATCTACTCGAGCAACAGAAAGATGCAGCGCCCTCTTCCGCTGCACATGGTGCAATTCACGAGCTCCTTCTTGCACTGTGCATCGTGCCTTCAGCACGGGACAAACACCTGGCACTAAATATCAGCGCGAACGGCGTGACCTAAAGCACTCTGCCGCGTGGCGGAACTCCGTGTAGTGTGGGGGAGTTTTTTAGTCACTCGCAGAAGTCCGTGAACTCCACCCAGGCCTATTTAGGATAAGGCAGTGGAAGAGTTGGGAAGGTTAGGGGAATGAAAGTGAAAGACCTGATTGAAGAAGGAGAAGGGACAAGCTGGTCCTGATGCAGTAAGGCAGGAAAGGAAGGCGGGGACAGTCAAAAGTTGAATTGCTGAAACAAGAGTTAATAGGAAATATATTATGGGACAAAACATTGAAAAAAGGGTCTGGAGGAGAGCCATTAAAGGCGGGAACTGTTTAAGGGAGGAGGACGGGTTAGACACTGATGTTAGACAAGCTGTTAGGTAATTAGAAAGTGTGGCCCACCCAAAGGTTTTCTTTAATTTGTGGGCGCTTCTAGTATTCAATGAACTGGCCATGTCCTCATGAGGCTGCAAAGGGACTGGTCCCTCTCCCAAGTGGCTGATAGAAATTGATGCTTTGATCGATGAAATTCCAGACTCTCATGCCCACTTGGACGATAATACTTACTTTACTCTCGGTCATGCTTCTTTAATTATTTACCCATAATGCGTTGGGCATTACAATTAATAATAATGGCACTAACAGAGAGCAGCAGTGCTAAATGAACTATTGTGGGAAAGATTTGCAATTGTAAATGGCATTTTCATGTAGAATGTTAAGGATTTTTTAAATATTCCACTTCAAAATAAGACCACTAAAGAGCAACTTCTTTACAATGTTCAATACTATATTGATTAGGACTTAATTGCTGTACAGGAGATGCTAAAATTGCTCCCCATAGGGGGAGTTGGTGGTGTATTCAACCATTAAGGATATCTATAAAGCAAACAGAGAGTAATGCAGAAATGCAAGTTATCGGATGCTGTAGAATCAGACCTACTGAAGACAATTAAGGTGTTCCCATAAGCACCCCTTGGGGAGAGGCCAAGGGGGCGCTGTTAGTCAGAGCTGTACCTGCAGCTCTATAATGTGACAAGCTGCACCGAAGGCCTGAGAGCTAATGACAGGCGCTTTATGCAATCAATGCAAGCTTGCAACCAGACTAAACGAAATCGAATGCACAGACAGCATCATGAGGGAAAGCATGCAATGTGGGGAAAATCACACGCGGAGAGTAAACTATGGAATCTGAGAGTGCACAAAAGGGTAGAAAGTTGGCCAAGATAAAAAAAAAGCTCCCACTGTTGCAAGGATTCTCAGTAGGTGGACGGAAGCGACCATCACTCGTAAGAGACTCCTACCACAAGCCTTTGCCTCACCCCCTACTAGCTATTATACACTCCCCCCACCCCCGCCGGCTCAACCAAGCAAGATTCCTCTTCCACTTCCCGCCCCTGCGTACCAACCCAGAGTTCCAGAATCCTGACCCCGCCTGTGCGCTGTCATGTGCCCCGCCCACTTGGAGGAAATTTTGAGATGCAGGGTCAAACTATAAAAGTGGATCACGCAAGAATTGCGGATAGAACACAATTCTAGGGTCATTTTAGCTTGTTAGTCGCCCTTTTTTAGTGCATAGACAATAATGCGTTACAAAAACACACCAAATACCTACGATAAACGTGATTTGTGGCTATTGTGTTTTTTAACCATTAAATCAATGTAGGTCTAAACAACATCAGCATATTGCTTTTAATTCATATATTGCATTGATTAAGTTGTGTAGCATGTTACACTGAACAGTATGACAGAGATTTTAACAAAGACATCTTAGCCAATGTGCAACCATTTTTATATTAAAAATAATAGATCCAACTAATTTGAAACCATTTTTGTTACTTATTCTAATAATGTATGTGATACATTCATTTAGCCTCAAATTTAGATGGTCATTGCCATTTGGGCAACGTGTCCAATTAAATGATCCCCACCAGCTTCCAGGGACAGTTTCAGCAAACGTTTTTCATCCGGCGCATTGTGAAGCTTTCATCAAAAGTGTAATGCCAGCCAGAGAGTCCTGTAACGGCTCGCCATTATTTTTGTTTCCCAGAAGCACTCGTGCACAACAGAGCTTTCGTTCTCATGCATGGCGTGGCATTCCTGAGTGGAAAAATATGCATTGGAAGAGCCCGCCATCTTAGATTGGGTCTCTCTTACACAATGACCTATCTGCGTCTGGCTCAGCTATGTTGCTGACAGGAGAGTCCTTGTTGTTCAAGACCTTGCTGACCCCCATTCCGTTCTATCAAACCCTGAATGAGCGGGTTTGTTCCATTTCAAACATCTGAAAAGTCAGGAACACAAATGTTTTGTCCCATAGCTCTGGCTCAAAAAGAGCTGCCTAGAGCTAGTGCAGGAATTCTGTCACCATGTTGCAAGGGTGCTTGCATTGTGATTGTTTATGTGCAGGAAGGGACACCTTCCTGTACGAGATACTAGGGGATTTGGAAATGTATTGTTCCAAAGATCTACCCACAGTTAGTAGTGGCCAGTTTTTCTTAAGTATTCCATATAATTTATGGAACCAGGGATGGTAATTGGTCACCAATCTTACATTAGTACATTTTTCTTTTAACTTTCTAGAAGTGTTACTCAGAGTGTCTGGTCATTGAAGTCGCATCGCTCTCTCTTTTGCCTTCAGATCGTTTCCCCTGAGTAGCCCCTGGCAAGAAACCTAGTTTCGATGTCTCTCAGGTTTTTATTAAAATCATCATCTCTACTGCAGTTTCTGCGAGCCCTCTACATTTCCCCAAAGGGTATCGCGTTAATCTGACTCTTCGTATATGCACTCCTTGCGTGTAATAGGGAATTACATGCCGTAGTTTTTCTGTACATCTTACTCTGTATCTTCCCTTCATGATGAAACAGTTCTAAATCAAGGAAGACAATCTTTTCCAAATCAGATGTCATGGTAAATATCATATTGTGAATATTGGTGTTCATATATTTAAAGAATTCTCCAAGATCCTTGTCACTGTCTGTCCATATGAGCAGGCAGTCATCAATATATCGACCATAGTACAAGATATATTCATGCCACCTAGCTCCCGATGGGCCCCAGACATGCTCCGCCTCAAACCATCCCATAAAGAGACAGGCAAAAGACGGAGCAAATCTGGAACCCATCGCAGTACCGCAGATCTGTAAGTATCATTCGTTGTTAAAAAGGAAGGCATTATTCTTGAGAATGAGAAGCGACATCTCAATCAGCATCTCAGAATGCTATAACAATTCTACAGGGTGTCGGTACAAAAAGTATTTCAGTGCCTGGATCCCATGTTCATGCAGTATATTTGTATACAATGAGACCACATCCATTGTGACGAATCTCATGCCATGGTCCCATGTAAGGTCATTAAGAATGTTGAGTACATGTTTGGTATCTTAAATATAGGACGGGAGGTTATTCACATATATTTGCAGAAATGTGTCTACAAATTCTGCAATCCTCTCTGTTGGTCCGCCAATTCCAGATATTATAGGCCTACCTGGAGGGGTGATCATGCTTTTGTGAATTTTTGGAAGCGTATACATACAGGGATATCTCGGTTTTTCTGTTTTCAAATAGGAATACTCTTCAAGGGATAAGAGGCCTTGTTCGTGCCATCTGAGTAACTCAGAATTAATCAGCCTCACTATGGCAAACATAGGATTGTTGTCAATTTTTCAATACCAAATCTGATTATTTAGTTGTGATAAAATTTCCATATCATATTTAGATTTATCCATTATGACCACATTTCCTCCCTTGTCAGCCTATCTCACTATAAGGTCCATGTCCTTAGATAAGTCATTAAGGGCTTCACGTTCCTTAAAGGTCATATTACGGGATCTAGGTGTAAATTTATTTGTAATCATATATCTGTCCCACTTGTCTAATTCTATGTTAACCATTTTGTGAAAAAGATCTATATTATTCCCACTAGTAAATTGGGGAGTCCAACGAGACTTGTTCTAAGACCACTATCTATACTCAAATTGGTATCATGTTCTAAATCAGGAGGTACATCAAGAACATTAACAGGTGCACTAGCATCCTCATTCAATGCGTGGTCACATTATATACATCATGGATCGACATATCCCCAGTAACCAGATCACATCTTTTAGGTACAGTAGGCTTAAAATTGTTCTCCAAAAACTTTTTTAATTTCAGATGTCTCACAAATTAAAATACATCGATCTTAACAACAGTTACATCATAAATCCAAGTCGGGCAATAATTCATCCCCTTTTGTAGTGCTGTAATCAGATCTTTAGGTAAGGTTTTACTTGACAAATTAACTACCTGTACATCTTCCACCTGCTCAATATTCATTATCTGTTCTTGTTCCATGACCTCGTATGCACCCTCTCTCTTTCCCTTGTTTCTGCTTCCTCCCCTTTTGCCTCTCTTTGTTTTCCTTTGGTGTCCTGTTTCGGTCTCATCTCGTTCCCCTTGTTGCCCATTCTGATTCGTTGCACTTCCTTTAAAAAAGAATTGTCAGGTAGTGCCACCAAAGGTCCGCTGCTGGAACTAATTATGTCATCAAACTTTTTTGCAAAGGTAAATATTCTGCCATTAGCATAGTCAATTTCATCCCACCTAAGTTTGCGGGCTTTATGTTGTTTGATATCTTCCTCATATTTCACAAGTATTTCCTCTAGAATAGCAAAGTTTTTCTTTGTAGGCTCAGACATATTAAGGTCAGCAATCTCCTTCTCTAGTGTGTCTACTTCCTTAGCTGTTTTCATTAAGCTCTTTTTCTCATATAAGAAGTAAATCTGCTTCTAAATCGTCGTACGTGGGGAAAATCTGTGCCCGCAATCCTCATGGGACCCTGTTCAACTTGATATACTGTTTGAGGGTTGCGCCATCCCACCATTTGGAGATTTCAAATTTCCTAAGTCTCTCTAATCATATGAATTTGGCCTTGAGGCCCTCATTTGGTCTAGGGGCTCCTTGGGTAACTGCTCTATTAACCGGTAACCCAGCATGAAGATTTTTTTAAAGATTCTCTGCGACTTTCTCACGGTCCAGTCTAGAGCTCATTATTTATGTAGTATCCAAAACAAGTTAATTGGAATGCAGCAAAAACCCAAAAAGTCAATGTAACCTAAAACCGTGGCTAGGTATGGAATTTGCGCAAAACCAATGATATTATAGCGATGTAAGTAAATAGCTGAGAAGTGCTCCAGGGAACAAAAAGGGAAACAGCCACCTATGTCCCAATATTCCTTCGTTACTGAGAGTACCCAAAGGATAAACACTAAGGAGAATATTGTTCCTGAGCATAAAACAAGTAAGTATTCAAACATCTAGCATCAAAACCAATCCATTAAAGTTTCAGTCCAATATATAATCAAATTATGTTCTTCTTTATTTTATTTTTCTCTCAAAGCTTCTCCTTGTGGTCATTTGATATTAGTTCACAACAACACATTGGCGTGATTGTCATAGCCAAATGTAGCCGATAGCCAACACGTGTTTCGTCTTGGGTAAGTGGCCCAGCGACTTCCTCAGGGCTACAAAGATAATAAATAGTCCTACATATGAGTTATGGTCACACAGTTCTTTATACAAAAAATCTCGGACAAGCTTCCCAATATGTCTCACATAGAAACCATAAGAGAAAGCAAAGAACTCATAAAAAGCCAACAAAAATCGTGACGGAAAATCAAAACTAGTAGTGCAACCAGAAAAGAGAGAAATGAAGCAGAGCTTCATGAAATGATTAGTAAGGAAAAAGTAAAACAGAATCTAAAAATCCATCCTAAGTGGTCTTTCCGTTCAAACCAAATCGGATTATTTCTTCCTAGTTTAAAATATCCATACAAACCACGAGATGAGATAGAACCTTTTAATTGAATCTAACTGAAGCAAAACGACAGACTAGTGTGATATTTCACCCATGTGAGTATACAGAAAACTCTTAGAGTAATAAGAGCGATAAGGATATATCATAACCAATATTAAAATGTCACTCACCTAAAACAGTTATTGAAAAAATAATTCACCACACCTCAGGTAAAAACTGAATGTGGTCCCATACAGTATGGGTCATATAAGTGCAAATATCTGAAGAGAAAACACGAAATGGCATTAGCATGTATCGTGCTGCCAACCTGCCAGAATCAAAGTTTCAGTCAAGTTCATACAATATTTCATAAAATCTATATGTCCACATTGAATTTTACTTACATATTTCATAACATTCTCAAGATGCCTGAACATCAAACATCAAAGACTTCAGGAAGTATAATAACAACCTGCATTATCATACGTTAATCCTAAAAACATCAACTAGCACATGATGTCCTATAAACATAAACTAAAGATTTTAATATCAATACTTTAAAATATTTTTGAATATTTTTAAGAGAATTACCTCGGTCAGACTATAGCTCCAATCAGGGCATCTTATAGTAAAGGTTAATTATATATCTAAAATAGAAAAAAACTTGCATTAATTAATCACATCATTGTGCAATTCAAAGTGACAGATGTATTCGACCAACATCCTATAAATGAGTCAAACATGTCTTATGTCTTTAAATGAAAGACATGCCTGCCACGGGAAATCAACTCAGCACATCCAATATAAATGTACATACAGGATAAAGACTGAAAACTAGAAACTAAGAAGGCGACCTATACATCTCAACTATATGTTAGTCTCCAATTAACTTGCGAAGTAACTAAGTGATTATCCACCTCGCCAGAGGATATGACGGAATACTGCAATGTACCTAAAACCTATATGGCAGATAGTGCTCCAATCCATATAGCAACACCCCTAACACACTTGTATTTAAGTCTAATCCGCCTCATAGGGCAATAACCAGTACCATGTCTACCTCGTTCTTATATATGAAAACGATCAATTTTCATTCATATAATATGAATGATACAGTAATAAGAGGCTGTAGGCATACTGACATGACCTTTAGGCAATGCTGTTAAAAAATCTTATATATACGAAAAGTCATCCACATTAACAGAGTCCCTTCAGAAATATATCAATGAGACAGATCGGTAAAACACGTTCATGTGAAATTCTCTTACCGAAAGAGGAGAGTACCCCCATCGTCACCGTCACTATCAGTATGTATGAAACCGAACACCTATTTACTTCCGTATTTATATACATGCTCATGAGTCGACGTTCACGTCTTCATTAATTAATTCATATTTACAAGGTGGTGTGAAGGCAAGTTAAGTGGCTTAGCGCCACCTTGTAAATATGGGGAATGGCACAAGCCCACCGGAGCATCAAAAACAGTGATACTCCTGTGGCGAAAGGGGTTTCTAAATATGCCCCATAGTGTAACCTTGCCCACAAGAAGATAGTCGGGTGTTTGCTTGAGGATTCAAGATTGACAAGAAGCAGGAGTACAGAGGGTGTTCTTCTCTTCTTGATGCTGTGGGTCTGGTCCACCAAAAGCATCTATGTACATAAGTCTTCTTTTAACATGCACACTTTGGGGCTTATTTCTGAGAGGCCTATGCCACCGGAGCATCGCTTTTTTGATGCTCCGGGAGTGAAAGCCTCTCAATCATATCTACGAGGGAACGCGAAGCTACCCTGCGTGGCTTAGCTTGGCCTCATAGCTTTGGAGTAAAACAAAGCAGTTATTGTCGCTGTGTAGCCTTACTTTGCGTTAAGGAGACATTCCATGGGCATTGCGGTGGGTGCCCATGCAACGCCCATGGACTTTGGTGCTGCCCCAGATTTACATAATCACGCAAACCAGGCACAGCACCAAAACATTATGCCTCTCCAGAGCAGGCATATATTTCTCCTTGTTTCTCCTCTTTCCATGTGTGCCGAATTCTGTAGCACAAATAGAAAGAGGAAAACGCCTCTGGGAATTGTTTTCGTGCAGAAAGGTGACCCTACCTGCACAAAAACAATTCTGCCTGCAACAGAGGCACCCTTGCACCATGATGTGTGCCAGAGCAGGGGGAAAGGACAGGAATGCACCAGATTTCATAAATACGAAGCATTACTGTACTTTCACATTGACGTAGGGCAGCGCCGCAAGAAGACTTGCGGCGCTGCCCTATGCCAATTCCGCATAAATAAGGCTCTCTGTATCAATAGCTATCTTTGAATATTGTTCCAGATTTGTAACTGAGGTTCCTAGTAATCCCACTTTCCTTTTCTGTATAATGTATGCTATTTAGCCTCCACCAAAAGTATTTTTAATAGAAACTACAAGTTTTTTTTTTCCAGTATAAAAAGTATGAAGCTGTACAAAATGATGCACAATAAAAAATTATTGAAGTACCAAGCTTAAAATAATCAACACTTCTGTCAGAAACAATATTCATTTGCCAGTATGTCATGGTCATCGAGGTCTAACAGTACATCGTGCTCAATGAATTCGTAATATTAACAAAAGCTACTACAATTTACATGCATTGTAGTTAAGAGGATTTACTTAAGTCTTGTGAACAAAATGATGCTTTTCATAATCAGCATATAATTAAACAAATGGAAACATTAGATTATAAATGTATTTATCATCTGGATCCCCTGAACAATTTAGCATAATTTTGAACATCTAAATGAAATTCAAAACGTTGCTTGCGCTCCTTAGCCCTAGGTCAGCGCTACAGAAGTAGCAACTGAATACTGTGTGGAAACACTCCATCGCTTTGTCAGGGGCAAATAAGAGTTTCTCTGTTTGCGCTTCCCTCTAAGTGAACTCTCCACGCTCTGGGACAGGTAAAAATGGAGGGGTATATTTACAAGAATTGCCGCTAAACAGTTTTGACGTTGCTTAGCGGTAATCTTTTTACCGCTGTCTATCACTGAAACCCTTCGCCTTGTTTGCAACTTATTTACAATACGTCGTTACATGGCATTAGGATCAGCTAGCGGCATCAAAAATTGCTGCGTACTTTATCTTCATGGTGATAAAAATCTTGATGCTGGTGTGAAAAAAGTGCCAGCCGGCCGATTAGTGGCAAGAAAACTCACGTCAGTTTGTCGGACATCACTTTTTTTGCGTCTAGCGGGAAAAAAACACAAAAAAATGCCTCAATCCCCAAAATTAAAAAAATACACCTGATTGCCAAGTGAAGCAGTCTGGACCCAGTTTAGCACCAGACAACAACCCCCTTACCCTCCCCCCTCCAACAGCCAGGATGACCAGCCAGAGTCCCAAGGGAAGAGGAAAAGGAAAACCAGATTCAGACAGGAGGAAAATTAGATCCTGTTTGTGGTGGTGACCAAGAATCAACACCAGCTCTTCGTCAGTTACACGGTGTCATTAGGGACCAAAAATGCCATTTGGCAGACCATTGTCATCAATGTGAATTCCGTAGCAGAAGTCAAGAGGACAGTGATCGACTGTAAAAAGTGCTTGCATGATCCCAAGAACAAGATTAAGCAGAAACTGGCCAACAATTGACAGGCAACACTGCAGACTGGAGGTGTGAGTTCAGCGCCAAAGGAGGAGCTTTATGCCTTGGAGGAACAGGTGTCCGCAGTTATCTGTGAGGAGTCGGTGGTGAGAGTAGAGGGACAGGATAGTGCTGACTATGACCAACTACATCAGCAATAGGGTAAGTAACAGCCAGAGACATGGGGGGTGAGTAATATTGTTTCCGTCAATCTACCTATGTCTCATTGCCCACCCACACTGTGCGCAGACCTAAGGCTAGCTATATAGGTACTTGGGGGTACATTCACATGTCCCTTGAGCTGTTGGTATCATTTACAAATACATTGAAAGTCACATGACGGTGGTATAAGGACCTAGTAATCAAGCACACATACATACATACAATGTCAACTGACCAGCCCTGTGTCTTCTAACTCTGAGGCATATTTACAATAAAAATGACGGAGTGCGCGTTAGCCTTTTATGGTTTAACGCAGAGCTCCGCCACTTTTGAAATGCAGGTCTGCACCAGATTTACAACAAGACAGCTTAGTTCTGTGTTTTACCCTGCAATGACACTAAATGTGGCTGCCTAGCACCAACACAGGCACTCTTGCACCATTGTGCAAGGTTGCCTGCATTGTGGTGAATGATTGATTTGTGTGCAGGCAGGGACACCTACCTGAACATAACTAATCAAGCATGGGGTCTTATTTATGAGCCCCTTGCGACACTTTTGCTCTGCCGTTGCGTCACTTTTGCTGACATAGCGGCAGCGTGAATAATGCGCTGCATAGGACCATGGTTACAAAGTGACGCATCTAGGCAGATGCATCACTTTGTAAACCTCTGTGCCAAATTATACCTGCACCAGGTATAATGTATACAGGGTGGCTGTTCCCCCCCAAGAAAGTCTTGTGGAAGTGGTGCAGTGAAATCTATCAGATTCCAATAGAAATAAACCCTCAACTGCAGGAACACCCAGGTCTGTTCAGGGACTGCAGGATACTGGTCTATCCTGATAGTTCTGAGAACCTCCTGAGCATTCCATAGAATAAAATGACCTAAGCACAAATACATTCTGCATATTTAATCATGAATATATACATAATATATTCAATAACTTCAATCCTGCAAGTGGCATTCAATGCCCACTTTGATGGGTATTACTTTGAGTTTTTCTGATTATTATTATTTTGGGGGGAAATATCAGAAAGCGACACGTAAGCATGGCCAGGCACATTTCACATCGCCAGGCAAGCCCCAGACTGCTGGAGATCTAGGGAACAGGATTGTTAGTGCCTTGTTGCACGCTCGAGGCACTGTTTTCACCATAAATGCATTTTTTAAAGAAAACTAGCAATAACATTCAACATATCGAGTTTGCATTGCAACTGGTTTAATTTAATTGAGAACATGACAATAGAGAAAAACACAGATCACCTCTCACCTGAGACACACAGGTGTGTACAGGCAGAAAAGAGACTGAGGATTGAACTCTTAGAGACCCTCAGGTATGCAGAGCCAGAAACATACTGGCCACATATCGGTTATCTGAGACAAACAGATGTGGAAAAGCAGAAACATATGGAGGCAAACGAATGTGTAAAAGCAGAAGCCTACTGGCCATTCCCCTTTCACCTGAAATCCACCGATAAGCAAAGGCAGACACTGTTGGATTTTAGGTCCTGTAATTCTGAATTAAAACTCGGTGTATTTTAATCACATAAGGTCTAGCTAGTTTAATATGGCCTTACCTATCATAAGAGGCATGACATATTAAGGATTTGTGGAGCCCCTGGCAAGATACATTTTTATTAGCTCCTTGTTTGAAATAACAATTTATTACCCCTTTTGGGCTCATTCACTCTCTTGTGATGCCAAGCAATATTGAATTATATGTTAAATCATCGGAAACGGGGATGCATAAAAAAGCTGAAAGCTCAAGATGCCTAGTGTCTGACATCCAAATAGTACTAAAAAAGCTTCAACAAACATTGACAAAGCCATTTATTTTTTAGTTTGGATCTAGATTATTTTGCTTGCAGCATCAACATTTTAGGTGGAATACAGTGTCCAACCATCTTGTTTCTCCCTTTGTATGAAAAACATGGGTAACTTGCTATATGTTTAAAGGACTACTGCATAATGTTAAAATAAGTTGCACACATATCACATGAAACTGTAGTTTTAAGTTACTGAATATTTCAACATAAATATATCTTCCTTCAATGCTATGAGTTCTTGTTGCAATAATGAAAACCAAACCGCTGCTCTGAGCATTTTCACCATTCCATTGGTTAAACTCTAATAGCTTTCTCCTAATTTCTCTTATCTTTCAACTTCTCATCTTTGTATTTGAACACTTCTCTGAATAAACAGTTATCTGTGATTCTATTAAGAGACAAGGGATGACATAGGATACAGGAGATGGATAAAGACATAAACAGAACAATATAGCAAGAGACATGAAATAGAGGAGGAAGAGGATGGAGAAAGGCAATGTAAAAGAAATGTGACGCAGGGAGAGAAGTAAAGTAAACAGAGAAGGGAGATATATCCAGAAGGAAACATAAAGTGAAGTGGAAAGATGAGAATGTCGATAGAGAAAAAGAGGTAGAGAAATAAGTATGGTTCTAGAGTGTGGTAGAAAGAGATAAGGAGAAGGAAATATAGAGAGGGACAGAGGAGCATGTTACTTCATAGAGTGAGGTAGAGAGAGAGGTAATGAGGAAATAAGATAAAATAGAGAGAGTTAAAGGCAGCAAGGGTAGAAGTAAGCAGAGAGGCTTGAGGAAAAACAAAACTATGCAATGTAGAAAAAGAGCAAACTGAGAAGAGGATAGAAAAATGGAATAGAAAAATGGGCCAGAGCAATGTAAGGAAGAGGGAAAAATAGAGAGAGGTGTGAAGGTAGAAAGAGAAATTTGGTGTTGGGCTAAAGTAGGAAGTTGAGAGAAGTGAAATAGAGAAGGACAGGTGAGGTTTATAGAGCAGTAGAAATGTGTAAGATTTTCAATGAGCAAGAAACGGTACAGTAGAGAGATTGACAAATCAGATGAAATAGAGAAGGTGTGTGTGTGAGATAGAGAGAGAGACGAATTGATGATGCAGAAGAAAAGGCTAGAGGTAGAGAAACAGAGGTGGTCGGAAAGGATTAAGATATTTAGAGAGGTTAAGGAAAGGGAACAGAGGTTAAACGAGAGAAAGGGGAGGTGGAGAGGTGATGTAGTGAACTAATAGTAGGAAAAATTGAGAGGTTAGGTAGTGATGGAGAGAGTGGTGGGGTAGAGTGAGGTGCAGTAGTGAGGGAGATGTGAGGTAGGCAGCGAAAAGAGATATGCGAGGGACAGTTGTGAGGAAGAGAAAGATGGGGTGAAGTTTAGAAAAGTAAGGTACTAGAGACATGGAGAGAGATAGTGAGGTGAGGTAAAGACATTGCCCATCTGCAATTTGACTGTATTCATTATTTGCCCACAACTTTTTTGGAAGGGCAAACTTTGTGACAACCTTGTTAAGGAACAAATCAAACATCCAATTTACACACCTCAGAGTGCGCATGAGTATTCCAGAGTGTACAAATCACAATGCTCAAGCAGGAAACATTTTGTGCTATTTGCCAATGGTTGTATGCTAGAATACCTATTGATATTATTGTCAAATTATCGACAACAAAATGCTACTTTATATACATATATCGTAAAGTAAAAATATGTGGATTATAAAATAGTATGTTCTAAAATATCAGAATTTTGATGATAACATTTGTAGATTTATTAACAACTTAAAAGTTTAAAGTTGTAAATAAAAAACAAACATGTTTTAAATAGTTACATCAAAAAATTACTTTTATATGTAACTTTTATAAAAAGTATTTCAAATCTTTAAAGAATAATTTAGAACAAATATATTCAATGTAAGAAATATTATTTTTAAAATATATTTTTTTAAACCTTAGCAGGTAAGTTCTACCAAATAGTTTTCATAGACTTGAATAATTATAAATATGGCTCCACTTTTCCATTTTGATTTTTACAGATATATACAGACAGAAAACAATGTGTTTCCTGTCTGTATTTATTTTTAAAAGTGGGAAAACACAGAAAATTGTGCTTCTTTGAGCGAATCACCCTGCTGCTCTTCATGAATTCCAGGGCAACAGCAGTGCAGCTAGAAAACATGGGAAGTTAGAAACACAGGATTAGTTTTGCTTACATACGAGCATAGGTTAACCTGTAATTGCATATAATGCTAATATTCACCTGTGGGTGTAACGCTTTGTCATATTTGGCTACTATGGGGCATATTTACAAGAACTTAATGCTGCCGTAGCTTCAACTTTTTGACGTTATGGCAGGTTTTTTCCTGCGGTATTTACAACTTGCCACTAACTAAATTAGCAGCAATTTTTTTGTGTAAAGAGGAGTTTTTGAACATCGCCAATTTTGTTTGCATGACTTACCAAAAGTGAGATGCAAGGTAGGCGTTCCTGCATAAAAACTCCTGCAAAACACACAATGCAGCATTTACAAGGAATCCCTAGTACGTCGCAAAAGCAAAAAAACTGGTGCTAAGTTGATATAGCAGCAGTTTTCTAACGTCAACACTTACCTGGTCCTAAAAATGGTGCAAACACACCTGTATATAAGGAAGACAATCCCAGATCATCATTGACAACCTCTACGATGCCATGGAGCTTCTGCTACTTCAACTTGGAGCACCAAGAAGACCACTACCTCAGAGGCAGCGCCCCTGAAGAAAGCGGGTCTACATCCAGAAAATTACTCTCATAGACCTCCGGCCTGATGAGGTCATAGCCCATTACAGGCAAAAAGGTCCTTGAGTCTACGCCTCCTGAAACAGATTGCACGAAGGCTGCAGGCCACATCCCAGCACAGCACAAACAGCCCTCCACAGACAAAGCTACTTGCTGTGCTTCACGTGCTGGCCTCAGGGACACTCCAACCGGCCACCGTAAGAGTAGCCGGAGTTTCCCAGGCATCCTTTTCCAGGTTCCTCCCCACAGTCCTGGATGCCATCATCAGCCTGACACCACAGTATCTACACTTCCCTAACACTGCGCAAGAACAACTCACCAACAAGCAAGGCTTTTATGCCATTGCTGGCTTTCCGCATGTGTTGGGGGCAATGGACTGCACCCATGTGCAACTTGTGCCTCCTGCAGACACTGCACACATCTACAGGAACAGAAAGCACACATACTCAATGAATGTGTAGGCAATAGTCAACCATCATGGTGGGTTCCTGAATGTCGTGGCCAAGTACCCAGGCAGTGTCCATGATTCATTTATCTTCCACCAATATGTCACCAACCAGCGGTTCCAGAATAGCATCTATAGAAATGGACTGCTTGTTGGTAAGAAAAAACTGAACACACCACGCACCTCAAGTCACTCAGCCATGTATGTCAACAGTCTTAAAACGCACATGTAGGAAATTGCATGGTGCATATATTGTTTCTGGGCCAACTGCAATACACCATAATATATTGTCAAATAACAACATATAGCTCCACCAAGGGAGTAGCTTGGAAATTCACTTGCAACCCGCTTTGTCACTCAAGGAATACATATCTTCCAGAACTCAGTGGGCTAAACTTACAAGGAATTAATGCAGCACTGTGCCACAAGCCATCTGGCTGCGCTGTGCTGCATTAAGTCTGAAGCAAAGGGATGCACCATATATACAACAATATGATGGATCACTCTGCTCTCCCCTGCGCTGACATGCACCAACGCTGGAGCCCTTGCACCATGGTGCAAGGGTGCCTCTGTCAGGGGGATGATAGTTTTTGTGCATGAACGGACACCTTCTTCCACAAAAACAATCACAAGTGGTGATTTTCTCTTCCAATGTGTTGTTGCAGAATGCAGCATGCTTAGAAAGAGGAAAAACCACAGAGAATTGAAAACATTTCCTTGTTGCGCATCCCTGCGCCTTCCCTGGTGAGGCGGATCATTCGGATGCATTTTCAGGTTTACGATTTCTCGTAAAGCTGGAAATGTTGCAAAATACATGGGTGTTGTGTGGGAACACCCTCAGCAACACTCATGGCACGCCCCTAACATGCAAATTTATTTTTATTTATGTATTTACTTGAGTTTTATATAGCGCTGGTATCAGAGCGCTTTAAATGAGGAGAGTTCCATAGGTTACAAATTACACATTGTTACAGAAGGTACAACAGTTACATCGTTGGTTCTTGGCGTGTAGAGGGGTAAGGGGGTAATGTAAAAGAGTGAGGGGGGATTAAGCGGGAGTATAGGTATAAGGATAGAGAAAGCAGGCAAGTGGCAAAGTTTCACATTTAAAGGTGCCATATTCCCAAGGAGATCAAAAGCCACGCCAAGCTTCACATGTCCCAGTAAGTAGGAGGCAGCCGGTCACTGTGCTGGTGCGTCACAAAAAGTGACCCACCTGCAGCGCAAGGGGCTTGTAAATAAACCCCATTGAGTTTAACATTAACCATTCAAGTGCCTGTGGTGTCAGTTCCCCTTAGTCCATTGTTTCCCAATGATGGATTTACAGATGTACTTTTTGAGTAATGTGCTAAAAGTGCACATTCAGCAGTGACATTTGATCACTACATACCTCACCTATTTCAAATGTGAATGTCCCAGCAACATTTGAAACAAATCACCTAATCCCATGTGCAGCAGAACCTTTTTCAAGTCATACTTCACCCGGTCCATTCCCTC
The DNA here is from genome assembly GCF_964204655.1 of Triturus cristatus. Taxonomy (NCBI): domain Eukaryota; kingdom Metazoa; phylum Chordata; class Amphibia; order Caudata; family Salamandridae; genus Triturus; species Triturus cristatus. The sequence goes on along the minus strand of NC_140593.1, from coordinate 1,079,183,323 downwards.
AACATAATGTTCACCTCCTAGCTTTCGGTATCGCTCATTGTCCACATTTAAATAATCTAATCTGCCTCACAATTATTCATGTATTCCCACTTTGGCTTGTCCAGTCACATGATATACCTCCACACCTTCCATCATGACTTCTTACCTTTGTTTATCAACCTTAGTTTCCCCTCCATTCATTGTTTCTTACTTTGTCTATGCTCATTCCCTTGCCCTTCCACCCATCACTCAGTTCCATGTTAAATCTGAATGTTCTGATATCCAAACTTCTCCGTCTAATTTGTTTTGTTATCCCATTAAATCAGAATTACACTAAGATATGTTTAACTCGATCCATTTTTTGAAGTTGAATTTTTACATCCCGCACACATGTATCATCAAATCATGACCTATGGTGCATGTGCATTCAAGGTCTATCAAGCTTCAAATAACTTTCCTTTCACACTCATTTTCAGTCTGTCATCATTCTGCCCTGCTGTTGCCATGGCTTTGTAACTGACAAAAGGAAATCCACCAAGTGGGTCACCATTTCTAAACCCTCTGATTCACAATCGTAGCCTTATATAAAATGTTGCCACTGTTGTTAAGTTTCTCCTTTGTCCATACAATGCCAGTCCTGCCACAGATGACATTCAAGAATGGGATGTCAAATATATCTGTCACAATCCCCCATGCTCAATCATTTATAGCGTGTGCTAACCTATGCCCTGATTTTGGTCATGGTGACATTCAACAAGAAATTGTGAGTCACAGAAACCAGTTTCATGTGATGAGGGATAGATATCTAGCATGCTGTCATGGTGGAGGACATGGCCATTGTCCCACGGCCTGGACATGTGCAGAAACGACGCTGAGTGTTCCAAATAACAGTAGGTAATCATGTAAGGCGACCAACTAGGAAGGACATCACACACTTTGCAAACAGCAACATTGGCTTCCATGGACAATTTGTCAGCCTGCAACACTCAATATATAGTGAGACCACAACCTCAACATACCTGTTAGATCTGTGGGTCTCTAGTTGGCAGAGGTATACACCTTAGACCAAATAGGGACCCTTGCTTCTAGTCAGGGTACAGGGACACACACGGTAGATAACCCCTGCTCACCCTCTAGGTAGCTTGGCTCGAGCAGACAGGCTTATCCCCAAGGCAATGTGTAAGGTATTTGCACGTAGACACCACAATGGTCCCCCTTCCGTACACCACAAACTTAGACCACACAGGTGAGTTATATCAAAATTAATATATCTTTATCTAGTTTCCGCAGTTGAAATCAAGCATCACAGGTTTACACAATATTCGCTTTCTTGGTTTGGTCGGGATCGTAAGACGATAGTCTCTAGTCTCTTGGGTGATTTGATACTCACTGAGAATGAATCAGTTTGTAGGCTCTTGTTGTTTAGGCAGCTACGTTGCTCCGGCGGTGTCACTGCACTCGTTGTAAAAAGCGCTCCTCGGGCTGTTCGGTGCAAGGTTTCCACAACTCCCTCGACGAGCCCCCAGTGACGATGTCGACGTCACCGGAGTCAGCCACTCACAGCGCGGCTTCGTAGAGCAGGGAAGTACGACTCTTGATCTGCTTCAGGCCTCCGGGTCGCGGCAAGGCACGTGCCGATGAGCACGTCGGTCTTCTTGATGCGGCAACCGGTGTCAGGCCTGGGTCAGCGCGGCACTCTCCAGCAAGACAGAGAGCAGCCAGCCCACTTCACAGGCAGATGTTGAGAAGCTTGGTAGAACAGTCCACGGTCCCTGCGGCACACAGCAGCGCAGGGGGGGACACAGCAGAGTCTTGAGTTTTTGGCAACCTTTCTATCCCTGGGTTGCGAAACAGGAGGCCAGCTCTTCTCAGGCCCTTGGAGATTTGGTTTAAGACACAGCACACAGCAAAGTCTTGTTTAGTCAAGTGGGTAGGGTCAGCACACAGCAAGACCCCTTCTCCTCCTCAGCTTCAGTTGTCCAGCAGAACAGGTCAGCCCTTAGAGCACACAGCACGGCAATCTTCCTTTAGTTCTTCAGCGGTCCGTCTTTCAGCAGAGGTTCCTCTTGATGGTAGAATCTAAAAATCTGTTGTCAGGGGTCTTGTACTTATACCCCTAAAAGTCTATGAAGTCTTTGTGCAAGTGGGTCCTGAGCCCGGTCTGATCCAGTTCTGGGTGTTGCTGGAGCACTTTGTTTTCCTGGCTTCTGCTTTCTTTTCAGAGTGAGGGGCAGAGTCGTCAGCCGCCCAGCAGGAGGTGGAGCCAGCAGTGTGGCAGGCAGGCAGAGCCCTATTCACTCCCAGGTGCTATCTCCTCCCTCCACTCTCCTTGCAAATGTCGCCATTGAGCAGAGGGCTGACTCAGCCAACCTCCCGGGGAATCCCCAGCCCCTGTCACTCGCAAGCCAGACAGTCAATCCACAAGCGCGCCCATGCACACAGAAGGGTCAGACAAGAGAACAGCCACTCTCTAAAAAGTACTGTCCTGCAACTCAGGATTTAGAAACAACCTCTCCTACAAGATGTGTTATTAAATGCTGAGCTCAGGGATATCAAATACTCATGTCTTATCTTGTTCCTATGAGAAGATAGGCCGATAGCCATTGGCACCGGCCACCCCCATGTTAGCCTATGGAGCAAGATAACCTTGCAGCAGTGAACACACAAAAATGGCCGTTGTTCACTACCAGAACATGTTACCTGCACTAGTACATGCTCTACCTTTTACATACACTGCACCCTGCCCAGGGGGGTACCTTGGGCCTTCCATAGGGATGACTGACGTGTATAAAAAGGGAAGGGTTAGGCCCGGTCAGTGTGGACACTGGCCAGGAGCACATAGCAGTCCGGGGACTGCAGGCAGGCCTGCGGTGGCAGGCCTGAGACACCATTTTAGGGCTACACAGGTGGGTGGCGCAATCAGCGCTGCAGGCCCACTAGTAGCATCTGTCATCACCAGCCCTGGCACACACAGTGCACTTTACTAGGGACTTCATGGTGATACAGATATGCCAATCAGTTAAACCAGATTGGTCGCACACTGCTACACCTACCAGGCGTGTTCCCCCAATGAAAATGGTCCCTGAAGGTCAGCGTCGGCGTATACACCTATGCTCGAGTGTGAATGCAGGTATGCGTGGCGTGTGCCATCCCTGGACACGTGTTTCGAGGTAGTTGCCTCTCGTCAGCAGGGAGTAGGAAAATGTGTGGGGTTGCTGTGTAAGCTGCTAAAATCGTTATCAGGTCTAGTACCTCTCGTAGCGCGCAGGTGCGTAACCATGAGTCCGTCGACTCCACCGGCTCAAGGGAGCCTGAATATAAAGTTAAGTTGGATTTAGTTATTTAGTGGCTCTTTGAGCCGGGGAGTCGACGGGCTCAGGTTACGCACCTGCGTTGCTACGAGAGGTACATACCTGATAATGATTTTAGCAGCCTACACAGCAACCCTGCACTCTTTCCTACTCCCTGCTGACGAGAGGCAACAACCTCGAAACACGTGTCCAGGGATGGCTAACGCTATTCACACTTGCACTCACGACACGAGCATAGGTGTATCCGCCGACGCTGACTACAGGGACCACAGTTCTTTGGGGTAACACGCAGGTAGGTCAGCAGTGTGCGACCATTTGGATTTAGATATGCCAATCAGGTATATCCAATCAATATGATATTTTACACAGGGAGCACTTACACTCTGGCACTGATTAGCAGTGGCAGAGTGTCCAAAGCATCTAAACCAGCAAAAACGAAATCCAGCATAGCATCAAAATCCAGGTAGCAGAGGCAAAAGATAGGGGAAAAACCCACGCCAAGGATGTCAGGTCTAACACGTGTCCCCTCCAGCTGAAAGTGGGGAGAACTACCCACCATCTTGGGAGTTCTCATCACTAAGGCGGAAAAACCTGGACAGACCATCAGCATTGGCGTGTTCTGTACCGGGACGGTGTTCCACCGTAAAGTCCATTCCCTGTAGGGAGATGGACCACCTCAACAGTTTTGGATTCTCACCCCTCATCTGCATTAACCATCTGAGGGGCCTGTGGTCGGTCTGAACACGGAAGTGAGTCCCAAACAGGTAGGGCCTCAGCTTCTTCAGGGCCCAGACCACAGCAAATGCTTCCCTTTCAATAGCGCTCCACCTCTGTTCCCTGGGAAGTAGCCTTCTACTAATGAAAGCTACGGGTTGGTCCCCGCCCTCGTCGTCCATCTGTGAGAGTACTGCTCCCACGCCTTGCTCTGAAGCGTCTGTCTGCACTACGAACTCACTCGAAAAGTCAGGCGCCTTAAGCACCGGTGCTGTGCACATTGCAGTTTTCAGGGCATCGAAAGCAGTTTGACAGGCCTCGGTCCAATTCACTTTCCTGGGCTGATTTCTAGAGGTTAGTTCTGTCAAGGGGGCAACAATGGTGCCGTATCCCTTGATGAACCGTCTGTAATACCCGGTGAGTCCTAGAAAGGCTCTCACCTCTGTCTGCGTCTTGGGGGGTTCCCAAGCCAGAATGGTATCAATCTTCGCCTGTAGGGGCGCCACCTGGCCGCTCCCCACCTGGTGTCCCAAATACACCACTGATCCCTGCCCTATCTGGCACTTACTGGCCTTGATAGTGAGGCCTGCCTTCTGCAGTGCCCTCAACACTTCGCAGAGGTGTTGCAAGTATTCCTCCCAAGTGGAGCTGAACACAGCAATGTCATCCAAGTACGCGGCGCTGAATTGCTCCAGCCCGGTCAGTACCCAGTTGACCAGTCTCTGGAAGGTGGCAGGGGCATTTTTCAACCCAAAGGGCATGACGCGAAACTGGAAGTGCCCCTCTGGTGTGGAAAATGCCGACCTCTCCTTTGCCCCTTCAGTTAAGGCAATCTGCCAGTACCCCGAAGTCAAATCAAAGGTGCTGAGATACCTGGCAGCTCCCAACCGATCCATGAGCTCATCAGCTCTGGGGATGGGGTGCGCGTCCGTCTTGGTGACCGCATTGAGCCCACGGTAGTCCATGCAAAACCGAAGTTCTGGCGGGCTACCGGGTGTAGCAGCTTTCTTGGGAACGAGGACCACTGGGCTAGCCCAGGGACTGCTAGAGGGCTCAATTACCCCTAACGCCAGCATCTTGGAAACTTCTTCCTTGATGCCTGCCCTGACCTTGTCAGCTACTCTGTAAAACTTCTGTTTCACCGGTAGACTATCTCCAGTGTCCACATCATGGACGCACCAATTGGTGACACCTGGGGTCAGGGAGAACAGGGAGGCAAACTGACCCAACACCTGGCGACAGTCTCTCTGCTGTTCTGGGGTCAGGGTGGGCGAGAGGACCACACCATCCACTGACCCGTCTTGCTCCTTGGTTGCCAGGAGGTCAGGGAGAGGATCACTATCCTCCTCCCCACCGTCATCTGTAGCCATGAGCATCGTCACTTCAGACCTCTCAAAGTGGGGTTTGAGGCGGTTCACATGCAAGACTCTAAGGGGCTGCCTAGGAGTCTTCATGTTGATCAGGTAGGTCACCTCACTCTTGCGCTCTACCACCTCATATGGCCCGGTCCACTTGTCACGGAGCGCACAAGGCTCCACCGGCGCCATTACCCACACTTTCTGCCCAGGATGAAATTCAACCAGAGTGGTATTCTGCTTGTACCATTTTTTCATCTCCTCCTGGCTGGCTTCTAGGTTCTCCTGAGCGAGCTTCCTGAAGCGCTGCGTTTGGTTGCGGATGGCCAGCACATAGCTGAACACATCCTGGGGGGTTTTCCCACGGGACTTTTCCCACCCCTCCTTCACCAGTGTGAGAGGTCCTCTAACAGGGTGGCCATACAGCAGTTCAAAGGGGCTGAACCCTAAGGACTTCTGAGGCACCTCCCTGTAGGCAAACAACAGGCATGGTAACAAGACGTCCCACTTCCGTCTCATGGGCTCCGCTAGGCCCATAATCATACCTTTCAGGGTGCGGTTGAACCTTTCAACCAACCCGTTTCCTTGAGGGTGGTAAGGAGTGGTGAACTTATACGTTACCCCACACTCCTCCCACAGTGACTTCATGTACCTGGAGATGAAGTTGGTACCCCGGTCGGAGACCACCTCTCTGGGGAACCCCACACGGGAAAAGATCCCCATCAATGCACGGCCCACCACGGGGGCTGTGATTGTCCTGAGAGGGACGGCTTCCGGGTACCGAGTGGCGTGATCCACCAAGACCAGGATAAACCTGTTGCCTAAGGCGGTCTTGGGATCCAGGGGCCCTACGATATCAATTCCCACCCACTCGAAAGGGGTGCTCACTACAGGAAACGGCTGGAGCGGCGCCACACACTTCCCTCCGCTCTTACCACTGGCTTGACATGTTTGGCAAGACTTACAAAAGGTACCGACGTGCTTCTTCATCTGTGGCCAGTAGAAGTGGGTGACAAGCCGGTGATAGGTCTTGTCTTGCCCCAGATGTCCTGCGAGAGGCACGTCGTGAGCCAGACCCAGTAAGAAGTTCCTGAAGCGCTCGGGTACCACCAGCACACGGGCTGCACCGGGCTCAGCGAACTTAGGCTCACTATAAAGTAAGTCATCCTCCCAGTAAATCAAATGTTCCTTGGACCCTAGGCCTGCTGCCTGGTCTGCAGCCTGCTGCCGCACACCAACGAGAGAAGGGCACTCCTTCTGAGCCTGGCAGAATTCCTCCCTGGAGGGACCACCCTCTTGCTGCCAATGGGTCAGCTCAGGCAATTCCCCCAGTTTGGCCACCTGCTCCCCTGTAGGTTCCAGGGCATCCCCCTCAGGTTCTGCTTCCTCCTGGACCGTGGGAACAGTGGGGGCCGGTTTCCCGCGCCCTCTGCCCCTTCCTCTCCTGGCAGGTTCCTGGGCCATTGTTCCAGGCTCCAGTTCTACTAATCCACCCTTACTGGCTGTCATGGCACGTGTGGATACACAGATCCACGCTGGCAGTCCTAACATTTCCAAGTGAGTTTGATGCTCTACGTCCTTCCATGGAGAACTCTCCAGGTCGTTACCCAACAGACAATCTACCGGCAAGGCATCACTGACACAGACTTCCAAGGTACCAGAGACTCCCCCCCCATGTAAAGGGAACACGCGCCATCTTGCAGAGGCGCACTGAAGTGTCAGCGGCCACTACTGGGCGAAGCACATTGGGAATGACTTGCTCTTCAGACACCCACTGACACCTGACAGATGTCACACTCGCCCCGGTGTCTCTCAGAGCCTCTATCTCCCTCCCATTGATGGTCACCTTTTGCCCGTATTTCTTAGTGTTAGCGGGTATCAAGGTATCCTGGACCATCTCTTGGTCTCCTAACGAGACAAGGGTCATCATAGCTAATCCCTCTTCCCCACTGGAAATCAAATCCCCTCCCAAAGCTACACTAGTTAACCCTGGGACTGGAGCAGCAGCTGGTGCTGGGGGTTTCTTGGGACATTTAGGGGCGATGTGCCCCACTTCCCTACAAGCATAGCAAGTAGGCGGTGGTCTGTTGCCCTTAGGGGGCCAAGACCTCTTAGGCTTGGGGGCTTGGGACTCCTTCTCCTGGGAACTGTTTTGGGGCCCTTTAGAGAACTCCTTACTGTTACCCTTGTCCTCCCCACCTTTCTGCTGGGGACCCTGTCCACCCTTGGCTGGCATACTTACCACCCCTTTGTTGACCCTGGTGCTAGTCCAGCGGTCTGCCTCCTTAGCAAGCTCACTGGGATCAGTTAACTTGCTGTCTAAAAGATGCTGGCGCAGCTCTGGAACACATAGACTACTCAAGTGCTCCCAACTAATCAAGTGACACAACCCCACATAATCAGTAACTTTGCTGCCCTTTATCCAACCTTCCAGTGCACGCGTGTACATACTCACACACTCCACCCAAGTACTTGAATCAAGCTTCTTGAAGTTCCTAAACTTCTGGCGGTACTGTTCTGGTGTAAGCCCATACCTGAGGCATAAGGCCTCCTTCATAGTGGGGTAGGTTAAGGTCCCTGCTGCTTCTAAGGGTGCTAAGACATCCCTCCCAGAGGCCTCAAAATGCTTCCACAAACCCGCTCCCCAACTCTTTTCAGGCACTTCATTCATCTTCAAGGCAGGCTCATAGGATCTAAACCATGCATAGATATCCTCACCCCTCTGATAATTCTGCACCAAATCTTTTGGTATGTATACTTTACCCGCCTGTACTGGTTGTGCGCTGCCACCATTCGGACAGGACTCCACCTGTTTAGCTTTAATGTCCAGCTCCCTCATGCTCAACTCATGAGCCAACTGGAGTTTTCTCTCTTCCAAAGCGAGAGCATTCCTCCTCTCCTCCGCCTCTTTCTCACTGTCAAGGCGCAGTTTCCTTTCTTCCGCTTGAGCTTTGAGCTTAAAAAGTTCAATCTCATGGGCCCTAATCCTCTGATTTTCCTCCAGCTCCTCTGGAGAAAGGCTCCTACTGGAATGGGTGCTGCCAGCCCTCGACGCTGGCCTATTCTCTGGCAGATCATCGGATCCGAATCCGTGCTCCGGTGTGCCATCCCCTCCAGTAGCTTCCTCTGTTGCGCCATTCTTGGCCTCCCACCAGGCCCTTAGAGCTTTCTGTAGCTCCGTCTTGTTGGCGCCGCCCTTCACTGGGCATCCAAGCTGCTTGCAGAATTGCTTTAGTTGCTCCTTCTTATATTCGAGCAACTTTTTCACTTTGAATTGCAATTCCGACTCCTCACCTACTCCATTCAGGGACATGGTGCTTCGTCGATCCTCCAAGAATAGTCTTCGCAAAAACTTTGTGCAATGCAACTGCTCACTAGATTAGTGATGTACGAAGAATCACTGCAGGTCAAGTGCAAATAATGGTTCTAAATCCGCACCGCTGACCACCAATGTTAGATCTGGGGGTCTCTAGTTGGCAGAGGTATACACCTTAGACCAAATAGGGACCCTTGCTTCTAGTCAGGGTACAGGGACACACACGGTAGATAACCCCTGCTCACCCTCTAGGCCTCTTGGCTCGAGCAGACAGGCTTATCCCCAAGGCAATGTGTAAGGTATTTGCACGTAGACACCACAATGGTCCCCCTTCCGTACACCACAAACTTAGACCACACAGGTGAGTTATATCAAAATTAATATATCTTTATCTAGTTTTCGCAGTTGAAATAAAGCATCACAGGTTTACACAATATTCGCTTTCTTGGTTTGGTCGGGATCGTAAGACGATAGTCTCTAGTCTCTTGGGTGATTCGATACTCACTGAGAATGAATCAGTTTGTAGGCTCTTGTTGTTTAGGCAGCTACGTTGCTCCGGCGGTGTCGCTGCACTCGTTGTAAAAAGCGCTCCTCGGGCTGTTCGGTGCAAGGTTTCCACAACTCCCTCGACGAGCCCCCAGTGACGATGTCGACGTCACCGGAGTCAGCCACTCACAGCGCGGCTTCGTAGAGCAGGGAAGTACGACTCTTGATCTGCTTCAGGCCTCCGGGTCGCGGCAAGGCACGTGCCGATGAGCACGTCGGTCTTCTTGATGCGGCAACCGGTGTCAGGGCACTCTCCAGCAAGACAGAGAGCAGCCAGCCCACTTCACAGGCAGATGTTGAGAAGCTTGGTAGAACAGTCCACGGTCCCTGCGGTACACAGCAGCGCAGGGGGGGACACAGCAGAGTCTTGAGTTTTTGGCAACCTTTCTATCCCTGGGTTGCGAAACAGGAGGCCAGCTCTTCTCAGGCCCTTGGAGATTCGGTTTAAGACACAGCACACAGCAAAGTCTTGTTTAGTCAAGTGGGTAGGGTCAGCACACAGAAAGACCCCTTCTCCTCCTCAGCTTCAGTTGTCCAGCAGAACAGGTCAGCCCTTAGAGCACACAGCACGGCAATCTTCCTTTAGTTCTTCAGCGGTCCGTCTTTCAGCAGAGGTTCCTCTTGATGGTAGAATCTAAAAATCTGTTGTCAGGGGTCTTGTACTTATACCCCTAAAAGTCTTTGAAGACTTTGTGCAAGTGGGTCCTGAGCCCGGTCTGATCCAGTTCTGGGTGTTGCTGGAGCACTTTGTTTTCCTGGCTTCTGCTTTCTTTTCAGAGTGAGGGGCAGAGTCGTCAGCCGCCCAGCAGGAGGTGGAGCCAGCAGTGTGGCAGGCAGGCACAGCCCTATTCACTCCCAGGTGCTATCTCCTCCCTCCACTCTCCTTGCAAATGTCGCCATTCAGCAGAGGGCTGACTCAGCCAACCTCCCGGGGAATCCCCAGCCCCTGTCACTCGCAAGCCAGACAGTCAATCCACAAGCGCGCCCATGCACACAGAAGGGTCAGACAAGAGAACAGCCACTCTCTAAAAAGTACTGTCCTCCAACTCAGGATTTAGAAACAACCTCTCCTACAAGATGTGTTATTAAATGCTGAGCTCAGGGTTATCAAATACTCATGTCTTATCTTGTTCCTATGAGAAGATAGGCCGATAGCCATTGGCACCGGCCACCCCCATGTTAGCCTATGGAGCCAGATAACCTTGCAGCAGTGAACACACAAAAATGGCCGTTGTTCACTACCAGAACATGTTACCTGCACTAGTACATGCTCTACCTTTTACATGCACTGCACCCTGCCCAGGGGGGTACCTTGGGCCTTCCATAGGGATGACTGACGTGTATAAAAAGGGAAGGGTTAGGCCCGGTCAGTGTGGACACTGGCCAGGAGGACATGGCAGTCCGGGGACTGCAGACAGGCCTGTGGTGGCAGGCCTGAGACACCATTTTAGGGCTACACAGGTGGGTGGCGCAATCAGCGCTGCAGACCCACTAGTAGCATCTGTCATCACCAGCCCTGGCACACACAGTGCACTTTACTAGGGACTTCATGGTGATACAGATATGCCAATCAGGTATATCCAATCAATATGATATTTTACACAGGGAGCACTTACACTCTGGCACTGGTTAGCAGTGGCAGAGTGTCCAAAGCATCTAAACCAGCAAAAACGAAATCCAGCATAGCATCAAAATCCAGGTAGCAGAGGCAAAAGATAGGGGAAAAACCCACGCCAAGGATGTCAGGTCTAACAATACCCCTCAAATGTAGTGCATCCATTTTACTGGGCCACCCTTCAGAATCCCAACTGAGGATACAGAAGCATAGGGGTCATCCTCATTTACACCATGATTAGTTCCTACAACATATATAACATAATGTAAGAGGGAGTTACAGCTCACATTGCAAGATTTGTGACATATGTATCATAGTACCTAATGTCAACTCCACACAACAAGATAACACATCCACAATGGGCCACTGGTGCCTGCTCAGTCATGCAAATACATCATTCAGTAATTATGTTTGAGCATGAACGTCATGGATGTTGTGTATGTCAAACCAAAGCACATAGCTACATTCTGCTCTGCATTCAGGTAAGCTCAGCCCTCTACACAATCAGTGATGTACAGTGGCACACCAAATATCATGTTGCACTCTGTGCACATCCAGATATTGACCTGCACATTTATGTAAGCACAATTCATATAGAACAGTTACAACTAGACAATGAGAAAGCAAATCATCCCTGTTGTGAACTCAGTGGCACAGAAGGTGTTCTCATGGGCAAGAGGAGAGATGACAGTATACACTTATCTGAGTAAGCAAATGAATCACAGACACCAATAATGCACTAGTCATGCTAGACAATACTGCTTAACATAAAACAACTAATGACAGAAATATCAGACTATGTAAACCACCTGAAACTTTTGTGAGAAACTTTATCACCCTAACTCTCATCCAAGGGACCAGACTGTGCAGCAAGCACACATCACATTGCATACATACAACACATCTCATCTAATCACAACTAAGAACAACATCTACAATGGCAGTTTGTGTGTGTCACAGTGGTAAACAGAACTGAAGGCGGCAGCGCAAACATACATCAAATGGATAATAAACAGTGTCAAAGATATGGTATACACTTGCGCCAAGGTGTCTTGAACTGCAGTGTATGCAGCATACTTGTGATAATGTTAATGTCCAAACTCCATACGCTCATAGCAAATAATGTATGATGTCCCAAAAATGGGCTGTTTGCACTAACATGTGAAGATAAAAAATCACAGGGTCCACAAGATCTGCTTTCATGTCCATGCCTGACACATTGCAAGTTTCACATAAAGATTTTCAAAGGCAATTACACTTTTTTTGCAATAATGGAAGAAACCCGTACAGCCATTGCCATGTGTCATGTGAGCATACGGATGATGAGTGACAAATGTATCTAAAGGTACCCATACATCCTGACAATTACACCATGGCGGTATTACACAGGACTGGACCAATTGCATTTTAATTATGTGTATGCTGCAAACTATAGGCCATTCAATGCAGTAGATTCAGGTCATTTGTATGTACCACACCATGTGGAAGGAGAATGTAGAATGCCGCACACAGGACACAAAGTCAAAAAATGTAATCCACTAACACATCATGATAGTATACTAATGTACCTTTTCTCCATTTCTGTTTCAGCTGACCAAGGATAAGCACTATTGCAATGAGTGATGACACCCATCAAAGTGACCCACACACAGGCACAGAGAGACTACAATGTGGCACTGGGACGCACAAGGGCCATTGTGGAAAGAACCTTTTGAGTCCTCAAATCAAGGTTTCGTTGCCTGGATATTTCAGCTGAAAGGCTCCTTTAAAGGCCGGAGTTGGTATGCGAGATCATCCTAGTTTGTTATATCTTGCACAACATTTGTGTAAGGACAAATACACCTTTGCCTGAAGACTAAGAAGAGATGGACAATCCTGATGATGGGCTGGAGGAAGAAATGGAGCCAAGCCAACCTTCCACTTCTGCAGCTGCAACATTGAGGAGGGATGCCAACATCAGCAACTTTTTACCTGATGTTACCTCACTGTTATATTGTTGATGTATAGCTTGGCACCTATTTGTGCACATCATGAAGTAGTATAATAAATAATCACTCCACCAATATCTTGTATGCTTGGTTTGTGACTTCGGAAGGTGTACAATCATGAAAACTTAAGTGATCAAACAATAGTGTCACATTGAGCAATCGCCTAGCAGGGTATATGGCACCAACAAAACTATGATCGGGAATGGGGAAATGTTTTGGGCATCGGAACTACATTGTGAAATACAGTGTGCTTGTTGTGTGGTGCCCTAAGCACAATCAGGTCCATCTTCTCATAAGAGTGTAGTAGTCATAACAATGTGGGAATGGTGCATTAATTTAGCTGGGGCCCCACAGCTCAAATTCAAAAGCTTTGACAAACAATATCTCTGTGTAATCTGTGCCACTGGAATAATGTTTTCTGACAAAAGTCACAAAGTTACATGACAATGGTGAACTGGATCAACTTGAGGGTGGGGGAGGATGAAGAATCAAAGCTCAGCCAGACTAACGAATACATCAATGCAGTGGAGGGAATGCATTTAACACCAATCAGACACATATATTCAGCACTAGCATTCATAGCTGAGTTGTGACATACGATTACTCAAATGCATGAATCCTGGATGTGCAGCTGTGGAGACACATCCAACTATGTAGTGATTTGAAGATATCTAATTTTGGTGGCTGTTGTATATGAGCAACACTATGGTACATAGTGGTCTGTCACATTTTCAACCAGTGCATCCTATTTCTTTGGGTAAATGTAATGCGTTAATTATCCCTTGCTGCCTTTCTCTCTCTTTCTATGTCCCATACCAAACATGACCATGTTGGTATCAATGTCAGGTTGTGATAAGAGTTTAGTTTCACAAGGAACTTTCCAGATCATGTTAGAAGTAGCAAACAGTTGATAAGAGTGTAAAGTTCCTGTTTTTGTACACTTATGTGTGGGAGATACATGCTGGTTCTTTGTCTTGTTCCTTACATTTTGTCATGTATGTCTTTCATTACAGATGTGTCACATGTCACCTGAGGCAGCCAGGGTGTTTAAACAGCGGAAGGACTGTTATAAATATATCCGCAGAGTTGCTAAGGGCTACAAGGCTATGGAGAGGAGGTATCATGAGGAGAGGGCTGCAGGCCGGTGGAAGGCCATTCCAGATGGTGCCCAAAAAGCCGCTAAACAGGTTGGTGTGCTGCCTGTCACTTCAGTGCACCAGAGAGACAGTGGAAATATGCCTAGCACTTCCAGCGTGCATTGTGGAAGCACACAATCAGTGCCATCTGTAGCTCCACAACATCCGGCACCCGCCCCACAAACTTCGGCTCCTCAACCAGCTGCACCAGCACTACCTGTCCTGCCAACCCCAGCAGCTCAACAGGCTGCAGCAGCACCACCAGTGCCACCCAGACATGCTGTCACTCTCACCGAGGAGGACCGCAGGCTATGGTTGGATTTAAATGTTCAGGTGGTATCAGTGGAGCAAGAGATTGCCAAGGTGTTTACCCACCTACAGGACATAAAGGCTACCCTGGGGCTCCATTTCTGAGCCACACCTCACCTGGACAATGCCCCCTGTACAGTCCCCCTAATCCTTGAATCCGTGGTTGTTACATCACTGATGATATCTCAAATGACATCACTGATGACATCTCAAATGACATCACTGATGACATCATCCATGTGATAAATTGATGCATCTTCTCACACCCTAATATAACCTTTGATACACCCACTCAAAATTACAGACGGCCATTCTCAAAACCATAGATACTCCAATACCAATAACTACATACTCAATCATTGATTCTTAGGTCTACACACACATCCACTCACTCACCTGTACAGTCACTCATACTTACAGTCACTAAGTACAGTACTATTGTATGCATTTATGCACCTATATAGACACTCACACACCACCACTCATCCATAGAGGAAACTCACACACCTAGTCAGTCATGCAAATAATTAATCATTCTCCCATTTACTCAACTATACAGTTATACACACACCAGCTCACTTCCTCATAAAAATACTACCACATACTTACGCTCTTATACAATCACTGATACAAGCACACACTCATCCATACAGCCACTCTCACAATCACACACTCTCACATATAGCCATTTATATACTCTAACACACATATATACTGCCTTTCACATATGTAGTTGCTCACACATGTACCACTGAGATATACATTCAATCACTAACACACCCATACATATACTCCATCCCAGATGCACTCTTAAAACCATGCACTCAGTGAATCACCCACTCACACATCTATGCACAGAGTCATACACAACCCACCCACACAAACGCTCAGGCACCCATACAGATACTCAGACAACCAATCAATAACCCATATCGACACTCATGCAGCTATTCGCAAACCCATGCAGTCGCTTACACACCAACAGACAGACGAATACATACATTCATACAGTTTAGTCACTAACCCATGCATTCAGTGAGTTATGTTTAATCACTCACTTATAGAGTCAGTCACACACCTAGTAAATCATCCATTCAGACACTTATACACCACTCATTCTTCAACACGCCTTTCCCTATATATATTAAAATATATTTAAACTTTAGAGAAACACACAGTCACTGGTTGATGTCATCAGTGATGTCATCAGTGATGTCATTTGAGATGTCATCAGTGATGTCATCAGTGATGTCACTGACCATGTCATGAGTGATGTAATATGTGACGTCATCAGTAGTGCACTGCGGGGGCACGAGTTATAGTTAGCTGAACTAACTATAACGGGGGTATTTCACGGGTTTTGTACGAGTGAAATGTCCAGCTAACTATAACTTTCTCTAAAACCTATGGTTTTTTCAGTGAATTTCTAAGGTTTTTTAAATGCTAATTCCTAACTATAACGTCTCTGAAACCTATGTTTTTTTCAGTGAATTTCCAAGGTTTTTTAAATGCTAATTTCTAACTATAACGTGCCTGAAACCTATGGTTTTTTCAGTGAATTTCAAAGGTTTTTTACATACTAGTTTCTAACTATGCCTACAGAGGTAGGACATGTGATGAAAGAAGAAACAACGCACAGAAAGAAAAAATAAAAATGCAGAAAGAAGCAACAGAAGTCCACAAAGGCGAAGAAAACTTTAGGAAGAAGAAGAGATGTGCAGAAAGAACCAATAGAGGAGCAGAAAGTGCTCCTGTGCCCACAACGTTTTCAGAAGGGTACTGGTGGTAACTGAACCTGACTAACCAGGCCTAGAGCCAGTGGTATGCTAAAAGACACTTAGAATACAGTGAAAACACCTACATACACGAGGGAACACTATGCGTTGGCGTACCCCTGTGATTACCATGACCTCCTCTATAAAACCCTAGTACATAATAGGGCAGGGGGATTAAACCTACCTCTTAAAACACGCCACAGGGCGCGTTTGCACACTGGTGAAGGGAGGGGGGGGCCTGAGGTGACATGTGTGCAAACACGCCCTGTGGCCGTTTTAATTTGGGGGATAAAGTCCCCTTGAATCCTGAGTGTCCCTTGGGTCCAACTAGCGCACCAGTATCTCCAGTAAGCACCACAGGGCTGCGTTGCAGAAAGGTGTAAAAAGATGCACGGCCTGGACCACCTCTCTGCAGCACAGCGCAGTGGCGCTTACTGGAAGCACCTGGTGGGCTAGTTGGCCCCCAGGGGCCCTCAGGATTGAAGGGGAATTATTTCCCCAACTTAAAACACACCACGGAGCGTGTCTGCACACGTCACCTCAGGCCCTGCCCCCTCCCTTCACCACCATGTAAACACGCCCTGTGGCCGTTTTAAGTTAGGAGATTAACTCCCCTTGAATTCTGAGGGTCCCTAGGGTCCAACTAGCCCTCTAGGTACCTCCAGTAAGCCCCACAGAGATGCGTTGCAGAGAGGTGTAAAAAGACGCACGGCCTGGACAACCTCTCTGCAACGCAGCGCAGTGGTGCTTACTGGAAGCACCTGGTGGGCTAGTAAGCCCCCATTGGCCCTCAGGATTGCAGGGGAATTATTTCCCCAACTTAAAATGCACCACAGGGCGTGTTTGAACACATCACCACAGGCCCGGTCCCCTCTCTTCACCACTGTGTAAACACGCCCGGTGGCCGTTTTAAGTTGGGAGATTAAGTCCCCTTGAATCCTGAGGGTCCCTAGGGTCCAACTAGCCCACTAGGTACCTCCAGTAAGCGCCACAGAGCTGCGTTGCAGAGAGGTGTAAAAAGGGGAATGGCCCGGACCACCTCTCTGCAACGCAGCGCAGTGGCGCTTACTGGAAGTACCTGGTGGGTTAGTTGGCCCCCAGGGGCCCTCAGGATTGAAGGGGAATTATTTCCCCAACTGAAAACGCACCACAGGACGTGTTTGCACAGGTCACCTCAGGCCCCGTCCACTCTCTTCACCACTGTGTAAACACGCCCTGTGGCCGTTTTAAGTTGGAAGATTAAGACCCCTTGAATCCTGAGGGTCCCTAGGGTCCAACTAGCCCACTAGGTACCTCCAGTAAGCGCCACAGAGCTATGTTACAGAGTGTTGTAAAAAGGGGCATAGCCTGGGCCACCTCTCTGCAATGCAGCGCAGTGGCGCTTACTGGAGGTAAGTGGTGGGCTAGTTGGCCCCAAGGACCCTCAGGATTGAAGAGGAATTAATTCCCCAACTTAAAACGTGCCACAGGGTGTGTTTGCACACATGTCACCTCAAGCCCTGCCCCCTCCCTTCACCACTGAGCAAAAACGCACCCCATGGCACGTTTTGAGTTGGGGGATAAAGTCCCCTTGAATCCTTCTTTTCCTATGTTACTGGCCTGGGGACCCCATCCCCAGGGCCTGACCCCAATTTCATTTTATTTTTTAAATAAATTGGAAGGGGGACGCGTGGCCCCCCTCCCGAGGCCATAATCGGCCCCGGGGACCCCATCCCCCGGGGCATGGCCATTCTTTTTTCTTAATTTCTCAGGAGGGGGGCCGGCCTTTGTTTTTTTGTATCTTTTTTTTGAGGAGGCGGGCTGCGTGGCTCCCCTCCCGGGCCACTTCTGGCCCCAGGGACCCCATTCCCCAGGGCCGGCCCTATCCGTTGGGGACCGCTGGCTCTCCGCGTCCTTCGGGAGCTGGCATTGCTTTTCCACATGGGGAGCTGCTAAGATGCAGCTCCCTGTGTGGAAAAGCAATCGGCTTCGGTTTTTGGGAAGAGAGAGCAGGTTACCTGCTCTCTCTACTAAAAACCAAAGCAGAGTTTGCTATGGCAAACCCCGGGACACTGCAGGAGCCGGCCCCAGGGGGGTGGCGGTCCCCAGGGCCATCGAGGGCTCCAGGGTGGGGGGCCGCGTGGCCCCCCTTCCACCATTTACAAAGCCCCAGGGAGGTGGCAGTCCCCGGGGCGTGTGGGGGGCTCGAGCCCCCACACAGGTTTGTTTATTTTTTTTAAAAACAAGCCCCTGGGGGTGGCGGTCCCCGGGGCTGCAGGGGGGCCATGTGCCCTCTGCAAATATTTTAGAAAAGCCCCGGGGCTTGGGGGGTCCTTTAAGCCCCCCCACCCTTTTCATTCACAAGCCCCGGGGGGGTGGCGGGGGCTGGGGGGCCCCTTTGGACCCCCCATTACAATATAATGGGACTTGGCCCACCCGGGGCTAAATAATAACGAAGCGCGGGAGCCCGCGCGTAGTTTTCTTTTTTTCACAGCCGGCTCCGCAGATCCTCCGCGCATCCCGCGATTTAAAAAATAAAATTAAAATGTGGGCCCTGGGGGTCCTTGTGTGACCCCCTGAGCAGGCCTAGGGGGTCAGGGCGTTTCTACCCTGCCCCCTTTTCATGTTTTGCGCGTTTGTTTTTCTCTTTTTTCTACCGAGGCACAAGATGGCTGCCAACACTTCCTGGTTTGGAGTGTTGACAGCCAATTAGCATGAAGCTCGTGATCGGGAGGGTGCGCGGATCCTCCGTGCCTCTAGATATCACTATCTTTAGTTCTTAATTTCTCAAAAACTACTTAACGGATTTACACCATTTTTAAAAAGGTTGCTTTCTGAGCCAAGCAGTACCGTTTTGCCAAATTTGGTGTAATTCCGTTCAGCAGTTTTTGCTATAACCGTGTCTAAAATTTCCTATGGGAAATTGATTTTTTAACCACTATTTTTTGAATTTCTCAGGAACTACTAAACGGATTTACACCATTTAAAAAAAGGGCGCTTTCTGAACCAAGGGCTACCTTTTTGCAAAATTTGGTGTAATTACGTTCAGCAGTTCGGGCTGTAGCCTTATCTAAAATTGCCTATGGTAAATAACATGGGAAAACGCGTTTAGGGACCCCCCTTTTTTCTCAGCCCCTGCTTGATGAATCACTCCCATTCTTTCAGGATAAGAGCTAACTGGAACGAGCCTTTAGTTTTGAAAATTTCATGAAGATTTGTCAACCGGTGCCAAAGTTATTGGGAATAGAATGTTACGATTTTCCTATGGAATAATAGGTCCTAACTATACCTACCTACTGGCGACCGCCAGTAGGTTATATATATATATATATATATATATATATATATATATATATATATATATATATATATATATATATATATATATATTACCTACTGGCGGTCGCCAGTAGGTAGTTATAGTTAGGACCCCTTTTCCATAGGAAATCCGCAACATTCTATTTTGAATAACTTTGGCGCCGGTCGATGAATCCTCGCGAATTTCTCAAAATAGGTGGGGCGCTACGCTCCGCTCCTACCCTGAAAGTCTCGGGGGGATTCGTCAAGCGGGGGCTGAGATAAAAGGGGGGTCCCAAAACGCGTTTTTCCCATGCATTTTTCCATAGGACCTTTAGACAGAGCTACAGCCCGAACGGCTGAACAGAATTACTAGAAATTTGGCAGAGAGGTAGTCCCTAGGTCAAGGAAGTGCCTTTTGTAGGTTTGGTGTAAATCTGTTCAGTAGATTCTGAGAAAATAGCCTTTAAATCAATATATATATCTGAGCCCGCTTACGGTACGCTTACCGTACGCTTACCGTACGCGTACGGTGGCGTGCGCGAGCGCGATTCTGATTGGCTCTTAGATCTTAGTAAACATTCGAATCGGCCGAAACCAGGAAGCGGCGTCCGCCATTTTGTCTCTCGCACTGAGTGTTATTTATCAAACATGATGCCCAAAAACATGTTACGGGGCTGTTTTGACAACTCCCTCCCACATAGTCATGTTGAGGGAGTCCCCAAACATCCCCCAAGTGCAAAAACGGTTTTATTTTTTTTTCGGCAATTTCGCCGAGTACGCTTACCGTACGCTTACCGTAAGCGTACGGTAAAAAAATATAAAAAAAAAAAACACTATCCACACTTACCCCACCCCCTGTGCTTTTGGTGGCCGCAGGCCACCAAACGTACAGGGCTTATTAATAATGACAAAAAACTAAATTTTGGCAACATGAAATTATAAAATCGAAATAAAAAAAACACTATCCACATTGACCCCACCCCCTGTGCTTTGGGTGGCCGAAGGCCACCAAATGTACAGGGCTTATTAAAGTTGCTAAAAACCGTGCACGGAACGAACTGCGTTAAGTGGGCGCGCACGCCTCGAATGACGTAAAGTAACTTAGCATTTAAAAAACCGTACAAATTCACTGAAAAAACCATAGGTTTCACACACGTTATAGTTAGGAATTAGCATTTAAAAAACCTTGCAAATTCACTGAAAAAACCATAGGTTTCACACATGTTATAGTTAGCGGAAATTTTACTGATAAAAAACCAATGAAATTGCCCCGTTATAGTTAGTGCTGGCAACTATAACTCACGCGACCGCAATCTTCTGCTGATGACATATGTGTCTTTATAAAAAAAAATATTTGTAATATATGTATAGCTAAAAATGTATGGAAGAAGACATGGGCAAATAAGTGTCTAAATACAGTATTAGCATCAGCAGAGGATTGCGGTCGCGTGAGTTATAGTTGCCAGCACTAACTATAACGGGGCAATTTCATTGGTTTTTTATCAGTAAAATTTCCGCTAACTATAACATGTGTGAAACCTATGGTTTTTTCAGTGAATATATATATATATATATATATATATATATATATATATATATATATATATATATATATATATATATATTCATTTCCCGAAGATTAATACCATCTGCACTAGCATGTTGAAGAAATTCAAATCCTTTAAAACTGTATGACTAACTCTGCTATTGTTAATATACGCAAGGAGGTACCCTGCGCGAAAACATAAGAAGTAGCTTTAATCATTGAGCCATGTAATACAGCAATATGTGCAAATTGAGTATAAATCGTACTAAGAAAACATGTGAAACAAATAGGAATGAACATGTTACAAGATGGCGGCCAAAGTGCATTATACAGAGCTGGGGAATATGAAAGTTGAGTCCCTCTTTGTTGTCAATCACTAAATGAAATGTATTTTATTGAAAAAAAGTGGTGCACAAAACATCGTGAACAAGGCAGCGCGAGTCTGCTGAAACGCGTTGATGTTATACCTCGTTTGTTGAAAATAAAGACCGAGTGCCCATTCTTTCACCGGAGTGCTGGATGTTTATTTCCTAGAAGGAATATACCCATAGTTGGATACGTAGGAGACGCGGCGAAGAAACGTCTCTTGAACCAGCACCACCGGCGATCAGGAAGCACGCCAGTAAAATTCGCCACGGAAAGAGAGAAACGGAGACAGGCGTGCCCCCCGTGAGAACAGCCAGAAAGAACTCCTGAAAATTATTCGAAGGAGAGGAGCCACAGACTCGTAGCGGGAGCCGGAGGTCGGAGGATCACGGAAACCGCGGTGAGTAACTGGGGCCGAACTCTAGAATAGAAGGAGGGAACGGAGGCAATCACGGGAGTCGGGCTGGGGAAGTAAGAAGAATATATTTGTGAGTCTGAAGGTGCGAGCCTCAGGAGGAGAAGGAAAAGGAACCCCAGCGGGAAAGTAGACACCGGCGAGAATAATGAGTGACGAGGAATGTGCAGCGAGAGAGCAAGAAGCTCTAAAAATCTTTGAGGAGAATGCTCTGCCAACACAGAGTACGAGGGGAGGAACGGCTCCCACAGTGAGCAGCGACATAGCTAGGCAATTACAGGAATATGAAAGATTGAAGAAAAGAGAGATCTCACGCTGGTGGGAAGTGGCATCTCTGCGACAGTATTTACAGGTGGGACGTGTGCCTCGTGGACTCCGTATAATGATTACCCCAACGTATGAAAATCCTCAGGTTGAAATGCTTAGTGAATGGGCAGATAACAGTGCAGCCAGCTCAACTAACATGATTCGCATTCTAGTGAAGTATGCGGAGAAAGAGCGCCTGGAAGTGGTCACCAAGATTAAAGAATTGCATCATAGCCTGGAGAGAAATGATGATAAGACCCGAGTTAATAAGTTTAAAAGTGATCTGAAAAGCAGGCTGGAGAAATACGAAAAGCGTATTAAGGACAGAAAAGCCACAAAATTCTTAAGAGACGCATAGACTATGAATCAGGACGGATTTATACATTCGCCAGAAAGTTTGATTCAGAGAGGCGACAGAAGATATATAGTGGCCAAGTAGACCCTCAGGAAAGCACACGGAGTGAAATCAGCTCAGACACGGGCTCGGAACAAGAACCAGAGGAGCATGGGAGTAGAGAAATGCGAGATGTGAGGCTAGCGGTAACCGAGGAACTCCGTTTTATGCTTCTGGAACAACAGACAGATCATCGCACGGCGAGAGGACGCGGGAGAGGAAGAGGCAGAGGAAGAGGAAACAAAGGAGAGGAGGTGAGGGATATAGGAGGAGTACAAGATTGGCAAGCAAAAAGATCGCTGCGCTCCAATACGAAGAAACAGAACAAAAAGTAATGGACAATACAACAGTGATCAACTTGAGTAGTATGAAGCTTTCAGAAGACGAAGAATCAATCCTGAAATTAGGCATGTCCTTCTGTAGCAGTAATGAATATAATTACCCGAGCAACAGAATGGACTTATATCGCTTCATCAGAAAACTCAAATTATCAAAAATGCACCTAAACCATCGTAAGACCAATCAAGGGACACAAGCAGAAATGCTAGAACCTTTTAATGATGAAATCTCCCTAAATGTGAATGATATCCCCACCTTAACAGATGTAATCTCACTGGCTAATGAGAATAACCCACCAGGTAATGAGGAACAATCAATGTTGTTTCTCACAGGGATGAATAAGGAAGACCATACTCCATTTCGGCCACCATCGAGATTTTTGCCCCAATCTATGAAAGATAACCTCGATATTTTCGGGGAAAATGTAACCAAAGACTTAAAACAGTTGTACATTGTTGCCAATCAGAAGAAAAAGAGAATGTGTCCGAAAAAAGCACTTTTTCACAAGACAGTGAACAAACTCCAGAAAGAAGAGGGAGTATTAATTAAACCCTCGGACAAGGGAGGGAATATTGTTCTGTGGGGGAAAGAACTATATAAAAAAGAGGCCCTTAATCAACTGAACAATAGTAACTGTTACATCCGAATAAATATGAAAGAATATGAGAAAACAAAAGAACTATTCTTCATGAGGTTGGATGAGTGGAAGGATAAAGGCTTATTGAGTTGGGACGAGTATAAATTCATTAAAAAAGATAAACCAGTGATCCCGGTGTTTTATATGCTCCCCAAGGTGCATAAGAGTCTCACCAGTCCACCGGGGAGACCAATTATTTCATCGTGTGGGAGCCTCTTCGAGAATGCATCACGTTATATCGATTATTTTTTAAATCCGATTGTAAGATCCTTATCCTCATACATTAAAGACTCAACGGATTTTTTAAAGTGCATTTTCGATGTACATTGGGATGAGGAGAATATGCTGCTCCTGACACTTGATATTGCAACACTGTACACCAGTATAAGACACATAGATGGTTTAAAGGCAACTGAATATTTCCTAAACAGAAGACCAATTCGACTCTTGGAGCACAACAAAATGATTTTGGAATTAATGGAATGGTGTCTAACCAAGAATATATTTCTATTCAATGATGAACTTTTTCAACAGGAACAGGGGACTGCGATGGGCACCTGTTTCGCCCCCAGCTATGCGAATTTACATCTTGGCTGGTGGGAGGAACAGGTGCTCAGAGGCAGCCCATTGGAGCACTGGTCAGAAAACATATTACTGTGGGTTAGATTCATTGATGATGTCTTCGTGTTGTGGCAGGGCACGGAGACAGACATAGAATTATTCATCAATGATCTAAATCAGAACACAATTAATCTAGAATTCGTAGGACACCACAGCAAAACCACCATAGACTTTCTTGACATCTGGGTCAAACTGATGGGAGGGAAGTTGGAGACTTCAGTGTTCCGTAAGGCTACTGCCGGGAATACAGTTCTTCACGCGGGGAGTGCTCATCCTTTTGCATTAATTAGGAGCATTCCCTTCGGGGAATTCTACAGAGCAAGGAGAGCATGCAGCAATCAGTCTGAATATGATAAAATTGAGAGTGAGATGACCCATAGATTCATTCAAAGGGGGTACTCTCCAGCTGTAATAAAAGGAGCCGCGCCTAAGGCAAGAAACCTTGATAGACAAAAAATCCTGTTCGAACCATCAAGAACAAAACAGAGAAAACTACAGAGAGAGGGAGACAAGAATCAACTTAATTCTAGATTTATAACAACGTTCAATGAAAAACATAAAGAAATAAGATCTATCTTAAACAAACATTGGCATCTAGTAAGAAACGATCCTGTACTAGGCCCTAAAATGAAAAAACACCCGGACATCACCTATAAAAGATCAAAATCGCTAAAGAATTTAGTTGTGAGAAGCGAATATCAGGAAGAGAAAGGGCGAGCTCCTACCTGGTTACATCAAAAACCAGGTTTTAGAAAATGCCCAAAATGCAAAGCGTGCCAGCATGGCATAAATTGCACTGATTTTAAAACTTTTTTTAATAAAACTATTGTTATTAAAAGTTTTTTGACCTGTAAATCTAGCTATGTTGTTTACCTGCTACGATGCCCGTGCCCCAAAGTATATATAGGGAGTACAACCCTTCCTGTGTATAAACGAATTTTACAGCACAGGAGAGCTATTGTTAATCAAGACAGAACATATCCCATAGCACGTCATTTTGAATCCCATCACCAGAGTAACCCGATGTTTCTAAAATATTCCTGTATAGCGGAAGTCCCGAGGAGAAAGAGGGGAGGGGACAGGGAAAAGGAACTAAGGAGACTGGAAACATTTTTCATCCTAGAATTTAACTGCAAAGAACCGCAAGGGTTAAATGTGGATGAGGATTTGTATACGTGTTTGTCTTGAAATACTCAAGGAGATAAGAAATTAGAAATTCCTGCTATCATTACTTTTATTAGTGAAAAAACAATCAAAATAGAGGGTAAACCCGACAAAGATAACCGCTCTGTATAGAAATATCAAATATGATTTTAATATTTATGAATATGTATGTACGTGTGATATTAATCCCTATCCCATATGGAACTAATTGTGCTAAAGCTGAGAAAGTAAGATGGATATTGTAATTGAGAAATATCTAAGTTTACATAAGCACTTGCACTTTAGGAATGTCATGAGAATTTTGATTAAAAGAATTGGACTTGACAAATTTATACAGGTATATAGATCAAGAACTTGTATATATTAGGAAAGGGTTTCTCTGCGTAATTTGCACAATAGGCATTAGCACCTTTAATTATTAACTTTTGCGTAATTCTTTAAAAAAACTAGCACTGGCACTTTAGAATGCGTAATTTGCACAGTAAGCACTAGCACTTTGAATTACTGAATTTTATAAGAAAATGTTAAAAAGGCACTTGCCGAATTCATTTCCCGAAGATTAATACCATCTGCACTAGCATGTTGAAGAAATTCAAATCCTTTAAAACTGTATGACTAACTCTGATTTTTAATTAGCTATTGTTAATATACGCAAGGAGGTACCCTGCGCGAAAACATAAGAAGTAGCTGTAATCATTGAGCCATGTAATACAGCAATATGTGCAAATTGAGTATAAATCGTACTAAGAAAACATGTGAAACAAATAGGAATGAACATGTTACAAGATGGCGGCCAAAGTGCATTATACAGAGCTGGGGAATATGAAAGTTGAGTCCCTCTTTGTTGTCAATCACTAAATGAAATGTATTTTATTGAAAAAAAGTGGTGCACAAAACATCGTGAACAAGGCAGCGCGAGTCTGCTGAAACGCGTTGATGTTATACCTCGTTTGTTGAAAATAAAGACCGAGTGCCCATTCTTTCACCGGAGTGCTGGATGTTTATTTCCTAGAAGGAATATACCCATAGTTGGATATATATATATATATATACATATACATATATACATATACATATATTTATGAAATATGTTTAGTTAGTGTATGTTTAGGTTAAGTTGTCTTTGTTCTGTCTCAAGATGTGCCTTAAGGGTAAGAGGGGTTGATGTTTCTTATCTGTTGTTATGTGTATAGACTAAGGTAAGGTAGTTAGTTTAGTTTTTTTTATAATTAGCATAAGTTAGGTTAGGATAGTTTTTGGAATGTAGGTTTAGCTTAGCTACTCTCTTTTTATAAATAAAGGTTTAGTGTTAATTGATTTGTGTTCTCAATGATGTTCAATCTGATTCAAAGAAATTTTTAGTTAGATTCATGAGACATCAGACTCCTTCCCAAATAAGTTTTCAGCTATGTAAAAATGTATCTTCTAGGGACAGGCTACTGTCATACTGCTGTTTGATTGTAATAACAGAAATGCATGATATGTAGGCTAGCAAAGGTAAGATTGCCATCTTCAAAAGTGCTCAAACAGAAAACCACTGTAGGTGATGGAGGCATTGAGCTCACACAGCATTCATTCAACCAACCAATCATGGGTTTTGTAGAGCGCACTACTCACCTGCGAGGATCTCAAGGTGCTGGGGGGGGGTGTGAGCAGCTCCGTTAGCATCATTCAAAGAACCAGGTCTTGAGGTCGTGAGGTCCCTTCTGAATTGGTGCAGTGTCGGGAACTGTCGGAGGTGAAGGGGGAGTTCGGTCCAGGTCTTGGCTGCAAGGTAGGTGAAGGATCCTCCACCAGCTCCGGTCCTGTAGAAATGAGAAACGGTGGCTAGGGCGAGGTTGGCTGAACGAAGGTTCCTCTTGAGGTCGTGGAAGAAGAGGTATTGGGGTCCGGTGTTGTGGAGGGCTTTGTAGACGTGTGTGAGCAACTTGAAGGTTATTCTTTTTTTGACGGTGAGCCAGTGGAGGTCATGAGGTGTTGGGTGATGCGTGTCATAAGATATCAAGGATAAGTCTGACTGCGGCGTTCTGGATTTTACGAAGGAGGTTTTTGTTGATTCCAGCGAAGAGGGCGTTGCCATAGTCCAGTCTGCGGGTGATGAGTGCGTGGGTGACGGTTTTCCTGGAGTCAGGGGTATCTACATTAATGTCTTGCGAAGTATGCAGAGGGTGTTGAAGCATGTGGAGGATATGGCGTTAATATGGCGGTTCATGGTGAGTGAAGAGTCGAGAATGATGCCGAAATTGTTATCCCATAAGGAGGGTGTGGAGCCGAGGATGAGAACTTCTGTTTTCTCAGAGTTGAGCTTCAGGCAGCTGTTGGTCATCCAGGTCGCAAATGGCTTTCATCCCTTCTTGTAAGTTGTGCTTAGTGATATCGGGTTCCTTGGTGAGAGAGAGGATGAGCTGAGTGTCATCGGCATAGGAGACGATGTTGAGACTGTGATTTCTCATGATGGATGAGAGCGGGGCCATGTAGATGGTGAAGAGTGTGGCCCTGAGGGAGGATGCTTGGGGAACTCCACATCTGATCTCTGTCGGTTCTGAGAGAAAGGGCAGGAGCCGTATTCTCTTTCTTCTGCCTGATAGGAAATAACGTATCCAGTGTAAGGCCTTTCCTTGGATGCATGCATCGTGGAGTCTGGTGGCTAGTGTGCGGTGGGAGACGGTGTCGAAGGCTGCTGATAGGTCCAGGAGGATGAGGGCTGCAGTGTGGCCTTGGTCGAGGAGGGCACGGATGTCATCGGTGGCAGCAAGGAGGGCTGTGTCGTTGCTGTGGTTGCTGTGGAATCCAGACTGAGAGGTGTCTAGGATGTTGTGGGTTTCTATGAAGCGTGCTGGCTGAGGGTTGACGGCCTTGTCGATGACTTTGGTGGCAAAAGGAAGCAATGAGATGGGCCTGAAATTCTTGAGGTCCGACAGGTCTGCTGAGGCCTTCTTTAGGAGGGGCTTAGCTTTGACACTCTTCCAGTTGTCAGGGAATGGAGCTGTGTTGAGGTCGCAGTTGATTGGTCAGTGTAGCTCTGGTGCGATGACGGTGGCGGCCCTGAGGAAGGTGTGCATCGGGCAGGGGTCAAAAGGTGCTCTGGAGTGGATGCTCTTCATTGTCTTTAAGTTGTCTTCTGTGGTGAGAGTGGTCCAGGTTAGAAGGGTCTGTTGGGTGGTGTCGTTGGGAGTGAGGGTTGCGGCAGTGCCATAGACTTGATCGTCGGAGTTGTTGGAAGGTGTGCATCGGGAATGGGTCAGAAGGTGCTCTGGAGTGATTGCTCTTCACTGTCTTTAAGTTGTCTTCTGTAGTGAGAGAGGTCCAGGTGAGAAGGGTCTGTTGGGTGGCGTCGTTGGGAGTGAGGGTTGAGTGAGGGTTGAGGTGGTGCCATGGACTTGATCGTCAAAGTTGTTGAAGAGCGTCTTGATCTTGAGGTGGAAGAAGGAGCTGAGTTTGTTGTAGAGGTCTTGGGAGGGAGGGACGTTGGTTGTTTCGCTGTTAGGCTTGGTGAATTCCTGTATGATGGCGAAGAGTTCCCTGGAGTTGTGGGCGTTGGCGAGGATTCTGTCTTGGATGAAGTTTTTCTTTGTTGATTTGATGAGTTGGTGGTGAGCTGTGATGGCTGTTTTGTAGGTGACACGTGCTTCCGGGGTTCTGCTGTTTTTCCACGTCTTCTCCAGTCGTCGGCAGGATCGCTTGGATTCTCATAGTTCTGTAGTGAACCAGTTGGCTTTCTTGTTGTGTTGTCTTGCGGTGGTCTGAAGGGGTCAAGAGTGCAGATGGTGATCCATAGGTAAAGGTTGCTTGCCGCTGTGTTGTCGTCTGTCGTAGTAGGGGGCGGAGTGTAGATGAGGGCGGAGGTGAAGAGTTCTTCAGGGCATTTTCTCACTGATGTAGGGATGTTGGGTGGTACTTAGTTGCCTGCATCTTGAACTAGGTGAAAGACTACATTTGCCTCTCACAAAAAAGTTAAGTGGATCAACGTTTCAAATTTAAAGAGATTGTACCTTGTGTTGGACTGGCTTGTGTGTATACTTTAAGGTGAATTTGAAAGTTCATCAATGTAGTTTACCGCTTTTCCTCATGTAAATGTATGTGAGCCATATGTGCATATTTACAGCAACAGTGGTGTAGGCCAGCATTAGGGCAAGAAGGCTAATGCTGCGTTCCCTCACTATGGAAGCACAAGGCTGTGCGGTAGTTCAGACATTACAGCACTGCACTGTTTTTCTCCATGGACATGTGTAACATATCGATGCGTAGCGCAAATGCAGGCACACTTGCAACATAATGTAGGATCAGGTGCTGTAAGGTTCCCCTTCCTGCACATACATTGACAGTCAAGGTGTTTTGCTGTCTGGATGTGTCCAGCAAAATGCTGCACAACTACGTCTATAAACAAAATTTTTATTTACACTGCATTTATCCTCGCTCCGAGACATTTGTACATCATCCTTGGGCCTATGATGAAGGATCTATCTTCAAATGTGTTTTGACTGAACACCCATCACAACAGCCATTGTCAACCACATTGTCACTAAGTAGAGGGTCAAAGTGTGTCTCGTTAGCAGGGCAAGGTTAAACCACTTCAAGTGGCTTTACGCTGACTTGATTATTGATCCAAGACCCTATCAAGACATGAACATTAGGAAAAGTGATGTAACAGTGGCAATGGTGCATTTGAGATTTGACCCATTGTGTCCTTCACACATGTTCTGTCATATCGCTGACCATCAGGGAAACAGACTCAGAAGACCAACATTTTGTTAATGTCCACTGTACTTGTTGTACTGGCTACACTGTTCTGGCATTGTTGATACCTCTCCATTTTGATGGTCACAGGCAACACACATCAGGCAATTTGAGTGCATTTATTTACACATGCGATTTATAAATTGCCAGAATGGATCAGTTATCATGCTAACAACCACCAAATTGTGTACATTGCCATGGGATGGCCAGACAGAGTCCTGGGGTGGGGACGGGGGGACATATCATGTGAGATGTTGAGGAATCAGGAATCTTCAGTCAGGAGGCTGATTGCAGTGTCATTGAGGATCAGTGGCCACACTGACAGTCCATAATATGTCCAAGATTAACCTAGCATGGTCAATATGAGGACAGTGACTGGTGATGTTCCAAGGCATGACAGTAAGCAAAGGGCTAAGCAGAAACTGACCAGTTGACAATGCTGCTGGATTTCACAGGGTCCGGGGAGGGGCTGCCTATGGAGTCGAGCAGCTCTTGGAGGGTGTCCTGGTCGATGGTTGTGAGTTCTTCCTCCACATTGTCATCATCGTTGAAGAGTGGGACAAGCTGCTGAGCAGAAGGTGTGGTTTAAACCTCTGCAATGTAAAGGGCACATACTGTTGAATGTGTCTGTTACATGTTACCATGTATTTTTACATTTGGCAATCAGAGTGCATGACACTTTCCATTCTCCTGTGTCACATGGTACACCTGTGATACACAGCTTTGTGTATCAATTTACCAAGTCTATGACTGTTATGTTTAGGATGTTAATTGATTTGAACAGTTTTCCTGTATGCCAACTGTGAGTGTCATGTTTATAAGTCCCTACTGCCACTTTTACATCATCTATTCAGACCTGCTTGTGGTGCTTCACCTTATTTACCATGCAGCATTAAGCTGCTTCACGTGGATTCACACAGCATTGGGGATTAGGCACCCTTCCATACTCCAGTTTCTGTAGAAGTGTTGGTCACTGAGTTTTGAGGTGGACATTCCAGCATAATGTTGCCACTGCTGCCTATTTACAAGTGTAGCTTAAGAATGAAGCCACTCATGCTGGACTATGGAAACGCACTATACCTAGGTGCCCCGGCATCAGTGACCAACAGGCTCCAAGTCACGCAAAACTGCGCCGCCCGATTATTATTCAACATCCCCCGCTGGCAGTCAGCCAAGAAAGCTCTAAAAGAATTGCACTGGCTCCCTATGGCTGCTAGAGCACAGTTTAAGGCTATGTGCATTGTGCACAAATCCTTCCATCGAACAGGCCCCACCATCCTGTCCCCCTTAGTCGTGCCTTACGCTCCAGCCAGAGCCCTTCGCTCCGGCTCACTGCACCTAGTTACCACATCTAAAATCAACAAAGCCCGATGGGGCGGCCGTTCCTTCTCCCATACTGCTGCGAGACTTTGGAACTCCCTCCGTTTAGTCCTCAGAGAAAATAATAACCGGTTGGCTTTTAGGAAAGCTTTGAAAACCCACCTGTTCGCAAAAGCGTGCTAGTCTCACCCTGCGGCCCGCCACAGTGATCAATTAAAGCGCTGCGAGGCCTCCGGGTAGTTTATGCGCTATATAAATATCATTTTTCATTTCATTTCATGCACTTGAGGCCAGGGATACAGAAATTTCCTAGTTGTTAAAACAAGATGATGTGTGCAGATTATCCCAATCTAAGATGTGTCTATGTGTTTTAATGTGTGCAGCACACATTTAAACAGGTCAATCCCATAAAGGGATGTTTGTGTACAGGAAGGAACACCTTCCTGGTCATTGACCATCATTTCCTCTACACAGACACCCTAGCACTTTTGTCCAA
Source organism: Triturus cristatus (assembly GCF_964204655.1). NCBI lineage: Eukaryota > Metazoa > Chordata > Amphibia > Caudata > Salamandridae > Triturus > Triturus cristatus. The sequence goes on along the minus strand of NC_140593.1, from coordinate 1,079,151,659 downwards.
GGGTTCCTTAGTTGATGCAAGGTAGCTTCGATACGTACAAGTAACATTTTAAATGCAGGGGTGAAGCTTAAAATGGGAAATCTACACTACCCAGAATTTTCATGATGGTGAAGCATGTTGTTAGTAATTTGGACTTGAACATACACTTTGCCTTTCTGTGGTTAAGCTACTACAAAGTGGCTGCATCCCAGCCTATGTTTCAAATGGTATTCACAGACATCCTTTGTATTTCATTGTTTTGAGTGTAGGTGTTAAGCAAGATATGAGTCAGGGTTGGTATTTCTTCTGAACAAGGGTATGTGTCCATTGATCCCTCTGTGTATTGAGACTAAGACCTGGACAAACAACTGACTGCCACACAGTTATGTGACCATGGTGACGAGTATTTAGTAATGTGGCTACTACTCTTGCGTATTTTGTGGTATGTTTAGAGGTGACATGTGTTATTCAGCACACCAGGGGATGCGTTATTTGGGTTAATGGTGTGATTTCACTATATATACCCTTTTGACCAGATTTTGATTAGACATGGTGCTGCAAAATGTTAACATGTTCAAGCCAGCATGTGCCTACAGACACCGTCCTGGGCCAGAGTGAAGATGTGCGTGCCCACCCCTTGTGTTTCCCACAGCAGTGACAATGATGACTTGATGCAAGCAGGAGGACATGTGACTCTGAGGCATGCTTCAGGGATTGGCGCATTGTTGCACAGCAGACCTTTGTTGAACAGCACAGGGGTGAGCACATGGATGATACGTACTGTAGTGTACATAGGGGCATATTTACAAGCCCCTGTCGCCACCACAACATCACTTTTCAGGATGTTGTGGTGGTGATGGGGGCTTTGCCTTATTTAGAAGACAGTGTTAAGCCACTTAACATGGCTTAACGTTGCCTTGTGAAAAAGGCACCCTTTCACGCTATGCTTAGCATGAAAAGGGAGGGCAATGGGTGTTGCCATAGGTGTTCCACCGCAACTCCCAGGGCTGCACCATAATCTTGTAAATATGGTGCAGCCCTGCGTTTCTAAAGCGACAGAGTGTTTAGTTAGCCTTCTTGGCTTAATGACACGCTTTGCCACTTTACTAGTAAATGTGCCCCATTGTACTTCGATGCATTTGATACTGGATGAATGATTACAGACATCAGTAGCTGTGCATTTTCACCCAGCCACGTTTGACTTTACCTAAGACCTGTGTCCCACACATGCCTATATGTGTCAGTGACCACCAATTGCAGGACCATGAATATAATGACATACTGCCAACAGAACATCACATTAAGCAACTTTCATGTGGATAAATGCATTTTGAAGAATAATAGCAAAGCAGCGTGTAGCTAAATAATGTGCATTATTGCAACATTGTGAATGAGTTTCCTTCTCACCCTTCACTTACCATGATAGGAACAGGGAGTGTGTGGTTCGATGAGCATTTCATACACAACAGGCATGTTGATATTTAAATGAACCCATTCCTACAATGCTGGGGCAGTAATCAATACTTAGAATTGCAGAACACATATGCAAACATTGAAAGCACCTTGCACCTCCAGTATGAAATTTATAATCATTATGGAATGTGTCCATCAGCAACGCAAGGTGCATGCAAGAAATGTGCGGCTTTTCATGTGAACAAGGGTGAGTCACCTTCAAATAGTTCTATCGAACATTTTGAAATTTGGTTATGTGTACTGCATTCACCTGCACACATCAGACCAGCAGATGAGCAATTAATGTTAACTGTGGCATATTTCAAAGCCACTATCACAACATGACCATCACTCTTTTGGACTTTACTGTGTGAAACCAAACTTCGCAATATTTACTAGGAAGTGGTGACCCCCCTGATGTGGCTTGGCAACTCCTTGTAAATGTGGCACACTTTCACACTGTACTTGGGGGCATGAATAAAAGACTGTGACAGACCGCAGTGTTAGCCTTCTTGGATTGACTCTATGCTCAGCAACTCTGACACACAGGTCTGAACCGTTTTCACAACAATCCAGTGCAGCATGGCATTTCACCCAGCGCTGCAAAAAAATTTTGCTGCTTAGGTCAAGCGCAGACACTCTTGCACCATTGTGCAAGAGTACCGGCGTTGGCGCTGGGCAGCTACATTTTTCAGCAGTGCATGGTGAAACACAGGACTGGGCCATATTGTTGTACATATGGCACAGCCCTGCATTTCAGGAGTGGCGGAATGCTACGTTATGCCAAGGAAACCAATGCCGCACTCTGTCACTTTTATTGTAAATATGACCCAGAGTTACAAGACACATGATTGGTCAGTTGACATTGTATGTATGCATGTGTGCTTGATTACAAGTCCCTTACAGCACCATTATATATGTTGCAATGTATTTGTTAATTATACCAGCAGTCCATGGGACAAGTGAATGTACCCCCAAGTACATATGCAGCTGCCATTTGATCTACACACAGTGTTGGGAGACACTGAGACATAGGTAGATGGATACAAAAAAAGCATCACCCCCCCTTGTCTCTGGTTGTTACTTACCCTGCTGCTGATGTAGCTGGTCATATTCAGCACTATCCTGTCCCTCTGCTCCAACCACCGACTCCTCCCAGATGACTGAACATCAAGCTCCTCCTGTGGCGCTGGACTCCCACCTCCGGCCTGTAATGCTGCCTGTCAATTGCTGGACAGTTTCTGCTTAGTCTTGCACTTGGCATCATGCCAGCGCTTTTTACAATCGGTCGCTGTCCTCTTGACTTCTGCTACAGCTTTCAACTTGCTGGCAATGGACTGACAAAATGGCATTTTTGGTCCCCAATAACATGTTGGAGCTGACGAAGAGCTGCTGTTGATTCTCCGTCACCTCCGCAATCAGAATCTTATTTTCCTCCTGACTGAATCTGGTTTTCTATCTCCTCTTCTCGTGGGACTCTGTTGGTCATCCTGGCTGATGTGGGGGCTAAGGGGGTTGTTGCCTGCTGCTGCACTGGTTTCAGGCTGCTCCATTTTGCATTGAGTTTTTTTTGGGACGTTTAAGGTGTTTTCGTGCACTTTTTTCCCCACTAGACGCAAAAAAAGTGATGTCTGGCTGGCTAACGTGAGTTTTCAATTTGGCCAGCCATCACTTTTTCATGATAGCGCCAAGATTTTTATCATCGGGGCGCTAGGATTAGCAGCAACTTTTCCTGCCACGAGCTGATCCTATTGCCATGTAGCGACATGTTGTAAATACGTCGCAAACATGGCAATGGATTTCGGTGATAGTCAGCTGTAAAAAAATTGCTGCTAAGCAACGTCGAAACTGCTTAGCAGCAGGCAAAAAAGTATGGGATCATGTTTATTAGTGAAAAAAATGTGGAAAAATACAATTTTACCTCTCCATATATTCTCAAAACACAAAATAAATATGAATACATATCAATGAGATACAGACGGAAATGTTAAAAACATAAATACCATAAAACCTGGAGTTCTAATTATAAATATAAAAAAATTAATTTAAATCAATTAATTTTACAAAAAAGCACCAATAGTATCAAGATATGTACTTGGTATTACATTTTACATTACAGTATGTATAAACATATATTATGATTTCATTCTGCTATCAAAATTATTTACAATCATAATTTATTAAATATGTTTTTTAAATTCATTTCACAAACATTATAAGCATATATATAAGGGTTACAAACTCAAAACAACAAAAAAACAACCATAAAAACAAACAAAATGAAGTAAATAATAATGAAATGCAAATTAATACATATTACTATTAACTATTTAGCAGAAAAAATGCATTTGGGGTGAGAATTATTATTGTAACTGCAGTCCAACATAGTTAAGGAAAGGTGCATAAATTATAGGGGTTTGAGTTTACTATTTTAACCCCAATCCAATTTACATAAGGGAGAATGCAAATATTGGGAGCAGGTGAGGCTTACTATTGTCACTCGAGTACAAGAAAGATTGAGAAGAATGTGGGGAGGGAGGAGGATATTTACTATGTTAACTTCAGTCCTACTGACATTGTGGGAAAGCATTAGGAGAGTTCTGCTACTCTCTTGTAGTTTCAGGCCCACATATGCTTGGAAAAATAATGTTGAGTGTATTCAAATTAATTATTCTAACTAACATATTATTGGGGAGCGAGCATGAATTTACCAAATTCCATTCTCACTGAATGAGGGAACATGCTTCTATTGGAGAATTGTGGATTTGCTATTCTAACTTGAGGACCACAAGCATTTGGGAAAGCTCAAACAAGTGTGTGTGTTGAGATTTACTATTCCAGATCAGGTTCAATATAAGTTGTGAAAAGTGAAGATATTAAAGGGGTTTCAGATTTTATATTTTAGCTTAAATCCAATTTACGTTCGGGAAAGTGCATATGTATGGAGTTTGAGGATACTCATGGTTCTCACTTCAGTCTTAATTACATTGGTAAAGTTCTAATATTGAGAGAGTTCTAACTTACTATTCTAAATCTAGGCCCATGTACATATATGAGTGACTGGTGTTCCGATTTACATTTCTAACCTCCAGTCTCACTCAACATTGGAAAAAGTGAATGCTTGGGAAAGGGATCACACTTAGGGCCCGATTACGATGTGGTCGTTAACGGCTACGGCCATCGGTCGGAGCTGTTCTGACCACATTGTAATCAGGCAATTGGATTCCTTTCTGACCGACTCATTAGGATGGAGTCCATTGGAAAGGAATGCAGCTGGACATTCTCACTGACTTCCGACGGGCTCGGAGAGCCTGTCCGCCAGTCGGAATGCTTTCAGCAATTCCAAGGTAGGCTTTTTCCGTCCGAGGGATTACGATGTCGGATTCTGACAGCCTTTCTGTGCCTACCTTTCCGACACAGAAAGGCTGTCGGAGGTCAACTTTGCCCCATGGGTGCAAGGCCTCCGGATGGCAGTTGAGGGGGCACCGATGGTGCCTCCCTGTTGATCCCCGCACCCCGTGGCATGCACCTTGAAGTGCCTGCCACGGGGTGCAGGGATGAACTGCACCTCTTCTTTTCACAATGAGAGCATGCATTCAGTCAGAATGCATGCTCCCATTGTAAAGAATCGGAGTCCTAATTGCTAGACCGCCGACAGGAGGTCGGTCGGTCCCAGTACTGAATCGATGTCGGATGGACTCAGGTCCGTCCGACATCAAAATCGGGCCCTTAGTATTCTAACAGTGAGCCAACAACTTACTGTTGGGTAGAGTACATATAAATTGGGCGGAGTGGGGGCAGATTGACTGTTTTAACTTAAAGGCTGCACACTATGTGGAAAGTGTACAAACTGAGGTTGGGTCAGATTTACTATTCTATCTCCAGGCCTATAAATATAGGGAAACGTGCATTTACTGGGGGGGTGGATAGATTTACTTTTCTAACTCGATGCCCATTGGGGAAAGTCCACAAATTAGGGTGCGTCACCTTTACTTTCTAACTCCAAGTTCAAAACCCTGGGAAAGTGCCAATAATGGTGTGCAGATTTATCATTCTATCTAAGCTACCGTTGTATTGGCAAAAATGCAAGTATTAAGGGTAGCGGGTTAAAAAGACTATTCTAACTCCAGGCCCACAAACACTGAGATAAGAAAAGTTGTGTGGGGGAGAGTAGTTTTAAGTTTCAGTATCTTAACTGTAGAAAATATTTTTAAAATAATATATATTGGAAGGCGCGAGCGCGGGAAGGCGCGAGCGCGCGAAACAAGATGGCCGCCGTGTAGTGAGCTCCGGCGTTTTTTCGCCCGTTTTTCGTTAATAACGACGATTCCTGTCAGTTTTATAGCGCAAATGAGGTCGCTTGAATGCTGATCATCTTACCTGTCGATTGCTGAGATTTTCTTTGAATTTGGACGGTGTTTGAGGCGTTTTCCAGTGTCCAGCCTCTGCTTCCAGCTCTCCCTTCAGGTATTCCCAGCTTTGTCTGTCAGGGGGCGGAGCAAGCATTCAGGAAAGGGCCTGGCTTGGGCCTAGCCACTCCCATAGCCTGTTATAGCTGCTGCACCAGCTTTAATAAGGATATTCTTACTGCTGCAGTATTTTTTCCTTCATTTTCTTGCGTTGTTGCTGTTATTTTTGCAATTTTGATATTTTATTTTATTTTTATTATTATTATCCTACTTTTGCTACTAAATCAACATGGATAATAAAAATATTCATCCTAAAAGAAAGCAGCAGGTTTCACCTCCGCCAATTAAATCAAAGGCGGTAGAGTCAGCAGAACCTTCATTATCCTTAATTTTGGAGGAAATTCAAGCGCTTCGTGTTAACACAGATTCTATTGCCTCAGAGATTAAAAATGTTCGAAAGGAAATGGCGAGTATGTCAATGAAAATATCTGATAATGCAATTAAAATACACGATAATAAGGCTAAGCTTGAGACTTTCACTCCTCTTGTAGCTAAAATATCTCCTTTGTCTACCCGACTCCTAGAGATGGAAAATCGTAACAGACAATACAATTTACGCATTTTTAATTTACCAGAGGATGTGGAGAGTGGCAACTGTAGGTTGTATTTGGAAAATTTGATTCCTGGGCTTCTACAAATTAAATTTCCAGAAAAATTTGAGATTGACAAGGCCCATAGAATCCCTTCACATCGCAATCCTCAACATACCAAACCTCGTCAAATGATTTTCAAAGTCCTCAGGCATCATCATTTGGTTTTGATTCGAAAGGCAGCACGAGAGATTCCTTCCTTGATGGTCAATGGGAATAAAATTTTTATTCATCAAGACTTTGCCAAGGAAACAGTCTCAATCCGCAAGGAATTTTCTGCTCTTCGGCCTCAACTGCGAAGTCTTGGGTTCAAATATGGTCTTTTTGACCCTTCAACAATGCGTATCTGGAAAGACAATCTGTCAAAATCTTTTCAACGTCCTGATGACTTGCGTCAGTTTTTGGATCAACGTTCACAGCAATCCATGGATACTCATGACTCTAATACTTGATTATAGCTAATTTACGTTTTTTTTTGTTTTTTTTTCCTTTTTTCTGACAGGTTAATGAGTCATTACTACATTGGGCTCCAACGGTTCGGTCATGCTTGTTGAGCGTATGTGCGTCTCATCTTTGATATTTTTGTACCCTGTTTGTCGTTTTCTCCTTTTTTTAATTTTTTCACCTCCTTTTACTTGTTCTGGAGCTACTATTTTCTCTCATTATTGTTCTCCTTCTTTTCTTTTTCTCCTCTTCTTGATCTTTTTTTTTTATTCTTTCTCTCTTCATTATGGCTGATATTCACAATATTAAAGTTGTTTCATTAAATGTCAAAGGTTTACGTCATCCAGTTAAGCGTACAAAAATCTTAGATTATTTAGGTAGTTGTAAGGCAGATATTTGTTTTCTTCAAGAGACTCATATAGATGACAACATCTTAAATTATATGAAAAAGAAATGGGTAGATACTATTGTTTCATCACCTGCTATTGGTAAAAAAAATGGGGTGGCTATTTTTGTTGCGAAAAAATTGCATTGCCAAGTCTTAAGCAAAATTTCGGATGCAGATGGAAGATATATTATAGCTAAAATTAAAATTCATGATTCAGTCATATTTTTGCTCAATGTTTATGGACCTACTGCGGATGACCCTCTTTTTTGGTCTAATATTACCACCGAGGTTCTAAAGTTGGGTAAAGTTCCTTTAATTGTTGGAGGTGACTTTAATGTTATTGCTGACCCATTATTGGATAGAATATCTAGTACTAAATTTCGCCCTCCTAAGGTTTTTCATGCTTTTAAGTCATTTATTCATACCACCAAGTTAGTTGACATTTGGCGTTTGCACTTTCCCACAGAAAAATGTTTTACATTTTTCTCTAATCCACATAATTCGCATTCTAGAATTGATTATTTTTTAGTCTCCACACAACTAGTCCAATCTGTTAAGACTCCTAAGATTGGTAATATTGATATCTCAGATCATGCCTTGATTTCTTTTGTTCTGAATTTAACTTCAACTTTTGCAAACCAAACTAGATGGCGTATGAATACTGGAATTGTTCTTAATGAACATAATAAGCCTAAAATCTTAAATGCTATTCAAGACTATTTTTTACTCAATCCTGAAGGTTCCACTTCTATGGTCAATAAATGGGACGCCTTTAAAGCTTACATTAGGGGTGTAACTATTTCAATTATGGCCTATGAAAATAAAACATTCAACGCACGTATCAGGTGTTTGGAAAAACAAATTGCGAAATTTGAAAGGCTTTTTATTTCATCAAATGATCCTCAATTTAAAGTCAAGCTACAAAAGCTTCGATATGAATTTAACTCAATCCTTAGTACAAGAGCTGGCATCCAAATTTCTAATTCTAAGGCTAAGTTCCGTTTTAATGCCAACAGATCTGGGAAGCTTTTAGCTAATTATTTACGTATAAAAAAAGATAGAACGCAAATTACCTCAATTCATGGCCCTAATGGTAAAATTGCAATATCTCATAATGATATTGTTAAGGAATTTTTGGATTTTTACTCTACTTTATATAATAAGCCTGATCCTCATGATCCTTCCATACTGGACTCTTTTTTAGATACATGTGATTTGCCCAAAATTTCACACTCGGACAGGCTTGGGCTAGATTTACCCATTACTACTGAGGAAATTTTAGCTGCTATTAAATCCATTAAAAAAAATAAATCCCCTGGCCCAAATGGTATCCCAGCTGAGTTTTATAAAGAGTTCCAGTCCCAACTTTTGCCTTATTTATTTCAACTTTTTACTTTTTTTGGTTCTTCAGGAACGATCTCAGGTTCCTTTACTGATGCTTTAATTATTGTACTTCCTAAGCCAGATAAAGACCCCACTCTTGTTTCAAATTATCGCCCTATTTCCTTAATTAATCAAGATTGTAAATTGTATGCTAAAATACTTGCTTCTAGACTGGCCCCTATATTGGATTCTATTATACATCTTGATCAATCCGGTTTTATGAAGAATAGATATTCTACAAATAACACAAGAACCTTATTACACATTATTGAACAGAGTTCCACTTTAAGTTCCCCCGCAGGAATTTTGGCTTTAGATGCAGAGAAAGCTTTCGACAAAATCCATTGGCAATTTTTATTTCAAACCTTATTATCATTTAATTTTGGTACTTCGTTTATACGCATGATTTCTGCTCTGTATTATGCCCCTACTGCTCGTTTATTTATTAATGGCCAAGTATCTAGTCAGTTTTCTCTTTTTAGAGGCACAAGACAAGGTTGTCCCCTCTCTCCACTTTTATTTCTCATTGGAATTGAACCTTTCCTTACTCATATAAGAAATTGTGTTAATATCAAAGGTATTCAGATTAAGGAGATTAATATCAAAACTTTAGCCTATGCTGATGATGTGCTGTTATTTATTAGTGAACCTATATCCTCAATGCCTGCCCTATTAGAAATTATTACAAAATATTCCATGGTTTCTGGTTATAAACTTAATATTAATAAAACTGAATTCTTCCCTTTAAACATTTTTTGTACTCCTGATATGTTACCCATGGCTGATATTGTGTGGCAAAAAGATAAATTAAAATATCTTGGGATTCTATTTGCGTCCTCCATAAAAGCACCATTAACATTAAATAGTAATTTTATTCTGAATTATATCAAAGATAAAACGTCTAAATGGTCTTCACTTCACCTCTCTTGGTGGGGTAGAATGGACTCCATTAAAATGACTATTGCTCCTAAAAATTTTTATACACTTGCTATGATTCCTATTCAATTTCCTTTACAATTCTATAAAAACATTGATAGACTTCTCTCCAAATTTCTCTGGAATAATAAATCAACTCGTATTGGTTATAAAAAATTAAAAGTACCTAAATGCAATGCTGGATTTGGCTTGCCTGACTTTTTTCTATATCACAAAGCATTTATACTGAAACAAAGTTCCATATGGTTTCCTCCTTCCTCTTTAAAGAACCAACCTACATGGTTTCATATAGAGCAGTCTCTTGTGGATCCTTTTCCATTGACCACCTTGCTAACAATGTCCAATAGGTCAATATATGTGCATAAATCGGTTATTATTAAATCCACTAAACTCATTTTTAATGACCTGGATTCAATCTTTTTGATCCCTATGATTCATACTGAAGATATGTCATTGTGGCATAGTAATGTGATTAAATTGAATAGAAATGTTACTTTTTGGAATGCTTGGATTAAATCTGGTATCTTTTATCTTAAAGATATCTATTTTGACAATGTTTTTATTTCTTTTGAAGCTTTACAAATGAAATTTAGTTTACCTCAATCTGATTTTATTAAATATGAATCGTTATGTAATTCAATTTTAGACTCCTTCCCTCATGGTATTCCATTTAATGTTAAAGCAGATTTAGCACTGTATATGCGAACTATCTCTACGTCATCACATACTGTCTCTATTTTATATAAAAAATTATCTAATTCTATAGGAAACAATTTAAATATTATTTCAACATTTTGGAATGATGAGCTTTCCCTTTCTTTGTCCAACGATACTTGGATGACTGTTTGGCTTAATAGTATTTCAGGATGGCTGCCTGTTTCACTTTACCAAACCAATTCTTATATTTTATTTAATTGTTTATGGACCCCAGTGCGTTTATTTCGTGCTAAGCTGATGCAAGACGACATTTGTTGGCATTGTAAATTACTCCCTGGATCACTACAACATATGCTTTTTGAATGTCCATTAATTTTTACATTTTGGTCTGATGTTTGGGATATTATTCAACAAATATTTCATATTCATGATGTTATTTCTTACAAAATATTAATATGTAAATCTGTTAGTCTTACGCATAACTTAACTGAATTAGAAGGTAAACTGTTTAACTTCCTAATATCAGCTGCTTTAAAGTCCATTACATTTTGCTGGAAGGATATTTCGTCTTTATCGGTTCATGCTTGGTGGTCATGGGTCATTTTTACAAGAAGAGGTGCTCAATTATCCCTGAAAGGGATCAATCACAATTCTAATTTGTTTCACTCTTTTTGGTTACCCATAGATGTATACTTATCTTTATAATTGTATATTTATACTTGATTCACCGTTTTACAGTCATTCTACTTAAAGCCTTATATGATGAATGTAGCTCCTTTTTCTAATAAGTTGACACTGCAATTTTTCATGGCTCCCTCCCTTCCCTTCTTTTTAGTTTATCTTCCCTCCTTTTAATTGATTATATATACATCTTTAACTATTGTATTTAGAATTGCTTTTAGAAATGTTTTATTTTATATAGGTATCTTCGCTTGTGATAAATTTTTTCTGTATTGTCTGTATTTGTTCATTCTTATGGAAAATTTAATAAAACATTTTGAACTTAAAAAAATAAAAAAATAAAAAAAAATAATAATATATATTAAATGCATAAAAATCAATATCATATCATCAAGCATATATTGCTATAATAATTTTACAAAATTGAATATTGTTTAGATGCTTTTCATTTTTGATCATTATATGTGATAATAGTTGTCAAATGTGTTAAATAATTAAGTGTAAATTAGAATTTGTATTAAAATTAATGTAAACCCCTCATATTTTATATATTAATTTAAGCACTATACCCCAATGTTTAAATAAAAATGTATACATTAAAAGCAATTTTTTATATATATATATATATATATATATATATATATATATATAGTCACCACCCTCTTTTCAGAAGAACGGATCCCACTCACAGGTGTTGTTCCCAATGTTTCTTTTAATTTCCAAAGTTCAATCATATATTATCACGGGCATGTCATCGCTACAAACCAACGCGTTTCAGTCTCTCCGAGACCTTGATCACGGTTGAAAGTTCGTGGTTACCATCGTTCCATATATTTTCAAAAATCATCATCATGTGACTTCCTGTTATGTCACAGGGTTTTCTGGGACATGTAGTTTTCTAAGAACAAACAAAAAAAAAATTCTCCCTTATGTATTTTTTGCATATGTTCCTTTCTATCAGTGTTCAAAAACATAATTCCAAAAAACATTGGTGATATAATTCTTAATTCCACTGCATTGTTCAAACTCCTACGATCGAAGCGAGTCTTTGAGAACTTTCACCTTATTACTCCGCCGTGGAAGCTGCACCGCTGTAGATGAGCCAAGTATCCGGCGAACTTGAGCTAAATTTGGAGGAAATATATATATATTTATTTATTCCTTACAAAGCACTAACAATCAAGTTCCCAAATAAATGCCCAACCCATACAAATATATTACACAAAAATGAAATTAAAGACAACTACAATTTAGTATGCAATATGTTAACCATCAATATTATAAATAAAGATTTTAAAAAACATATATTTGTCTTCAATACGCAGTCCTACAATGCTTAGGCACTGAAAATAATGTACCCACAATATTATTGTCAAAAGATATGATTGACTTGATGTTCAGATATCACACCTTTGCCAACAAAGTTCTCACCAAGTTTTACGTCCTGAAAACCTGTGGACTAATAGTGTGAGGTTGACAGTGTGCACAGGCACAGATAACACTCATGCAATTAGCACATGTGCAGATACTGCATGACTTGTGTGTTTGCACATGAAATGCAATTAGCACCATGATTGTAATCAGGGCCTTTGTGTACTAAACTGTCATATATGTTGTGAATACACTTTCTCCAGCCCATATAATAGTGGGGGTGAATCTTATAATGCCAGAAAAAGTTTACTTGGACTGAAGGTGCTGAGAGAATAGCAAAGCATCCGTATTGACACCAAATGAAACCATTCAGTGTCAATTGTGGATGCTGAGAAATTCTTTCAGCATCAAATCCACATGGAGGACTCTGAATGGAGTCATTCAGTATGAATTTGGGAGACTTTGAAATTCTCTCAGCACCTCCAGTCAATTAGTGATCTCCTAGCGATTCATTGACCCACAGTAAGTTCATTCCATTGTGCGGTATTACCCAGCGTCTTTCTTGACCTTATTATTTTCTCTTTTATCAACAGCTTGTTAGTTCTCTCATCATTTCTTTTCTACTCAAATTGTCCTTTGTATCCACTTCAAGGTCCCAAAGCCTTGACTTGAATACAGCTGGACTTCTGGACCAAATATTCCTTTCCTAATATTCCCTGAGTCCCGAGTTGTCTATATTTAATTTCTATACGCACCCTTTATTTTGTTACTTTTTTGTATTGCGTGATCACTCATGAGTACTATATTGTTTCATTTCTGTGACAAAAAATGTATCTCATCATTGACTTTATTAATTAAGTTTTAAGAATATTGAGGGTTTTCCTTGCTCTCAATTTATTGCATACTGTGTTATTGGTTTATCCAGAAAATAGCTTAATTTGCTAATAGATTAGTCATCAGGGAATCACTGTGTTTTCAAAGTTTATAATGCTTTGCCTACCTGTTGCTATCCGGAGGCGTATTGGGCAGCCCTTGTTTTAGATACCTACCACTTAGCATGTGCTCATCTGATAGGCATCGTGAACATTGCATTATTATCTAAAATAATTAAATTTGATATGCAGGTGAAAGAGCATTTGTGCATCACTACCTAAGTGGAATTTCCTTGAGATGTTTATCATATCCTTAGAGCCCACATTGGTGGGCTCTACTGGCCACTAAAGGCCGGCTCCATCTTTAAAGGACTAAGCCAAAAGCGAGGGCCTTTAACAAGGGAGTGAGCCTTTAATGGCCAGTAGAGCCTGTATGGATGGCTCTAAAGCTATTAGAACATTCCGCCCCTAAAGGCTAGAATGTTCTAATTTGCAAAACAAAGGCCTCATGTAGCCAATGGGGGTTGAAATTCCCTCAGGTTCCGTGAGGCCTTTGTTCACAGCAGTAGAGATATACTAAATATATATATTAGATAATATATCATATGATATATAATAGATATACTACCCCACTTACAACTGTATGGTTGAGGCTTATTTGATGCTCTTGTTCTTTAGATTGAGGGCAGAAAGCAATCAGCTGAGATTGCGGAAACTCACCAAAACTAAGCCGTACGAGTGGCATTTTACTAAGATCCTGTCACAAAAAGTGGATCTATTAACGAATACAGAATAAGGGAATCGTCCTTCCTTTGTTAAGCTCGAACTAATGTTATCCAGAAAAAACTGAACACAAAATGCAACTTTTGATACTGTCTCTGAGCTGATTTTAGGATGACAGAACATGAAGTGATATACGGAACTGATTATGTTAATTGATTTGTTACCCTATCATAAACATATTTATGATGAAACTCATGTTCTGTTAAATTATGCGAACTCGAGAAATGTTCCCATTAAAATTCAGAATAATGACAATTAGAATGCATTTGATACAGATGGGAAATATAAATTGAGGACACAAAAGTCCATGGCTAAAAATGATACATCACTAAACCGATTGGCCTCCCCACTCTCCCGCCAACTCACTGCAACACTCCCAGACATAGGCATGCTGGATTTCAGAAGTTGAAAGTGCAGTAAAGATGCCTTTGAATTGTATCACATGCCCTGCTTTCATAGACAGCGGTCAAATTTCAAGCTATGGTTTCTGTCAAATTGATGCTAATTCCTTTTACTTGAAGATTGGTGTTTACTTTTGAGAGGATTTTGTAAAGGGAACTATGTGACAATCTTGTTACAGAGTGTGAATAGAAAGGCTGTAGGATGTTATGTGCAAATGATACTTCTTCACTGCAATGTGAATTCCATACATTGTCATTTTAGCAGTAAAACTGCGTGCCTGTGCAAATGTAGAGGTCATGTCAATGAAAAATGTGCTGCCTGTAAATGGCAGTGCACTACCGCACTATGCTTTAGTAATAGATTTGTGACAGTGTGTTCCAAAATGCACCACACTACCTACCACACTCTTAGCACTCTACTGCTGTATGGTGGAGACTTATTTGATGTCCTAGGTCTTTATGCAATGCTTGGATTTTTCACACTCCCTATGATTTGGGTGTTGTAACATTGATGGCAGCACCAGGACTCACCCACCCCACTGGATATAACTATACTTGCCACACATTTAGTCCCGGATTTGTATACAATAGCACTTTGAATTCTGGGATATGTAAGCGCAAGAGGTGGGAGTGGACAAATTAATATATGGGGAGTCGAGCCAGGCCCGAGACAAGAGTCTGGCTCGGATCTAAGACCCCGTGCACGATCCCAGCCCTGAAAATGTTTGCTATGTAAATCATACTACCAACCATGTAAAATATAAAAAAGTGTTTTCGAAATTAAAAGATGTGTTCCTCTTTAGCCTGTAGAAGCTTTGACAATAAAATGTCACTTTATAGCATTGCATTGCTAGGTGCTTATTAAGAGTGTTTAAACATGAACCAGAACAGAGACAAGACAGTTGTCATGTAAAGCCTCTACATGGCCCAGATAATTACAAAGCAACATTATAGTTTATTAAATAAAACACAGTAGGTTTTTGTAGAACTGGCATGCTGAACTCCCATATTTGAAAGTGCCGTTATACGCAGTAATGAAGATCAAAGATGTTTTGTAAAATAAAATATTTGCCTACAATCACACAATTTAAACGGATACCTATTTGCATTTCCTTTTCATGATAACTCTTTGTTTTAACCTATTTGTTCATTTTTTGTATGGTGCGACCGAAGGTATTGAAAAGCGCTTTATATGAGCACCAGTCAACAGTTCTTGGGGGCATATTTACAACGAGGCGATAAAAAATTATCGGCCGAAAAGCGGCGATAATTTTATCGCTATATTTGCAAGGTCACGCTAACGCGTGAAACCTTGCTTTAGCGGGGGGATTTCTAACGCCCAGCTTTGCATCTCTAATGAGATGCAAAGTGGGCGTTCCTGACCTGACATGATAGGAGAAAAGTCGCTAAGCGACATTCTTCCTATCATCAAGCCCCACGCTATGAAGCATAGCGTCAGGAAAAGTAGCGTAGCGATAACACCTGTTATCGCTACTTTCCTAACACCTGCTTCAGGACTGACTTAGCCATGATATCCTATGGAAGGAGGATATCATGGCTAAGTTTGTGAGTCCCTATCAACAAGCTAACGTGAGATTATCGCTGGGTTTCCAGCGATAATCTCACGTTAGCCAGTTAGCGTGAGGATTTTATCGCTATTGAGATAAGCGTTGCTAATAGCATGCTATCTCAGCGATAAAAATCCACGCTAGCCGGCGATAATTATCCTAGCGCTAAGTGCGCTTTGCGATAATTATCGCCGGTTGTTGTTGATATGCCCCTTGATTTTTAGGCACGGGGAGATTACGTGATTTGCCCTGAATCACAGTCTGTTGAGCCCACGCTGAGACTCGAACACTGGTCCCCCAGTTCACCAGGCTTCTAATTACAAACACAAGCAGCTACAGGGTCAAAGTCGTCAACTCTAGCCCTAATGCCATAACCGAGTAGAGGAAGGGTTGCAGGCAGAATCCACATGAAAGCTCGGCCCATTATGGACTTGAGGTTCCAACAGGACTTCGAGCTGAGCCAGAACCAGGCTAGACCTTGTAGTGGCTCACCCACCTCTAGTAAGCACTGCCCTTCTATAGAGCGAAAACTACAAGTACGAAAAACATGCAAGGTGCTGTTGCCTGAAAGTGTCAGATATGGCTGGGGACCAGTTATCACTTATGGAACACTCATTCAAAAAGTACATATACCTTTAACTGTTACTAGTTTAGCATGTGGCTGTTTACTTGTAGCAAATCAGAATTTATTAGCATGCAGGAGTCCAGGCCTTCAAAAGAGGTTGTTTAAAAATAAAGCATTGGTTGCCCCTCATTGGTGGAGGGGTGGTTTAAAGGTCTTGTGATGTCACTTCCTGTGGAGTATTCTGGGAGATTATATTATGTGTGATGCCCCCTGTGAGATATTTGTGAATGAGATGATGTCACACGCCTTCTGAATAACACAACAGTGGAGCGATTGAGGAGCACGCCATATAGTGTTCAAGAGGCCTTACCCTTAAATCCAGTGCTTAATTTGTAAAAGAATGATTGTCGATGTACAAAGCTCTGTGCAGAAGCCCATGGCTGGTGCTATTAAATGTCAGCACACTGAATACCAAGGCTGCGTAGTCCTAAATCTACCTCATGCATCTTTACCCCACTACTAGACAGCCCTACCCCTTTTTCTCATGCTAGCGAGTGCCTCCTTTCTCAATTTGTGATGTTTTTCCCGTCTTTAGTTTCCTCCCTCTTTCCGCCTTGTGGGCCCGATTCATAAAGAGCCTTCACAGCCGCGGCGTAGGCTCCGCATTTGTGGCCGAGACCCAGCACACGTGGTGGTAATCCATGACTACGGAGGCTCGTTGTGAATCGGGCCCTGCGTATTTTTTCCTCTCTTGCACTCAGTAAATGTCTGATGCAGAAAAACAAATGCCGGTCCCCATAAATAAGGGCCAGTGCCCCCTACCTGCGACCACCGGCTCAAATTAAGCACTGCTCAAATCATGACTCTTAAGTGGTAACTGAAAATCTGTGCTCCGTGTACTGAACCAAACCTTCTCCATGCCCAAGAATCATCCACCAATGAATCGGCAGCAACAGCAGCACATACATGGGGCAAAGTAGTATAATAGCCTTATGCAGGCAATAGTAGGTGGCGCCACATTACAAGAAAACAGCTTAAAACTGCCATTTTATTAGTAGGTGAGGAGTAGTCTGGCAACAAAATGATATTGTGTCAGGAGTAATGCACATCCTTGTTCGGTTGCTGCCAGTATAGAGAAAGAGAGAGAGAGAGATATAGATATAGATATATATATAGATATAGATATATATATAGATATAGAAATACATATACATATATATACATATATATATACATATATATATATATATATATATTATCTACTGGCGGTCGCCAGTAGATAGTTATAGTTAGGACCCTGTTTCCATAGGAAATCCGCAACATTCTATTTGGAATAACTTTGGCGCCGGTCGATGAATCCTCGCGAAATTTTCAAAATAGGTGGGGCGCTACGCTCCGCTCCTACCCTGAAAGTCTCGGGGGGATTCGTCAAGCGGGGGCTGAGAAAAAAGGGGGGTCCCAAAACGCGTTTTTCCCATGCATTTTTCCATAGGACCTTTAGACACAGCTACAGCCCGAACGGCTGAACAGAGTTACTTGAAATTTGGCAGAGAGGTAGTCCTCAGGTCAAGGAAGTGCCTTTTGTAGGTCTGGTGTAAATCTGTTCAGTAGTTCCTGAGAAAATAGCATTTAAATCAATATATATATGTGGGCGGAGCCTAACCACACATCTCATCCTGAGATCTGATTGGCTGTCAGCACTTCATCCAAGAAGTGTTGGCAGCCATCTTGGGACCAATATACATGATAGCACCTCATTAAAAAGCATTGCAGTTAATAGAAGATTTTAAGACTTTAGTTACATTATAAATCATTTGTTGATGGTACCATACTCATTTTAGGAATTGTGGTATGTTCTAAGGTGATTTCACCATGTGAAAAAGCCTTCTGCTGGGATATCATGATTGAGAGAAAAATATTTTCTCATGCTTTTACCACAGAGGTTTGGAAGGTGATCTATAAGCTAAACTGAGAGCTTATTTTCTGTAAATTCACATTATCTTTCTCAGTCATGTGAGAATGAAGTCTGACATTCTCAGTAAAACATGTACATCCAACAAGGGCAGAGACTGTCAGTTGATTCCTTTGTGTTCTACTGCAGCTTTCCAGAGTGTTCCAAAGAACTACTAGAGCGCTAACCGTCCTACTTATGATAAATGTATGGCACACCTGAAGCCATCTTGCTTGGATTAAAGTGGTAACTCTTAAAACATTTAATTTAAAAAGGAACAAAATGAGGTGGTTCATTTTTCCATAAAAAGTATGATTAGTGCTGCATAAAGAAAAATTAGGGCACATTTTGAGTGACTTCTCAAATCCTGGCATGCAGACTGAAACATGCACTTTCAATACCAGCAGCAGTTTTCCCTGGTGAGCAGTAGCTTTACTACAGTGATCTAATGAGCAAAAAGAGTGCTAACATTCTGATTTTATGGCAAATGTGTGACACATTTGAATGCCTTGATGGAATCAAAGTAAAAAACTGAAAGTATTTCCTACTGAGGAGACTGCAGTAAATGAGGAAATTAGGAAACTTCATAACAAATAAGTCTCCCAAGATGGCCACCAGAGACAAAAGAGCCCAAATGTAGCCCAAATATCACCCAGATGTAGCCCAAGTATAGCCCAATGACAGAATGTCCAAGAATGTTCTTAAAAACAACTAGAGCACTTACTGTCTTCATTATGACAAAAGTATGGCACACCTGAAGCCATCTTGATTGGAATAAACTGGCAACACTTAAAACATTTAATTTAAAAAGGAACACAATGAGGGGGTTCATTTTGCCATAGAAATTATGATTAATGCTGAAGAAAGAAAATGAGGGCACATTTTGAGTGACTTCTCAAATCCTCTTCTATTTCATTAAAAATTCTGACATGCAGACTGAAACATGCACTTTTAATACCAGGAGCAGACTTCCATGGTGAGCAGTAGTTTTACTACAGTGATCTAATGAGCAACTAGAGTGCTAACATTCAGAATTCATGGCAAATGTGTGACATATCTGAATACCTTCATGATGGAATCAAAGTAAAAAACTGAAAGCATTTCCGACTGAGGAGACTGCAGTACATGAGGAAATTAGGAAACTTCATAACAAATAAATCTCCCAAGATGGCCACCGGAGACAAAAGAGCCCAAATGTAGCCCAAAATCACCCAGATATAGCCCAAATATAGCCCAATGACAGAAGTGTGCAAAACACTTATTATTTTGTGTTTTTGCAGTGTTATATAGTGCAGACTTGTCAGGTATTGGAGTGCTTTACATGAGCATTGGTTACATCACACAAGAACAAATTCATTTTGGTTGTAGACATGGGGAGACTAAGTGATTTGACCAGAATCACAGAATGTCGAGCTGAAGCAGAAACTTCAACCTGGTTCCCAAGTTGCAAAGTCTGCAGTTCTGGAAGTAACACCACATCCTCTCCCCTAAGTGCAACATTTAATCAAGTTGTCAACTAGATAAAAAAACATAAAGATAACAAATAATTTAAAAGTGCTTTGTCGCTATTTGAAAACTCAGAAAATATGTCCTTATTTTAGTCTTTTAGAGCACTAACCATAATTTTGATGCCAATAAGACCCTCTCATATATGTAATTTCTAAAGGAATGCTCTAGGTATTACAGTTTTGATTACATCAAGATGATGTCAGGCGCTCCACACTTTTGTAATAAATATAGAATGTTAGCAATCTAGTTGTTCATTAGGATACTGTTGAGAGGCAGAGGCCAGGGGCACGGACTCTGAAAATTGAAGGCAGGTAGGAGGGTGCAAAGGCAACAATTTAACCACACTGAGCAGGCAGGAAGGGCCGTGGAAGCACAACAGACTATGGAGGGCAGTGGAAAGGGGGGCAGGGGCAACAAACCAACAATACAGGACTTGCAAGAGAGGCTGTTGGAGGGAAGATCTATTACGGGTCAAGGAAGCTAGGGGCGGTCCCCAGAGCCCCGGGAGCCACCACAGAACTGAGCAGGAGAGTGAGTCAGGGACAAAAGGGGCACCTTAATTTGAGCCGGGGTGCCTAGGAACGCTTGCTCCAAAAATGAAGAAAACAGACATATGAGACATGGAATTGGAGGCAGAATACAATGGCAGTTTAATGAGAAGATGCAACGTCAAAGAAACCGCAGAATAGAGACCTAAAGTACAAAATACAGAATCCAGATAATCATACAGCTGTCATGATATTCTCTGTATCTCAATTAATGGACTGACAGAGAGAGAGAGAAAATACATCTATAAATGCATCATGTGAAACAAGTTACACCAAGGAAAATGTTACCTAGGGACACTCACATTTACTCTTAGAGCAAGCATTCCTGCAATTACAATACAACATCTTTTAAATGCAAAAGTAAAGAGAACAATGGTTAAACATAACATGACATTTCATATAGGTAAAATAGAATAAGATACTTCAAGCAAAGCCGAGCAAGACATTTTAAGCAAAGGAAGACAAGAGCTCCCAGTTCTTGGGGAAAACCTGCACAGCCTGTTAACCTACATACAGACGGCGAGGTTGTCCGTCGATATCTGTGGGTGCTCCCTTTTTATATCATTTTGTGGGCTCCTTTGCACGCTACATCTACCTACGTATGCTACCCAAAAGCTTCGTCTGCAGATTTTACCAGACATTTCGTCATTTACCCACTTAATGCTGACAATGGACTGGGTGAAAAGGTCAGTCTCTCAGGCCAATCGCTTATCGTAAGTTCCATAGAGCAAGCAGAAAATAATGGGTATTGTACAGGAATTCAATATATTCATGTATAAAATCTCCTCAGTTCTCCTAACTTGACGCTCTGCGGTTGCCACTTCCTTAAAAGCGGGAAACCTGCCCAGGAAGCAAGTACCAGTCCAGGATGCAGCCTACTGTATGTCGACAGCTTCAGGGGGATGTTGAACTTTGATACCGAGCACGGAGCACTCGGGTAGGGTGGGGGCTACTAGTTTGGAGCAGAAGGCCTCGCAGACCTGCCTTCAGACTGCTATACACTAAAATTGCAGAGCTATGGTCAATTTAACAAAGAGGCCTACATATTGAACAGAAGGGCCTACACAGGGGTTTTATGCTGGCTGAGTGGTAAGGATGTCTCAGGATAATTATATAGCAACACAGGACCCGCTGGTCAATTTAATACGGCCTACAAATGCGGCTGGCAGGGCAAGGACAAGGGTCTCATACTTCAGGTGTGGACAGAACGGGCCAGGGGCCCCCTGTGATACAAAATCTACCCTCCTTCAAGGCTGTGGCAATGTAATAGACCATTGTGGGCAGAAGGAAGAGGCAATGGTAGTACAACCATACATGCCAACAGACCCGATTCAGCCAGGAAACGTCCAATGTTTTTAAGCTCAAATGGGCTTTATTTGATCTGTCTCCTGTCTACAATATCCTCTTTTTCAATGTAACTCAAAGGGGAAAATCAATACCCCAGTTTTTTTTCAAAATCTCCCTCTTACCAAGTTCAAAATGTTCGCAAGTATGGTACATTGGATCATGGAAGGAAATGGGATAGGGACATGGACTTGGATAACAGAGGACAGGAGAGACATGGAGAGGTGCACCAAACTGACCCTGCAGGGCAGGCATCAGGGTTTGCAGCAGCACAATACACCACACAGGGCATGCAGGACGGGAGTGCAGCACAACAATCCATAGAAAGCAAGAGGGAGGGGACAGGACCATGCACATGGACAACAGAGAACAGAGGGGCAAGAGGCAATGGTAGCTAGCTGACCATAATGGACAGACAGGAGAGAAGGCTGCAGCATAACAGACCATAAAGGGCAGGAGGGACGGATCAGGGGCATTACAATGGAACAGACAAGCCAGGAGGGAGGGAGTAGGGGTCTGCACATGTAAACAGAGGGCTGGGGGCAAGGGGGCAGGGCAGGAGCAGCAAGATGGCCATGGAGGTCAGGCAGGATGGGCACTAGAAGCAAGACACAACATGAAGAGCAACAGTGAGACTGTGATGGCATACACACAGACCATGGAGGGAAGGTGGGAGGGGGTCAGGGGCAGCTAACTGACCACACAGGGAAGGTGGGAGGGGCCATGGCAGCACAGAAGACCATGCATGGCAAGTGGGAGGGTTAGTGGCAGCACAATGGCTATGATGGGCAAGAAGGAGGGTGCAGGGGCATGCACAAAGGACGATGGAGGATAGAAGGGAGGGTCAGGACCTGTGCACAGACAAGAAAGTTCAGGGGAAGGGGCCTCACAACAGACCACACGGGGCAGGCAGGAGGAGCAGTTGCAGCACAACAGACCAGGGAGGGCAGAAGGGTGTGGCAGTACAATGGACCATGTAGGACAGGAGGAAGAGGATAGAGGCATGGCATGTGGACAGGCAGGGTGGAGGTGGCAGGGACAGGTTACAGTCATCTGACAATGCTAGGCAGGTGGGAGGGGAGTGGCAGCTCAACAGAACACTCAGAGTAGATAGGAGTGGCAGGTCCATGGGACATGGTGGGCAAAAAGGATGGAGCAGGGGCATGCACAAAGACATCGGAGGGCAGGGGGAAGGAGAATAGGGGCAGCAAGCTAAGCACAGAGTTTAAGCAGGAGGTCAATGATGGGGCATAGAATTGAGCAATGGAGGGCAGGAGGAGTGGACTGGTACATCATACTAAATTGAGGGCAGTGGCAGCACATCAGACCATGCATGGCAGGAGGAGGAGGCTAGTCCATGGATTCACACAACAGAGGATAGGGAGGAGGGGGATGGGGCAGCAAGCTAACTGTTCAGAGAAGGCGGGTATTAGAAACTTTATTGTTTTTAAAACATTTTGTCTGTGCAAACTACTTAAAATATGAACAAGTATGCAGCATAATCTCACTTTTATTCAGGAAGAAGAAGACGTTAGTGACTGTGACTCCGGGCTCACTTGGCAAAAACACCCCCTGACCCTCCACCCCCTATCGCAAAATGTAATGCCCGTGAAAAGGGTAGGTGAACACAGTGTTATATAGAACATAGTCCTGAGAGCACGATTGAACATGAAAACTAGATATAGTGTATGGTATAAACTATGCACCAAAAAGTGTGATATAAGATGAACCAGGCGTGAAATATAATATGCAATACATTGTGCGCAATGACAGATTCATTGGAGAGCGCGAGATAGCACAGGCACTAGCGTGTGCTATGCGATATGCGCCTTGGAGTGTAATATGCACAGGGCAGTGTTGTGTAACCTAACTAGTCTCTAAAGTTGTAATATAAAATATGTGCTGGGGAGTGTAACGTTGCATATGCACTGTGACAAAGATATGGATCCCAAATTGTAATATGTATGGCATAGCACTGTGCGTTATAACATAGGCATCGAGGAAGGCACGTTAGATGGGGCAATATAACCCGTGCGAAGACAAGTGTGGCATGACATTTTCACGGGGTGGTGTTACAGTGCACATGGGCTAGAGAGTGTCATAGCATATGCACTAGCTAGTGGAATACAATACAGAGGTGTGTGGCACTCGGCAGGCAATGGTGGGTGTAACACAGCATTGGGCTCTGTCAGGAGCGCGCTGTGACTCGCAAGTGATGTTCGTCCCCTTTCCAGAGAGTAAAATAAAAAGTATTACACATCCGGCAGTGGATGTGTGTTTTATTAACTGTGAGGGGGGTTTCTTGCATAGTTTTGGTCGAATTTTTGTCGAATCCCCTTTGAATGGCTTGGTGTGCATGTGTATTAAATGTGCCCGTCAATAGCTACCCATGTTTGTATAAATAAACGACAAGGGTGTCTACCGGGATTAGGCACGGTAGAGCATCAGACATGTCAGAGCTTCACTAGTGGTGTAAATACATTCCACGTGGATTAATTGCATGCATAGTCGCCTTTTAATGAATATCACGCAAATCGTCATGGTGATAGGTACGTACGGTTTGTCCAGCATGTCCTAGGTGTGTCTATAAATATATATTTTTTAAAAATAATAAAAAACAGTGGCCGGCCCTGGGGATTGGGGTCAAAAAAATATAATTAGGAGACAGGCCCTGGGGGATGGGGTCATCAGGGCCAATAAATTAGAATTAAGAAGGGGAACCACACAGCCCCCCTTCTTAAAAAAATAAAATAAATAAAAGACTGGCATCGTGCCGGAGGCCATGCCCCCTCCATGCAGCACTCCGCAAACGCGCCCCCAACAGGCATCTCCAGTATGCGCCAGGGAGCTGCGCTGCAGACAGGTGTTCTGAGGCCAAGCCCCTTTTTACACCTCTCTGCAACGCAGCTCTGTGGCGCTTACTGGAGGTACCTAGTGGTCTAGTGTGACCCTAGGGACCCTTAGGATTCAAGGGGACTTAATCTCTCAACTTAGAACAGCCACAGGGCGCGTTTACACAGTGGTGAAGGGAGGGGACGGGGCCTGAGGTGACGTGTGCAAACACGCACCATGGCACGTTTTAAATTGGGGATATAATTTCCCTTCAATACTGAGGGCCCCTGGGGGCTAACTAGCCCACCAAGTGCTTCCAGTAAGCGCCACTGAGCTGCATTGCAGAGAGGTGGTCCAGGCCGTGCCACTTTTTACACCTCTCTGCAACGCAGCTCTGTGGCACTTACTGGAGGTACCTAGTGGGCTAGTTGGACCCTAGGGACCCTCAGGACTCAAATGAACTTAATCTCCCAACTAAAAACGGACACAGGGCGTGTTTACACAATGGTGAAAGGAGGGGACGGGGCCTGAGTTAACGTGTGCAAAAACGCCCTGTGGCCTGTTTTAAGAGGTAGTTTTAATCCCCATGCCCTATTATATACTAGGGGCCTATAGAGGAGGTAAGGCTAATCACAGGGGGACCCCAACGCATAATGTTCCCTAGTGTATGTAGGTGTTTTCACTGTATTCTAAGTGTCTTTTAACATAGCACTGGCTCTAGGACTGGTTAGTCAGACTCAGTTACCACCAGTATCCGTCTGAAAAAGTTGAGGGTACAGGATGATTTTGCAACAAGGCTTCTTTCTGCTCTTCTTTTTGTTCTTTCTGCACGTTATCCTTCTTCCTGCACTTATCTTCGTATTTGAGGACTTCTGTTGCTTCTTTCTGCACTTCTTTTGTTTCTTTCTGTGCATTTTTTCTTCTTTCTTCACATGTCCTATCTCTGTAGGCATAGTTAGAAATTAGCATTTAAAAAACCTTTGAAATTAACAGAAAAAACCATAGGTTTCAGGCACGTTATAGTTAGGAATTAGCATTTAAAAAACCTCAGAAATTCACTGAAAAAACCATAGGTTTCAGGGGTGTTATAGTTAGCTGGACTTTTCACTTGTACAAAACCATTGAAATTCCCCCGTTATAGTTAGTTCAGCTAACTATAACTCGCGCGCCCGCAATGCACTGCTGATGAAGTCACATATTACATCACTCATGACATGGTCAGTGACATCACTCATGACATCACTGATGACATCTCAAATGACATCACTGATGACATCACTGATGACATCATCCAGTGAATGTGTGTTATTCTGAAAATTAAATATGTTTTATATATGTATATCTCAAGGTCGATGGAAGAATAAATGGGTATATAAGTGTCTAAATGGATGATTTGTTTTTGAAAAATTGATTGTGTAACTGACTGATTAAGTGTATCATAGTGAATACATGGCTTAGTGAGTAATGTTTAAATATGTAAATATCTGTATCAGTCTCTCACTTTGTGTATAAGTGGCTGCATGGATTGGTGAGTAGCTACATGGGTGTCTATATAGGTTATTAGTTGGTTTTTTGAGTATCAGTCTGAGTGTCTGCATGGTTCGGTGGGGGTATTACGTAGTGCATAGGTGCATGAATGAGTGACTCACTGTTTGTATGTGTTGAACACAGTATGTGTGCAGGACTGTATGGGTGGATGAGTGTGTATATGGGTGTGTTAGTGAGTGAATGACTGTCTCAATAGTGTCTTTATGAGTAACTACATATGTTTTAAACTAGTATATGTGACTATTGGTGTATATATGTGAGTATATGTGAGAGTGAGAGATTGAAAGAGTTCCTGTATGAATAAGTATGTGTTTCTATAAGTGATTGTTGAAAAGACTAAGTATGTGTAAGTTTCCGTAGAAGTAAGTGTGGTGGTGTGTGTATAACTGTATATGCAAGTAAATGTATGTTTGATTCTTTATTAGCATGAGTGACTATGTGTGTGAGTAACTATGGATGAGTGGCATTGTGTAACAGGATGTATAGGTGTATGAGTACATATGATGAGTGAGTACATGTATGAGTGACTGTATTGGACTGTTGGTGAATGAGTGGATGTGTATGTGGATCTTAGAATTACTGAAGAGGTTGTTGTAACTGGTATTGGTATGTCCATTGTTTTGAAAATTTTAGTCTCTATTTTTGAATGTGTGTATCAAAGGTTATATTAGGGTGAGAGGAGGTCTGCCACTCTATCACAAGGATGATGTCATCAGTGATGTCATCAGTGATGTCATTTGAGATGTCATCAGTGATGTCATGAGTGATGTCACTGACCATGTCATGAGTGATGTAATATGTGACGTCATCAGCAGTGCATTGCGGGCGCGCGAGTTATAGTTAGCTGAACTAACTATAACGGGGGAATTTCAATGGTTTTGTACAAGTGAAAAGTCCAGCTAACTATAACACCCCTGAAACCTATGGTTTTTTCAGTGAATATATATATATATATATATATATATATATATATATATATATATATATATATATATATATATATATATATATATATATATCAGAAACACTACACCCCGCCGCTGAAATGGAGCACATAAGTGCTTAAAGTTTCTTTATTCCATTTATTCCATTAAGATTACATGGCAGCCATAATGCATTTCAGCCCCGGAGGGCCTTGATCACATGATATATATACAGTCATCCTGAGGCATGCATGACCCTTTTGCATGGTGGAGAAGAGGGCCACATCCGCACAGGACCCCCGAATATCTCAGGTGCCTCGAGCAGCGCCACAGTAGATGAGTTGGTTAGATTATCACAGTCGAGCCAAGATGGATGCTTCACAGGACACAGGACCTGATTACTTCCCACTCCTGTCCTTGAACTGGCTGAACATGTCCTGTAACACTGCACGCGCTTTAATGTCCGACCAGCAAAGACTCGTGCCCCTGATGTCGCCGGCAGGGAGAGGGTGCAGGAAGCCTCCATGGGAGCAGTCATGCTGCAAATCAACTCCTGGCTGCAATCTTTACCCAAGATATAAATCTTGCTTAAATAACCCCCAGCCGGGGGAGAAGCACCCACCCCTTCCAGAAAGATGCAGCCAGGAATCAAAGGCTGCAACTGGGAGAGATTGGATGTTTGAGGCACAGACACGTCTTATTCCTCTCTGCATGTTCATTTATGATGGCAGACAGCAGCCCTCTTACCCTAACAGGCTTATGAGAAAAATTAGTTTTTTCATTATAGGCTTAGCATGACTCTGAAAGCATGATGTACTGACCCCTGTTGCTTATGAATAGTCTTAACTGTGCGCTTAATTTTTGGAATAGCATTAGAAACAGGACAGACTGCAGTTACAAATCAGAATGCAGTTTTTCACTGAAATGTGGGTCTACTTCTCATGTAGGGCCAGATGTACCAAAGCTTTTTGCATTTCTTAACGTTCAGAATTGCACTTTTGGCTCACTAATAAATGCAAAACCGCATTTTCATATGTACGAAGGATAAAAATCAGTTTCAGTTTAAGATTTCTGCATAGTAGAAATGACAAATTACAACCACAATTTAGGGAACGCAAGTAGGGATTATGCATTTGCAATTCCCTAAGCACATGTACAAAGCATTTCCTACATGTGAATTGGTCATTTAGGAAATGCTATTACCATTGACTCAAAGTAGATCGTAACCATGTGCAAAATGTAAAAAACGCATTTAAAAAGGGCATATGTGCACTTACATGTGCACTACGAATTTCAGGGTGCCTCCAGGGGTTTGGATTTCCTAAACTGCGATTTCCTAATAGGGGATCGCAATTTAGGAAATGCAAACCATTTCCTATTTGGCCCATAGGTGGGAATGCAATAGCATTTTCTATTTGTTATCCTAATAGCGATTCCTACTGTGTAGGAATCGCTATTAGGAAATCACAGATTTTGTACATATCATTTGACGTACATATGGCCCATATTGTTTAATAAACCACTAAGGATCTAAACACTCGCAATGTTGCGAGATTAAAGACCTGAAGCACAGGGATATTCTGCAAATTTCTTTCTCAATTTGATCTAGAAGTAAAGCTAAAATTAGATCTCATAAGTAATTTCAGAGGAACTTTATGTTGCTGCAAAAATCAAAAAGAGGGCACGTTATTACTGGTTTTGTAATTAAAAATCGGAAAACACGATTTTGTGTCACAACTAGTCCCATTGTTCACATTTAAAAAGAACAGACAATGTTTGTTTCAACTTTTTACATAAACATCAAAAAAAGTAAAATGTATCTGCACTGTACCATTTGCACCACACTGTTACTGAGAAAGATGTAAAAGGATGATAGTGGAAACAGGACAGCCTGGCAACAGAGAATGAATGCAAGGGACTGCCACAGAGCCCTCTGCGAGTTTGTTCTCTCACCCTCCCTCCAAAGAACAGAAAAAAGACATTTCCATTCCTGGAAGCTTCTTCGGCAGAGTACATGGTATAGTTAACACTGAAGTAGGCAATTGATTGACAGTGGGCGGAGGATAAAGTTAGATGAGGACATGCTGCACACCTACATTGTGGAAAGAAAAACACTAACTCTGGTACAAAAAATACATTGACAGGAAAATAAAGGCCGCCATGTATAGCTGGATACACAGATGATGGACGGAATGCGGAGCAAATCAAATATTCACCCCCAGTCAAGAGATCTGGGTTAAATCCATTGTTCTCTTGCTCACTATGCAACCCCAGTTTGGACCCAGCCATATGCAAATCAGTCTTGACCCTGTGCCTCATGGAAACAGTCCAGCCCGAACTGCCAAGCCAGGTCCTCCCTGGACCGGAAACAAGCATCCTAGGACCGGTTTCAGGGTTTCACCCCTCTTCAGCCAGGATAGCTTGATTCCAGTGGCACAGTGAGCCCAGGACCCACGTCTGGGCATACCTGGCGCACTTAGGGCGAGAACGCAAACTACACACAATTGATGGACGGAATGCAGAACAAATCAAAACATTCACCCACAGTCAAGAGATCTAGGTTAAATCCATCGTTTTTTTGCTCACCATGCCGTTCCAGTTTGAACCCAGCCATATGCAAATCAGTCTTGACCCTGTGCCTCATGGGAACAGTCCCGCCCGAAATGCCAAGCCAGGTCCTCCCTGGACGGGAAACAAGCATCTTGGGACCGGTTTCGGGGCATCATTCAAGCTATCACTAGACTTGGGCGGGGTTAGCACCACACTCCTAAGCAACAACAGCTAGCCAATTCATTTCCTAGTCAGTTTATGGTTTCCTGCCTATTCAATGCTGATCTTTCCCTGAAAGTGTTTCTGCCGACATGGTGCAAGCACGTCTGGCAAAACTACTCATGGCCGATTGGCTGGTTACGTGACGTTTTCAGTCATGTAATATTAGTGTCCCTAGTGGACTAGAAGTTGTCCACCAGAGGGCAAGGGGATATTATGACTCTTTCATGCCTGGGACCCACATGTTCTGCATTGCGTTTGTGTGCTGGAAATATAATGGTGGAGGTCTGGAATTGTACAGAACTAAAACCAGTGACTAAGGTGTCTTTCCTGTATTTGTGGGAGGGCGTCATTTAAAATAGGATGAATGAAATGTTTGAAAAGTCCTGAAAGGAGTATGGAGATGAGTGTTAGGCATCTACTCCTTGCAGAGATCTTAGGAAGGGCTTTTATGAAGTGCATGCCAAAGTGCCATAATGATACACAGGAAGAGCTGGAGAAGATATTGCAGCACATTATTGAAACACAGCCTTGTTATCACACCACTAAATTGCATGTGGATGTGTCAATGAAGTTCAGTCAACTGAAAATACTTTTTAGAATCTTTTGGACACTGGAAAGGCTGAAAAATCTAGAGGTGGGCGTAAGTCGCGTAATTCAGTGTAACATAATCACACAGAATTTCCCAGGAATTACGTGAGATTACGCGGAATTACTGGAGAAGAGTAATTATTAGGGGTGGGCGGAATTTGCAAAATTCACTTTCGCAAACTATCACGAAATTGTGAAAAATCTCCGCAAACAGGCGGAAATATCGCAAAGACGCAGAAGTTTTTTAACCGCCCGTTCGCGGTATTTTCTGCGTGATCGCGGCTTGCCAACTTACCCATGCGGTTGCTCATGGGCGCAAGATCTCAATCATCTCATACTCTCACGGTGCATGATCGCGAGAAGACGTGATCACGCAATGAATGACGTGATCGCGTGACAAATTACATTAATGCGGGCGCGAACTGTCGCAAGACAGCGCAAATGGCTGCCAACAATCCAACATCTCGTGGAGAAAGTGACCGGATCGGGAAAACTTGTCGGCGAACGCGGGGATTCAGGTAATGCGATCGCGCGCATGCGAGAATGTATTTTTTTACAGCGCGAGCAAAAAAAATGTTTCCGGTAAGATGCGGATTGCGGAAATTTTGACATTTTCGCGCTCTCCGCGGAACGCGAAAATGTCAAATTATCGCAATTTACACGAGCGGAATGAAATTTTAGCCCAGGCCTAGTAATTATGCGTTTAGACATATTTCTTAGCACAAAAATGCTCGCTCACGTCCAAAATCGACATCCAACTTAGCCCTGAAATCGAGCAATATTTTCTTAGCACCAAATGTACTCCTGCATCCAAAATGATGAGAGAATGCATTTATGGGCTCTGCAATAGTGCTAAATTCAACAGAACACAAATATCAAGCATGAGCGGCCACTTGCACTCGCTAAATGTGTTCTTGTAGTAGGATTTCCTCCCACCAAATTACTTTTAATTACACAAGGAGGAGTAATCATTTAATTAACAGTAATTCTGCACAAAGAATGATGCAGAATTACCAAAGTTACTTTGATTACTCCGTCTTATTTGAAATTTCTGCCCTGGCCTAGAAAAAACATGAGATTGATTGATTCAAAAAGTGCTGAAAATGCCAAGCTAGGTGTGCAGTTATAGACACACAGTGCCATATCTTGTAACAGAATTCAGAAATTGTGTGCGGTGGTGTCAGGGGCAGTCATCTAGTGTAGGGAACAGAGGTGAAATGTCTCACTAGGTGATTATTTTTAATGATGCATCTGAGTGTGATTCATTTTACAGCTTCACAGGTTTATGGGTATTGATGGCCAAGAAGATGATTTCATGTAAATGGAAGGGCAAAGAGCTATCTTAAAGTTGAAGATTGGATTCAATAATTATTTGGTAAAGGTGGAATGGGAAGTTTTTACGAGCAGGAATAGGCATTATTTCTTTCTGAAACATTTCAGTGAATGTTCAGATATTTATGCACTGCGATGTTTAGGAAACTACATTAATGGAGTACAGGTAGAGGAGAGCAATGTGTTTAAATGTAACTATGTAACTTAGGTCCTTGTCTATTACCGGAGGGACCCTTCAGCTGTAGCAGATGCAGGTACAACTCGTACCCTTCACTCCTGCCCGCATCATCCATTCCCATCAAAACTCCCTTTAAAATACTCTACTTGAATGTGCGCTCTTTAGTTAAACATTATAATGAGATCTACGACCTCATTGAGTCAGAATCCCCAGATGTCTTTTTCATTACCGAGACATGGCTCACGACCGATACTGTTGTTGAACCTGGACTGGCTCTCCCTCCAGGATTTAACATCCACACTATCAATAGAGGAACCAGAGGTGGCGGTCTGGCTGTAATTTTTAAGACCCCCCCTCCACTGCACATTCATTCGTGAGGACATTGCTGGTTGCGAGTGTGCCCGTTTCTCCGTTTCACTCAATGCCAACTTTTCTTTTTCTGGCCTTTTGGTCTACCATCCTCCTGGTCCCTCCACAGAATTTAAAGTAGCCATCATGGAAGCTGTTCATGCTTTTGCTACTAGAACAGCCAACTTCACCCTTATTGGTGATCTTAACATTCTCTTTGATCACCATTTAGATTCGGACGTTAGCTCTGTGCTTGCTGATCTTGAAGCCTGTCAACTCAAACAACTGGTGCTGGAACCCACTCATTCGGCTGTACACTTATTAGACCCTGTCTTTTCTAATATTTCTTCCCTCCAGGTCAAACCCCCTAGCCCAGTCTACTGGTCCGACCACTACCTTATCACTATCCTCTCTCACAGGTGGCGACCACACCTAGGGTTGCGTCTAGAGCTATGTTTAAACGCAGCTGGCACAAACTTAAGCTGGAGGATCTTCTGGCCCTCTTGTCTTCCGGCCCTCCCACCCTTGACAACTCCGACCCAGAACAAGCCTACAATGCTATCCGTGAGTGGATATTCGCGGCACTCGACTCCCTTATTCCGGCAAAATGGTCCAAGGGCCGTGACTCTGGCTCCAATCCCTGGTACACGGATTCCCTTGCCGCTTTGCGGAGCACTTGTAAACAACGCGAGCGAGCCTGGCGCAAGGACAACTGTCCCTTAGTGAAGAAACAATATCAGGCAGCCATCAAAAGTTACCACAAAGCCATACAGCTAGCGCGTACTGCTTTCTTTACTAATCAGATTGCAGCTAGCAATAATCCCACAAAATGTATATTTAAGATCCTCAATGACCTGAAAAAAAGGAAAGACCCACTCACTGCTCATATCACCTCCGGAAAACAATGCGAAGAACTTGCTACCTATTTCGTTCAAAAAGTTGCAAATATTTATAAGTCTTTCTCCAAATGCCCTGGGTTGCCAGAAGACCTTTCAACCCCTACATCCTATTCCTCCCTGGAGAGCATCCCTCCTATCTCACAGGAGGAGTTCCTTGCTCTCAGTACCAAAGTCAAATCAGGGTCTCCTCTTGACCCCATGAGACCAGCCCAATTTCGAGAGTGCCTTTCGGTGCTTCTTTTCCCATTACTCTCGACCATTAACTCCTCTTTCAGTACGGCACTGGTTCCCTCGGCTTGGAAACTGGCTAAGGTGCTTCCACTGCTGAAAAAACCTCTCCTGGACCCCACCAAGCCCGAGAATTTCAGACCTATCTCTCTTCTGCCGTGGGTGACCAAAGTAGCGGAGGCACATGCCAATAAAGTTCTCTCTGTCCACATAACCATAAATAGGATCCTAGATCAATCCCAGAATGGTTTCCGTGCGGGGTACAGCACCGAAACGGCCCTTCTAGCAGTGAGTGAAAACCTATGTTCTATCCTTGACAAAGGTCAAACAGCGGCACTCGTATTGCTCGACCTGAGTGCCGCGTTCGACACGGTCTCTCATCGATCCTCCTGCGTCGGCTAGAAGAAGCGGGAATAAAAGACCGTGCCCTTGAATGGTTCCGCTCCTTCCTGTCAGACAGATCTTTTCAAGTTTCCGCCCCCCCTTTTGCTTCCTCCATCAAACCCATTGAGCAGGGGGTTCCTCAGGGCTCGGCGTTAAGTCCGGCCCTGTTTAACCTTTACGTGCAACCCTTAGCTGCTGTCGCCCGTCACCATGGTCTTTCCATGGTCTCTTATGCGGACGACACCCAGCTTATGGTGGCTCTTTCGGACGATCATGCCCACGATGCCTCTCACTTTCGGTTAGGCCTTGAGGCTATCGCGGGTTGGCTGACAGAGAATTGTCTCCAGCTCAACGCTCTGGAACTCCCAATGGTGGCCTCCGTCTCTGGGCCCTGCCCCCTCCCCTAAATTGGCGGTAAAGAACCTCGGGTTTCTGTTTGATTCAACCCTGCGCTTCCAAGAGCACACCAAAAAAAGAGCCGGCACATGCTTTGGTCTTTTAAGTACCTTAAGACCTATTCTCCGTTTTTTTGACCCGGCTACACGTCAACTTATAGTCCAGGCCACTATCCTTCTCGAGGCTAGATTACGCCAATTCTCTGCTGCTAGGCGCCAATAAGGCGGAACTGAATCGTCTTCAGCGTATTCAGAATTCAGCAGCCCGCGCTATCCTCGGTCTCTCGAGATCGTGTTTAGGAACTGGGGCTGTCCTACGCCTTCATTGGCTGCCTATCTCAAAAAGGGTTGACTACAAATCCCTATGTCTCACTTTTAAAATCCTAAAACTCTCCACCCCCGAGATCTTGTCTGGCTTGATCACCCCGTACATCCCTAGCCGTATGCTGCGCTCTTCCGAATTGATCCTAGCATCTGTTCCCAGAGTCAAGAGACCGAGAGCTGGGGGCAAGTCTTTTTGTCTCTTGGCAGCCAAGCTATGGAACTCCCTTCCTCTAAAGATCCGCAGCCTGGAATGTCTGACCTCCTTTCGGAAAGCTATAAAAACCTTTCTCTTTCCCATGGCTTGATCATTCCCTCTTCTTCTGGAAACTGCTACTAGCGCCGGGACGCCCCTTCGTTGAGGCAGCTGCGCGCTTTATAAGCGATTTTAACATAACATAACATAACAAATGTTAAATCACATAGTTTATGTGCACGGTAAGTGATATGCAATGCTTTGAAGATAGAACCATAAACAGTTGTGAATGATAAAGGAGTTAAATAAAATTAACACACATAACAACAAGTAATGGTTCTCCATAGAAAGAAACATCCTTCCAATGGGGGAAGCATAGCTTTGGAATCTAGGGGCATATGTATCAAATTCTCTATTTGCGTTTCTCAAATAGCAATTTTTTGAGAATCGCTATTTGGGAATCGCAAACGAGATGTAAGTAAAAATGCGCAAATTGTTAGCGATTCCTTGGCATTCCTTAATTGCGATTAGCAAATGTCGAATCGCAATTAAGGAATACCTTCCGATTCATTCCTATGGGCCAGGAGGCCCTTAGGAATGAATGGGAAGACATTCTCAATTAGCGATTCGCAATTAGAGAATCGCAAATTGAGAATAATTTCAAGGGTGCAAGGGTATCATAAAGACACCCTGATACACCCCTGAAATGAGCATGTGTGCTCATGTGGCGCACATACATGCCCTAAGGGCATGTATGTGCGCCACATGGCACTTTGAAAAATGCCAAAAAGTGCATTTTGCAAAGAAATCGCAAATTACCACCAACTTGAAGTTGGTGGTAATTTGCGATTTCTTAAGGAGAAATCGCACAACTTGGGTGCTTGTTACATCGCATTTAAGGAATCGCAATTTGCAATTCCTTAAATGCAATCGCAAAATAGAGAATCGCAAATTTGCGATTCTCTAATTTGCGATGCCCTTTTGGGATGATACATCCCAAAAGGCCTTTTCTTGTTCGCAAACGGGCCGATTCTGAGAATCGTCCCGTTTGCGAACGGGAAAAGGGCTTGATACATATGCCCCCTAGTCACTTCACTGGAGAGGGAGTTGTAAAATCTAACAAGAGTTACACTTTATTTATTTCCATTTAAATTCCTCATGTGTGATAAAATGTATGTCAGGATATCAAATGTTTCATACCTTGCTACTATAAGACCGTGACATGGATCCGCCAGGGACAAGGACACCAAAGGACAAAGACAGC
Organism: Triturus cristatus; assembly: GCF_964204655.1. Classification (NCBI taxonomy): domain Eukaryota; kingdom Metazoa; phylum Chordata; class Amphibia; order Caudata; family Salamandridae; genus Triturus; species Triturus cristatus. The sequence continues at coordinate 1,079,115,560 of NC_140593.1, read as the reverse complement.
GCTGAGGAACCACAAAGCCAGCATCGCAAAGAGGAAGAAACATCTCATAAGACCTGGTCCAGAAGGCTGGACCATGCGGAGAAGCCATATCAAGGAGTGGCTCGGGCAGGGCTTGAGGAAACTCAAGCTGAGCCAAAACCCGGCACGAGCCCGGCCCTCCTGCACTCAGCGACCGTAGAGGGCAGCAGTTGAGTCAACTACCCTGAACCTCATTGCACTCAAACATTCGATGCATGTACCACCAGAGCCTAATGTAAGCCAGCGGCGTCCTGCGCTCAGCACAGGCACTTATTAAGCAACAGCAGCGCTGTTCAGGAGCACCAGGTAAGGACATATGCAATAATGGTAGGCTCTGGAGGAGCAAGAGAGTCGCCCAGCAACACAGGATGGTGAGCCGATGCCGAAATCGAACCTGTATCTCCAGCACCGAAGTCGACATCTCCGGCCAGTACACCAGATCCCCTCCCCACAACAAGAAGCAACAGTCTTCTAGAAAGAAAGCGCCAACGCCCATAATGTGACACCAGAAACCATAGGAGCAATAGTCTGCAACAACTACCACCAGACCACAGTCAGCCTTTCATTGCCAAAAACACCAAAGAGGAGCAACAAGCAGAGCAGCAGGCAGCTGGAGCAAACCTACAATAAACGGGGGAAAAACACTACGAGCCTCCAGGCATGGCAGCAGCAAGGACACGTGGTAAGGATCCCAGAGAGAACCTGCTGCGCACTGCAGGGAACAACAGGGGAAGCAGTTGTCCACAACCTTGGCAGGCAGAAGGAGGCGCAAGGACAGAAAGAAAACAATAGAAACCGCTATGCGGGACTCATCCGGACGTGGGGGTGGCGGAGACAGAAACAAGGCCCCCTCCTCTTCCACCGGCAGCCAGCCTAAGGTGCAGGAACACACCCCTGCCAGGGAAGGGGGAAACAGGAAGGCAGAGGAACTAGACAACACGGCTCGTCATCCACCCGGCCAGGCCCCAGGAAGACGAGCCCAGCAACCCGGAAGGAACCGGGAGGCCAGTACACCAGCTGCAAAGGGCCGGCCGGCATGCAGGAGCCGGCTAGGAAAACCAAGCCTCCCAGCAAGCCCAGCAGGCCGGGAGGCAGAGCACCAGACACCGCGACTGCACAGCCAGGCAGCTGGACGGGGAATTCCAAGGAAGAAAGCCACTCAAGCCCAGTAGGAGCGGCACCAGCATCCACATCCCAATTATGTCGACAGACAGAAAAAAAGAACAGGCAGAAAGGTCGGTAAGTACTGCTTATGTACTCACAGTGGGGGGGGGCTAGGGTTAGGGTCCCAGCATTCCTCTTTTTTTTTTTCTGTCGGGAGATGATTATCTCCACTTTGTAATGAATGGGACGAGGACAACGGGACCTGGAGTAATGAAGATTACCGGTAAGTAATAGAGCATTACCAGCTATTGTAAAGTGTGTACATGGTTCCAGATTAACTTGTATTCCTACATGCACGTCAAACAGTTGCCAAAGACCGTCTCTGTCTTCCATTTTCAGGGTCCAGAAGCATAGGGTCTCAGAGGTCCTGTCTCTGAGTAGAAAGTACTTCCCTTTTACTAGCCTTTCTACTTCATGGTGAGGATCCTGCACCCACCTTCCTGGAGACACCATGGGGCATTTTCACAGCCCCTATCGCCACCACAACGCCACTTTCAGTGACGTTGTGATGGCGATACGTGACTCGCCTTATTCACAAGGTAGTGTTAAGCCACTTAACGTGGCTTAACGCTGCCTTGTGAATAAGACACCCTTTCACGCTGTATTTAGCGTGAAAGGGGAGGGTAATGGGTGTTGTGGTGGGCGTTGAGTTTGACGCTGCCCCCTATTCACAAGGGCAGCGTAAATAGGAGGCAGAGCCAAACTTAAGACCAGGAAAATCCTGGTCTTAAACAGGCGAAACGAGGAGAAATGCTTTATTTCTCCTCGTTTTTCTTTTTCCATGTGTGCTGCCTTGTGCAGCACACATGGAAAAAGCAAATTGCCATGGTTTGTGTATGTACAGGAAGGTGCCCCTTCCTGTACTTAAACAAACCTTTTTTTAAAATGCCGTTTTGTAACTTTCATGTGTACTGCATGAAGCAGCGCACATGAAAGTGAGAGAAACTGCATTTAGGATTGTTTATGTGCAGGAAGGGACACCTCACGACACATAAACAATCCTCCTCTGCACGCAGACACCCTTGCACTCTGGTGCAAGGGTTCCTGCGTTGGCGCTAAGTTTTTAAACTTAGCGCCATCGCAAGGGGAAATGCAAGGCTGCACTATGTCCTTGTGAATATGGTGCAGCCTCGCGTTTCCGAAGTGACAGAGAGAGGCGTTAAGCCAAGAAGGCTAACGCCACTTCCTTGGGAATATCCCCCCATCTGTCTCCGTCGCCTGCTTGGAGTATCAGGTCCCACCTGATGGAAAGGGCTCCTCCACAGACACAGGAGTTCCCCTGTGAATGAAAGTCTCAAATCAAAGACACACCTGACACAAATAGCAGAGAAGAATGAACTAGGTGGATCAATACGTTGTCCTTGTGCATTGGTGATATAACACATATTCCCAGGATCACTGGCTGCGAAATCCCGAATTCCGCCGTAAAAATAGGAATTGGTGAAACTACAAAAACTGAAAAGTTTCCATTTTGTTTTATTTGATCCGTAACTATAGAATCAATGACGCAACATATGTACAGGAACTCATTTTTGGGCCTGAATGTTCAAACTAGGGTGAGGCAAAATTAATTTGCATGTCGTTGATCCGCCTCTGCAAAGGCAAAGACATGCCAAAAAATGATAGAATGGAATGCCAGCCAGAGGAATTTTCAGTTTGGTAGAGGTGTTAACTCACGCATTTTCATACTTAGTTTTTTCCCTGCCTAACAGCAACCTTACCCGCCGGAGTTAAAAAAACACATTAAATCTAGCTTTCTGGCTGCGGAACTTCGACCAGGGTGCTGAAAGGAAGCCCGGAGGCGCTGCGCTGCTAGAGGGGTTACTGGATATACACACATAAGGATGCAGAAAAAAAACTGTTGCTTTTAGATATTGCTGTAGTGTCAGCTTCAGAGGAGAAAAAAACTGAAATTTCTGTAATTTACGCTAAAAAAATTACGCGAAATCCCCCCTAAATATAAATGTGTGAAATTGTGCGAAATGCTGGTCTGGCATTTTGCACTTTTTTGGTGTGAAATGCACCAGCACACATTTTGCGGGTAAAATGAAAAAAAATCACACATTATGCAAACAACAGCCGCTCTTGTTCTGCTCATTTGCATTGTTCCCGTGCTCCCACGAGAGCTTTTTTAACCGAAAGAAATTTCTGTTATTGAAGTATTTTGCCTCACAAGGCAAAATGCCAGTAATGATACTAGATTTCACCGCAAATACAAAATGGCGCCCTATAATATACTACTATGTCCCCTTGAAAGAGTGAAATGTCTCGCAGGCTGCAGCTTTAGTTTATACTTCTCTGTACGAATGTTGTCAAACTACAGATGGTCTAATTGGCAGCGACGCATCAAATGCGAAACTAACAACTATTTTCAGCCATATTCCCCAAAACTGCCTGAATAATGTTCCACTGTCTAGACTGAAAAACACATGTCTCCTGTGAAAGGGGGCCAAGACTGTCATGGCAGGTATTCTTTGGAACACTGTGTTCCACTCCCAACATGTTGGCAATTCTCGCGAGAGTCTGTGCGCACGTGGCACTCACTCCACTCTCCTCCGGTGCCCAACACACGTGGTGCAGCAGATGGCAATGGTTACCTGAGAGCTGGGCAGCCCACCTATTGGCTGGCAGCAGGGGCGGATGTTGTCAATGGCATTGAGATATGCCAGACTAGCAAGCAACAGATGGAACTGTTTGGAGGCTAAAATCTCATGCCCAGAATTTGTTTGCTGCTTCCTGTCAGGCTGCCTGGCTCGTCCAGGTGCACAGGGTGGCAGCAGCGCAGCATGGGCTTGCAAGCATCCGGGGCAAGGCAAGTATTGCGCCCCCTAACCCATGGACCGTTAGCACTTCCTGGTGAAAAAATTTAAAATAAAAAAATGAGTAGTACAATTTTTATTTTATTTTAAAAGTTTGCACCCCCCCCCCCAAGAGTTTTGCACCCGGGGCAAACGCCCCTGTGGCCCCCCTCATCCTACGCCACTACAGGGTGGTCATTTGGTCCCTGCCTGCTGCAGATGTGAAAGTGATTGATAGGGAGCGTCCCACTTGTTCGATGACAAATAGATAATTTTCATTGATGTTCATCAATTATGATGACAACAGACAGAAAAGGACCAACTGAGAGCTGTATTGATAGGTGCGCCGCGGCATCTCACCAATCAATGACATTATATAAGGCTTGTATAGAGCTCATCAGCCATTAGCATGGGGCTTGTATAGAGCTCATCGACCATTAGCACGGGGCTTGTATAGAGCTCATCGGCCATTAGCACGGGGCTTGTATAGAGTTCATCGGCCATTAGCACGGGTCTTGTATAGAGCTCATCGGCCATTAGCACGGCGCTTGTATAGAGCTCATCATCCATTAGCACGGGGCTTGTATAGAGCTCATCGGCCATTAGCACGGGGCTTGTTTAGAGCTCATCGGCCATTAGCACGGGGCTTGTATAGAGCTCATTGGCCATTAGCACGGGGCTTGTATAGAGCTCATCGGCCATTAGCACGGAGCCCTTTGTGAAAGGTAGGTCTGTAAGGCGAAAGGTTGAATATTCAGCATGTAGTTTAATGTCCCTAAATGTTCACTGAACTCAATGGTGTGTATGCACTGCTTCTCCCACCTCCACATTCACCCGCCCACCAAAACTAAAATTTACTAGGAAGGTGAAGGGCTGTTTTTGTCCTCAAAGGTGCTCCTGTCTCCAAGGTGGGAACTTCTTTGAGGTGATGAGTCATACTCAATGACAGTTCAGCACTTTCAATCAATCAATCAATCAGGGAATTGTAAGCGCGCTACTCACCCGTGAGGGTCTCAAGGCGCTGGAGGGGGGGTGGGGTGCAGCTCCGTTCAGCCAAAGAGCCAGGTCTTGAGGGTCTTCTTGAAGGTGTTCAGGGAGGGTGCGCGTCTTATGTCTGCTGGTAACTCGTTCCAGGTCTTTGCTGCGATGTGGGAGAACGATCTTCAGTCTGCTCTGGCTCTGTGGATGCGTGGGGTTTCTGCCAGTGCGAGGTTGCATGATCGCAGATCGCACTTTCTGCTATGTAGACCACCCACTGACTACTAGGGTAACACTGCACACGAGAGGACGCTCTCTGCAAATTGTGTACAAACAATTAAATACCACACACATTTCCCTTGTTAATTTTCGGCAGGTTTGACTTGCCGAAATGTAATGAAGCTTGAGGTATTCAACACATCCCTTAATTCGGACCTGTGCGAAAATAGGGGTTTATGCAGAGGTTGGAATATAACAATTTACTCAGGCCCTAAGTGGGAAAAGTGTTAAACTATGCCCAAGCCTAGTATTTTATACTTAAATGGTATCCTTCCAGTACACAACCTATGCTTGACATCACACACACATCCATGCACTATGGTTGAAGGTTGTGTGCATTGGCACAAGGCAACCCTAAGTCCACCAGCAGAGTTGGAGCAACAGCACCATATCTTAATAGACGTGGACCACTTTCAGGAAGGCAGAAAACCAACTTTTGTTTGCTGCACAGCATTGCGGGGAAACTTAATACATTTGGCCCTTTCTTCATTACTTCATATTTTGGTTTTCTAATTCTTTTTTCTAGAGGAAAAAAGAAAAAGTAATCCCCTCTATTATGTTCTTACAGTCAAGCCGAGAGGAGATTTGTTGACTTTCCGAGATGATTTGCTGCTTTTGACTCTTGTCACTGAATATTAGCGGCTGAGCTGCTTTTCTGTGGGAGTCTGTCTCCCTGGTGTTGATCCATTAATATTGTGAAGTTATTCTGCACTGATACCTCTTATAAAATATTTTCGTTTACATGCCCAATTAAATTAGGCCTGAATAGAAACTCAACAAGGAAAGTCAGCAGAATGGTATTGACCCTGAACTTTTCTTGGGCACCTGTTCTCTCTTGGTGGTTTACCTAGAAATGTATATCAAAGATGGTCTGACCGTCTGATTGCATATGCCCCATATTTATTCTATTTTTTCTCTCCTGTGTCTTAACACCACTCCATTAACCCCTTCAGTGCCCTGCCCTTTCCCCCTCCTGTGCCGGGCCTTTCATTAGCTGGCGGGGTCCATGACGAAATAGTCTCGTCATGGGCACAGCGCAACCGTGCTCTATGACGAGACTATCTCGTCATGGGCATAGAAGAGGTTAAAGCCCGGGTAGCCATTTGTGCAGTGGCGGCTCGCACAGGTAAGAGCAGTGGGGCGGTGGATGGGAGGGGCAGGTTGGTGGAAGTCGACAGACGATGGGATAAGTATTATTAAATAAATAAAACTACTCACTTTGCGTTCGTCACATCGCTGGCAGTGAAAAGCGCAAAGTAACTGGTTATTTATTTATGTATTTATTTAATATTACTAATCCCGTCATCTGTCGACTTCCTCCACCCCCCACCCCGCCCCAATCCCGCCCAGCCACACCGCCCCACTGCTTTTACCTGTGCAAGCTGCGACTACATTTGTGGCACGCATGTGATAAAATGAGGAATTACGTGACATGAAGACCTTGAACAGTGGATTCTTAACTGTGTTTTTGACTTATGGTCCATTTGCCTGTTTTCTTTAACCCCTTCGCTGCTGCGGACATTCCGCTGCAGCGCTGGGGGGGGCAGGGGGGCAGCGCGGTGGGCCTGTGCTCATGACGGAGCCGCTCCGTCATGAGCCACAGTTGAGCTGTGCTCATGACGGAACGGTTCCGTCATGACTCCGCCCATTTGCGTTGTCCCCCCGCACAGGCGGGGAAACAGCGCCGCGCAGGCGGAGCGGCCGCCAACGGGCATGTCATGACGGAACCGTTCCGTCATGAGCACAGCTCAACCGTGGCTCATGACGGAACGGTTCCGTCATGAGCGGGGAAGGGGTTAACAGACCACTCAAGCCTATCATCTGCTTAGCTGACTGTTCATTCTGTGGTCAAGTTCCATGAGGTAGGAGGGTGTGATGGTCTCATGTTTGGCCATGGTTCCACCGTTGCCAGGTCAAATCATTGTACGCTGTTGCATACAAGTTTAATGTTGCATCCCAAATAGATTTTTAGCGCCCCTGTGCTTCACCTCACATTCTTCAGGGTGAGGGTTCCGGGGACAGCTCGCACAATATTTCTTGCCCTTGGTGGTAAGTAGGTATGTTCAAATTTTGAGTAATTTTCTTTCATATATTTATGCAAAATTTAAACGAAATTTGCAAAATTTGGTGTGTTTATGCATAACTCAAATCTGTCATTTCCTGCTATATTTCAACATGAAATGTATCCAGGTGTCAATTTTTGGAGCAAAGACGTATTTAAATAGAAGCACCGTGAACAACCTCAGGCAATCCCCATCGCTGTCAGAATTCAGGAAGGACCTCAAGACCTGGCTCTTCGAATGAACCCCGCGCACAGTTGGATCTGCACCCTCCTCAGCGCCTTGAGACCCTCGCGGGTGAGTAGCTGTGCTTTACAAACCCCTGATTGATTGATTGAACAGCAACCACTCATTTTCTGTTGTTCACGTGGGGCATTATTTGCAGTAAACGGTTACTACGAATGTCATGTAATTACACCAAGTGGCGTATTGTCTGTTATTGGCATGTTGTTTACTTCAGATACAGTCAACAAATGCTGCTACATTTGCAGCCAGAAACAGTGCATGCTTTTAAAGATCCTTAGACAAGCGATCATTTACCCTTGTCTAAGGTGGTTAAATAGCATTGCGCAAGCTATTGAACTAATTAAGACAGAATCATCCCAAAAAGTGGCAGAGACCGGTCTTAAATGAGCACTTTTAGAAATCACTTTATTTGATACCCTCCCCGATGCCCCTTTGTGATCAGCAGAGGTCTGAGTACATTTCTAAACATTGAGTTTGATGACTATTAGAAATCAACACGACAGAACCATCCCCTATGGTGAAAGCTTTTAATGCATTCTTTATTTTTAATCCACAATTTATGGTATAGCATGAATAATGCCCATCAAAGGGTGTTGGGGCACTTACTAGCAAAGCCTACAATTTTTACACAGTAACAAATACAAGCAGATATCGCTTTTTTCAGCAGAAATATATGGACTATCGTGTCCGTTAATATTAATACTTAATACAAAAGTTAGAATTTGCGTGAACAAAATAGAGAAGTGTGTGCTTAAAAATACAGGGGCATATATTCAAGAAAGTGGCGTAGCATGGGTTAGCTCTGAAATTCTCTCAGTAGAAACACAGGGAAGTACCGTATTTACAATAATACGACACACACCTGAATTTCTCCCTGGGCTGGCATTAAATTCAGCTGCCTAGCGCTAACGCAGGCACCCTCGCACAGGGCCGGACTGGCCGTAGCGGGCACCAGGCGTTTCCCCAGTGGGCTGCCAGGGTGAGGGCCGGTTTTGGGCCCGGGGGCGTTTTTGTTACTGGGGGCCGAAAATATCGGCCCCTGGTTACAAAATCCGCCGAAACAGGCCCTTGTAAACAGCTCGGCTGCCCCCCTTCTCCCTATCCCCCCCCCCCCCCCCCCCCCCCCCCAGGGAGGGCAGCTGAGCAGTCCCGGGCCGGTTTCGATTCCCAGTCCGGCCCTGCCCTTGCACCATAGTGTAAGGGAGTCTGAGTTCAGGGAATGATTGTTTATGTGCAGGAAGGAGTCCCTTCTTGCACATAAATAATCCAGAATTGCGATTTGTAACTCCTATGTATACTGAATTGTGCAACACACATAGAAGTTGCAAATCATCGTTTTTTTTTAATTAGGGTTTATATGAAGGAAGGAACACCTTCCAGCACATAAACAATAATTTATGGTAATTTGCTGTTTCTTTGTGTGCTGCACAATGCAGCACACATAGAAACAGCAAAAACAAGGTGAAATAAAGCATTTCTACTCATTTCACCATTTTGGCGATGCCTCCTATTAACGCCACCCTAAAAGGGAATTTTCCTGTGGCGATACACGCATTTATATATGCCCCATAGTGTGGTACACCGCATTAACAAAAACATACACACAGAGATTTGTATTGATGCAACAGAATACCTTAAACAGGGATTAAACCTGTCAATAACGTACAAGGTCAATGTTTCTGCAGAGAAACACAGGAAATATTGGCACAGGCATTCATAATACGACAGAAAAACCCGGGCAGTCAGTTTATGCATTAGAGCGCAATGATAGTGGTATGAAGAAATATCTCTGACAAAAATATTGGTGACAAAAAATCCTCAAAAAAGTATCAAGGTCACAAATATTGACTGTAAATACTTTACATGTAAAGTGAAAAATATAGACAAAATATAGAAGACCATAATATGATCATGAATTAGATAAGTGTATTGAATTTTATCTATCACACTATTGAAACTATAAACCATATATATTAACTTAAAAAATGATATATTATTAGTATAATATAAGTATAAAATTGTGTAAAAAAGTGTAAATTACAGACATAAAATAAAAATATATACTTAAAAATTAATGCAAAAATTAACCTATCTCCTAAGAGCTAAATTAATTTTGAAACTTAATAAAAAACTAAGGATAATTAATTATATTCACAAACACTAGATGTTAAGAAACTAATAATGTGTACAATAACAATATTTAAAAAAGAAATAAATAAAAAAAATATTACTAGAGAAAAAAAATAAAGCAGAATTTCCAATAACTAACTTTTCACATTAAAACAAAAATCGTATATAAAAACAATAAAAAATAAGGTAAAACATGTAGACTTGGAGGCGTCAAATTCACTACTGCAACTCCAAACTCAACCAACAGTAGGGAAGGTGTTAGTCTTTGGAAGGGTCCAATCGTCCAATCTTCTACACCTACTCAAATCTAAGCAACAGTAGAGAAAGTGTTGGCATTTAGATAGGTCAAATTGACTGTTTTCACTCTAACTTGATGAACAATCGGGGAACTGATGGACTTTGGAGTTGTCAGATTACAATCTTCTTATGTCAGTGTCCCAGGGCCCATATCCACATCTCATAGTCTGTATCATTGCCCAGCCTTGCCGTTCCAATGTCATTGTACCCATATAAGTTTAACTGTCTCAATACCAGTGTCTCCCAGTGCTATGGTTGTGTCCCAATGAAAGCAATCACCTTCCCAATGTCCATGAATTTGTTCCAATGTCAATTGCAATATTCTTGTGCTGTGCCTGTATGTCAATATAGCCATATCAGTGCTCTTGTGTCAGCGTCCCCCATCAGTATCCAAGTGCAAGTGTCAATGTGTCTATATCAGTGCTCTTATGTCAGCGTCACCCCATCAATATCCATGTGCAAGTGTCAATGCATCCATATCGGTACTCTTATTTCAGCGTTTCCCCATCAATATCCATGTGCAAGTGTCAATGTATCCATAGCCATGCTCGTGTGTCAGTTCCCCCATCAGTATCCACTTGCAAGTGTCAATGTATCCATATGAGTGCTCTTGTGTCAGCGTCCACCCATCAGTATCCATGTGCAAGTGTCAATGTATCCATATCAGTACTCTTGTTTCCGCATACGCCATCAGTATCCATGTGCAAGTGTCCCACCATCAGTTTCTATTTGCAAGTGTAAATGTATCCATAGTCGTGCTCTTGTGTCAGTTCCCCCATTAGTATCCATGTGCACGTGTCACTGTATCCATATCAGTACTCTTGTGTCCGCATACCGCCATCAGTATCCATATACAAGTGTCAATGTATCCATATCAGTGCTCGTTTGTCTGCGTATCGTCATCAGTATCCATGTGCAGGTGTCAATGTATCCACATCAGTGCTCTTGTTTCAGCATCCCCATCAGTATCCATGTTCAAGTGTCAATGTATCCACATCAGTGCTATTGTGTAAGGGTACCGCCATCAGTATCCATGTGCAAGTGTCAATGCATCCATATCAGTGCTCTTGTGTCAGCGTCCCCATCAGTATTCATGTGCAAGTGTCAATGTATTCATATCGGTACTCTTATGTCAGCGTGTCCCCATTAATATCCAAGTGCAAGTGTCAATGTATCCATATCAGTGCTCTTGTGTCAGCGTCCCCATCAGTATCCATGTGAAAGTGTCAATTTATCCAAATCAGTGCTCTTGTGTCACCATATCCCCATCAGTATCCATGTGCAGGTGTCAATGTATTCACATCAGTGCTCTTGTTTCAGCATCCCCATCAGTATCCATGTACAAGTGTCAATGTATCCACATCAGTGCTATTGTGTCAGGGTACCGCCATCAGTATCCATGTGCAAGTGTCAATGCATCCATATCGGTACTCTTGTGTCAGTGTCCCCCATCAGTTTCTACGTGCACATGTTGGTGCCCAATTGTTTGTATGCCCTTGTGTCAGTGTTGGTGTGCTAGTGCAGTGACCCATTATCAATGCTTATATAATGGTGCCCTTGGGTCATGTCACTTCCGAGTGTTAATGCCAGTATCCTTGTGTTCCAGTATCAATGTATCCATAGCAGGGCTCTTGTGTAAGTGTCTCCTTATCAGAATCCTTGTGGGAGTGGTGGAACTTCCATGTTTGTGTCCCCGCGACCCGGCTAATCCTCTGTGTAACCACTAGGTTCTAATGCCGGTAGCCCAGTGTCAATCCCTCTATGCTGATGCCCTTTTGTTGTGGCACTTCCTAGTGTTACTGTCTGTAGCCACATTTTATAGCATTTCTGTGTCAGGTTACCATTTCTAGTGGTCATATGTCCGTGTCTCAGCATTAGTGCTTGTAGACCTGTCTCAGTTACTCCGTCAGTGTCTCTATGTCAATGTTAACACATATGTGTCATTGTCCCTCAGTTTATTTTCTAGTGTCCGCTTTCCAGTACCAATATCCATAACACTATTTGTTCCTCTACACATGTCTCAGTGTTGGTCCCTGTGACTGTATCCCAATGTCAATGTCGCTGTATCAGCTATTAGTTTTCATTTTCCATATGACAATGTCAGCTTCTAAATGTCAATGTCCTCATGTTAGTTTCAGTGTCTGTGTCACTGACCTTTTGTCTCAATGCCAGTGTACTCAGCTGGCAGTAACCTTTGGAAGTGGTCCATTGTTCAAAGCCCAAGTCAGTATCCCAGTGTCAGTATCAATGCCTGTGTCCCTATGTAAGTGGCTCCATGTCAGGGCCCTTGTGTAAGTATGCCAAGCTCAGTGGACCATGTAATTGATCTCAGGTCAGTACCCCAGTATTGTGTCTTCCCAATCGTGCCCCTGTATTAGTATCTGTGTCATGTCACTGTCCTGGTCTTGTGTCCAAGCATCGTATTTTGGAGTTAGAATCTTAGTATCCCTCTCCCAATATGCCTGCCCCATGCCATTGTCCTAGCATGAATTCTTGGGCTCTTCAGCATTCCAGTGCCACTGCTCCAAAGTAAATATCCCTTTGTCAGTGTTACTATGTCAGTGTCCCAGTATGTGTAGTGATTGCCGGCGATGCTGTTATAGTGCCCTGGTGGCAGTATTGGTGCACCTGTATCATTGTTAGTCTTTGTCACCCGTTTCAATGTTCCAGTGTTGCTATCCCCAAGTCAACATCCCTTTGTCAGTGTTGGTGCGCCTTTGTCAGTGTTCAAGTGTCTATGTCACAGTGGCAATGCCCCAGTGGCAGTATCTCCATGTCAGACTCCTTTTTAGAGCATCCCCTGTCACTAGCCACAAGTCAGTAAACTCTCTAATGTCACGTCTGTATCATCTCCTTATTTTGTGTCACTGTACAGTAGACCTGGGCAGAGTTTGCGTAGTTCCACTATGCGAAACTCCGCGAAGTGACCAAAAAACTCCACCACTCTATGCGGAGTTCAGCAAGCAGCGGAGCATGTTAGGTCTCGATGTTTGCACTGATTTTTTTAGTGCCAGGTGCTTGTCCAGTGCTGGAAAATCAGTGCAAATAGCACTATGAGCAGCGCAACAGGGCGCTGCTTCTCTCTGCCGCTTGAGTAGATGTTCTACTTGAGCAGCAGCTTCCTCAACACAAATGGAGGGTTTCTCAACGCGAACGGTTGTGACCATCCGCAACTGCTCGCGTTGAGAAATCTCACTGGGAGGTTGTCTAGCGTTGGATTCTCCTTGCTAGTGCTCAGCAACTTAACATTGGCGAGTATGGGAAAGGAAAAAACTCTGCTCCGCTCCGCAGAGTTTTTTGGGACTCCGCGTGCTCCGCAGAGTGCGGAAAACTCTGCAAACTTCACGAACGGAGCGGAGTTCACCACCCAGGCCTACTGTTCAGGTACTTTGTCCATGCACCACATTTTAGTGTCAGTACCCTTGTAGTCTAGCACCCTATGTCAGTGTTGCAATGAAACTGTCAAATGGTAAAATCTATGCATTTATCTTTGTGCCCAATGTCAGCTTTCCAGCTTCACTGATTCCATGGCAGTAATAGCTCCTGTTCCAGTGTCCCCTGTGTCCTAGTGTCGGTGTTGATATGCCAGTGTCAGTATCCTAATGACAGCGCACATTTGCCTGGTATCAGTGCCACTTTAACACTGCACCCTTGGTAATACCGCATGCTCTCTTTGGTGTTCTTGTGGCTGTATGCCAAACGGAGTGTTAGTGCAGCTCTTTGGTACACCTTTATCCTTGTTCATGCCCCGTTGTATGTTTCCTGATGTCAATGTGGGTCCCAGATGTCATCATACTATCATTTGTTACTCATGCAATGCCATTATATTCTTGTAAACTACTAACAAAGCACTAAGGGCATGGAAGATTCCTGATGGTAAAGATGGATGAGAGATTTAGTGAGCTAAAAAGTGAACCGTGGTATTAAGTGTTTTATGATGGATAACAATGGTTTTGCTAGAAAGAGATAGAAAGATCCACTTCAGAAAAAGGGAGACTCGATAAGTAAAACTAGTTTTTTTGTATACATACACAATAATACATACATTACAATGATGCATGCAGCATTATAATTATCTCACACTAAATTTTGTAATGGACGTGCTGGAACAGTTTCATTGAACATTTGAAAAATAAAAAAATAGTTTGAAGTTTATTTCAGAGTGCAGTACTGCATGCCAAACATATTCAAGAAAGTGTGAACATGATCTAAGTTTTTTATTTGGAAAGCAATCTCTATGCTACTTAACAATTGCATTTGGGTTTGGCAAGTATTATTGCAGGTATGCTTGGCCCTGCCAAGCCCTTACATGGCTACAACTCTGGAGTTTACTCCAGCAAAGGGGCCAGTGTAACTCTCTTTTTGAGGCGGGAAAGGGGAATGGATCACCTCCAGATCTGTTGGTCATGCAGTGGAAGGCATTACTCCATTGTTAAAATGTCTACCTCTTGGAAAAAAGGAAAGCAAAAGGAGATAATTGTACATTTTATACACTGCGCTTCTTTCAATAGTTGAAAATTGTACACTATGTACATTAGGCATTGTGCAAATCATAAAAATATCACAAGACATTCTCAATGGAATGTCAAGAAAACTGTGTCTCGTACATCTTTCCAGACATATTACTATGAAGGTTTATGAAATGCAAAAAAGTATTAAAAAAATGCTTTTGAGCATTTGTGTAAATGTCTTAACTTTTACATTTTTTGCAAAGCAGTCCCAAGATCTCCAGTAGAAAATGAGCAGTAATAATCCACTGAAAATAATATGCCATCGAACTGAAGAACAGCAACTCAATTGGAAATCCGCCTGTTTAGGTGTGAGCATCAGAACTGTATTCTTTATTTATCTGTGGATAAATTGTAGCTCGCTAGCGTGAAAACTAAGCATGAACTGAACATTTCACAGAATGGGATTAGAAGAAACGTTTAAGAGGAAACTCGATGAAAACAATATGTGAGAAATGCATTAATTGGTAGCAACATTAAATATAATAATTTACAGATTTAACAAATGGGCAAAGTAAATAAATATGTACAAATAGGGTAAACCATAGACTAACAATAAACAGATATATGTTGCCTATTTATATAAGTATATATATATGCACTTGGACTTAATAGTTTTGCTACATAGAAACAACGTTTTGCACTGTTATATATCACTCTGACCAGAACATAGAGACATGGTGCATGAAAAGCGACACCAGCAATGTAGTGAGAACAATGTCCTTACTGTTATAAACATATTTAGAACAGTGCAATTTCCTTTTGAAAATTGTTATTGAATTGAAGGGAAGAAGGGTATATGTTTCTGAAGGATATATGTCAAATTGAGACTATTCATACAATATGTCAGCACTTTTATAAATATATTTACAACAGAGGGATTTCTTTTTGAAAATTATTAATGAATTTTAAGGAAAAAGGATACTGAGTATAATGTGAATATTCAAATTTACTCTGAAAGTACTTTTATTATGTCCATTGTACTTTGGGAGAACAAGAGTATTTTTTCTATGTTCATTGAAAAAAGCATGGCATCTCGGTAATGGCATAATAGCTCTATGTTTATTTTCCGTGAGAAGAACAAGACACCTTTGGTCTGAGGAAGGTCTATTGTCCATGTTACCATCTCGGCACACTGCATGAATTGATGGGATAAAGGTTTTCAGATTTATTAAGTCTTTGAGTGCCATTGCCTTTTGTGCTGTAAAATTATTGATGAAAAAACTGTGCATGGCGATGGTGTAAGTTGTAGTTACCTAAGGGCACAAGTAATAGCTACTTAAGATAACTCTAACTATAACTGCTCAATTCCTATGGATTTATTTGTGTAAAATCTGAACTTAACTATAACGTCCGGAAAAGCTTTGTCTTTTTAGCAAACTTCTAAGGTTTCCTAAATCCTATTTACTAACTGTAACATCCCTGTGACCTTTGTTTTTTCTGTGAATTTCTATTGTTTTTCAATGTTATTTCCTAACTATAACATACCTGAAACTTTTACTTTGTTAGTGAATTTCATTGTTTTTTAAATATAAATTGTACTATGATTTGACCCATAAGATCAATTTACTAATATACATTTTTGGAAGTTTATAAATGAATTTCATTCACACATTCATTCTTATATATTTTAAAACTCAAAATGTAAAAATTAGGGTAAGGTAACTTATGTGGTCTTCATATAAATGCAATGCACCAAGTCTTTCTTTAAAAAAAAACAAAAAAATTGGGATTTGTGGATCCGTTGCAAATCCTCTGAAAATAATATCTTATATAATAATATATTATATTTATTCAATACTAAAACAACAAAACATTTAATACAAACATATGGTATTCCAATTTCCATAAGTGTATCACTGCCTGTGTGTGGATGTTTGAGTGGCTGTGTGAGTGACTGTGTGGGTGAGTGAGTAGGTGTGTGAGTGGCTGTGTGGGTATGGGAGTGGTTTTGTGTGCCTGTGAGTGGGTGGCTGTATGGGTGTGTGAGTGGGTGTGTGAGTGAGTGGTTGTGTGGATGTGTGAGTGGCTGTGTGGGTGGTTTTTTGAGTCTGTGAGTGGGTGTGTGGATGTGCAAGTGTTTGTATGAGTGGCTGTGTGAGTGGCTGAGTGGGTCTGTGAGTGGGTGTGTGAGTAATTCTGTGGGTGTGTGAGTGGGTATGTGAGTGGCTGTATGGGTGTGTGAGTGGGTGTATGAGGGGTTGTGTGGGTGTGTAAGTGGGTATGTGAGTTAGTTAGTGAGTGAGTGTGTGAGTAGCTGTGTGAGTCTGTGAGTGGGTGTATGCGATTTTTTAATTGGGGCCATCCGCCTGAATCTGTGAGGATACAGGCAGATCTGAGTAGATCTGCGGATCCTCGTGGGCTAAAAAAAAATTATTTTGGGTCAATTTCTTGCCCATGAGGGATCCCTCTCAAATGGCTCCATCAGTCCCATGGGGTCAGTGTACCTGTACCCTGACCACTTCTATCACTTATACATTTTATTCTCCCTACTGGAAACTATGTCCCAATGCACAAGATGACAGTTGCAAATTTACTCTCTGGTTGCAGCCAACCAATCACAGCAATGCTGTTGGCGCCTGGATCCGCAAATCAACCGAGATCCACAGACGATCTCTGGGAGATCCACATCTCGAGATATACATAACTCATTTTACTTTAATAACTCATAGACTACTGAGCAGATTTACACAAAATACAAAAGGCACTCGTTCTAATCCAAGATCTAGCTTTCTGCCAAATCTGGTGTAATTCTGTTCAGCGATTCGTGCTGTAGTCATGTCTAAAATTCCTAATGGAAATTGCATGGGGTAAATGTGTTTTGGGACCCCCCTTTTTCTCATCCCCAGCTTGACGGATCACCCCAAAACTTTCCATACAGCAGCTGCAGTGACTGCAAAGTAGTTTTGGAAATGTTGTAAAGATTCGTCAAACAGCGCCAAAGTTATTAGCAAAACAAAAAATGCTTTTCCTATGGAAAAAGGTCCTAAGTATAACTACCTACTGCCCACCGCCAGTAGGTGATATATATATATATATATTTCTTTCCTTAGCATTTTCAGTGAGAGATGGTGAGCAGACCTGTTTAAAAGGTGGATGGTGAGGTCCGTTGTGTTGAATGTTGAATGTTGAAGGCTAGTGCAAGCACCTTCAAATTTATTTATTTTTAAAAAGAAAACCTTTCCATTTTCAAAAGATATTACAGATTCGGCCATTCCTTTTCCAAAAACTCATATAAAACTTGTATACATGGCTATTTAATAAAATATATACACTTCAATTCTTTGATTTTGAATAGTTCAGATGTATTGATTTTTTAAATGTTTCACTACTCAAATGAAAACAGGTATTTTTGGATCATTCATTCAAACATATTGTTCTAAAGATATTCTTATTCATACTTTTGTATTTGAATTGCGTTGCATACACAATCAAGAGAGGTACACAAAACGGAAGACAATATGCATTTAGCAGTTACTATTTGAAATACCAACACAGATTCAATTCGGGTAACAGTGGTACCCATAAATCTCATAAATGTGTGTATTCCTCAAAAAATCGAACAAAAAAGCAAAGTAAAACAATTGAATTGAAACAAAATTGCTGAAAAAGCAGGGAGTTAAGAAATTGACAAAGTAAAAATGTTAGGATATCATATAGAAACATGGAAGTGATTAAAAAAATGAAAGCCATACCAGAAAAATCATATTAAAGGAAGATAGATAACAAGAGAGGAATTGGAATATCTGGGGTATATTACAAGTAGGGTGCATTTACCCAAGCTGTAGTACTGCACACTTTAACTGGATGTGCCGCGTGTAGACTGGGGCACTGTGTAATGCCACAGTCCGTGCGCTGGCTGCAGCTTATTAGTAAAAGGCTAGCCAGTTGCCTGAAGATGTTGGTTTGCCTATCAATGAGGCAGCAGACCCATATTTAAAGGGGTGTGGGGATCTTCTGGCAGGTGGGTGCAGGGAGCGGCTGCCCCTGTCTGTCAGGGGATGACTGGGAGTCCCTTGGACCTCTGTGCTCCCCTCTCAAAGGGTGCCCTCAAGTGCTGAATTTATTGGGTGTCATCTCCATGTGGTGCACCTCCAGATGGCCTCTTCGCCTCTGAGTAATATGGCGCGGGCACAAAGGCAAGGGATTCCTTGTTTGTATAACACCACACCCCCATGCAAATGATGAGACTCCTCCCGGGAGACTGCACCGGTGCTAAATGTCCAGAAGGTGCTATCCGCACAATCATCTGTGGCCCATTCTTTAGTACCCCTGGCATGGGAAAAAAGAATGGGCATATACGTCTGAGGCACCCCCGGGGCACTTTGCATAACATAGCCGTTGGAGTTAACCAAAGGATTAGTATGTTACTGAGAAACACAACACGTTCTATAATTTGATAATTTATTGAGCAAGAAGTAATGGGAAAGAGAAGAGGCCATCAGTTGTTTGTATTTTAATAACAATGTAAGTGCTTGGGTATGAGTTTAGGAAAGTGGTGCAAGAAACGAATACGAAATAAGAGTACCTGGGTTTAAAGATTTATGAGTATTTCTCCTAAATGTCTGCAATAACTAATACACAAGGGTAGGGCGTATAATTAAACAACCGTTTAAAGCATTGGTATTTGCGACTTTTGGAAAATGCACCAGCAAACTGGATGATGGGCGGCTTTTGAATGGTGCCTTGATTAATCTTTATTGGGAACATTGCTTGGCTTCTATTAGAATAAAAAGAGCAAGACTATTCTGTTTAAAGAACCTCATTTACTGTCTGGATGTAATAAATCATGTAGCAGGCCATGCATTGAGGAGCTGGCAATAAGCACTGAAAATGTAATATGTAGAAAGCCGCAATAAAGATCACTTAACATCACTAGACATATAAGCACGAAATATATGTCAGGAGAACACTCCAGAGAATGATGAATGAGCTTAGAAAAGAAGATAACCAGATATGTTACAAATTTGAATAAATATCATTTCAGTATCAAATTTATGTTGGGCCTGGTGGTTTTTAGAGAAGTAAGTCACTGCAACTCTGAAAGAAAAAAAACTGGAGCAGGAATCACTATGCCCCAGGCAAGAGTAGCAATCAAATAAATGATGCAAGATTTAGACTTAATGTGATGTCTACCAGATCTCATGCATGTAGATATTATCTATACATAGATATTTAATGCGAGTTTCAGCATGTAAGGTGTGGAACACATCTAATATATATTTCAGGATATGCACACATTTATCTTGAATTGGGTGCTTGAATCATAAAATATGCTTTAGAACTTAAGTGATAATGATTATTGATGAAGCTTTACTAGAGGATGAGGTTTCTGTTGATTTGATTAGGACAGAAATTACGGAATTTGTGTTACTTAGTAACCTCCCCTATGTCACTTTGCTATACTTTCACTAATGACCAGACTTGATGACTTTCAGGTAGGTTTGTAACAGACTGAGGGCCAGATGTATGACCATTGGATTTTGTGCCTCGCAATTTGCGACAAATTGCGAGTCACAAATTGCGAGGTGCTAAATCCAATGTACAATTGTGTCAGAGACACTGTTAGCGATTCCCAATGGGGTAGCAAAATGCAAGGCTCATCATTATTCATGAGCCACTCGCATTTTGCGACCCCATCGGGAATGGCCAGCCTCACAGGGATGGTGGCCTTCTGGGGTCATTAGACCACCAGGTCTGTGACACCTTTTCAATAAAGCAGGATGCATTTAAAAAATAAAAAAATGAAACATTTTCGTTCCATTTTTTAAGGCCAGGTAATGGTATTTTCCGATGCATTCACAAAGGGGAAGGGATCCCCTGGGGACCCCTTCCCACCTGCGAGTGCTTTACCACCCTTCTGAGAAGGGTGGTAATCTGCGACTGTTTTGCGACCGCAAAAAGTCATACATACCTGGAGGACTCGCTATTAGGAAGGGACGCCCTCGGAACACCCCTTCATAATAGCGACTCGCTTTTCCTATTTTGTGAGTCACAAATAATTTGCGACTCGCAAAATAGGACTAGTACATGGTCAACTCGCCTTTTGCAGTCGCAAAGGGGTCTGAAACCCCTCTGCAAGCAAAAAAACAATCAAACATCAGGCAATGAGAGTGTTAATTAAAGAACTGTGAACGTTTTAGGAGAGCATTGGATGGAGTATTATTGAGGAATAGGATAGAGCACTAGCAGATCAGGAATTTACAATTTCTTTATGTTGATCCCAGGGTTGCAAATACCAAATTCCTGCTTATATTAATTATGTAGCCAATTGTTGTCTTGCTAACAACTTTGCCACCATTTAAATAAATCTGCACGAGGTGTCAGCATCAAGAACTAAATTCAGTCTTGTTGAATCAATAATGCTTTGAATCGGCGGAGCCGGGCCGGCGGCCAAGATGGCCGCCCGGGCTCCCGGCTCCGTCGACTCTCTCCTTTTGCTGCTGGACCTAGCTGTCGGGGCAGCTCTGCCGACACTCTCCTGGATGTTGGAGAAGGACCGATTTCACCGAGAGTCGCTCCGGCGGCTCTCCGAGCTTCAGGGACGAAGATATGCTTCCCGGTCGGTGTGGCCTACGCGGGTCCCGGAGCCGGGACCTCACGTGATACTGTAGCCGGTGGTGAGTGGAACAACAACGGCCGGGAAAACACGGTCACCCGCGGGGGCGCTCGAACCCGCCCTGAACAACATCCTAGCGCCCATTGCTGAGTGCCGTCCCCTCATGCCGGACGGGCCCCCCCCCCCACCCACCCGAACGCTGCCTCGCTAAATGTGGACGTGTGACGCTGCTCTGTGTCTCTCTGCTGGAGATTGGTACGACCCGCTAGCTGCTGCCTGTATCCCGCGATTCGGCGGATCGGGCCGATTGCTGCATGGCGATTTGGAGTCGTTCGGACACACTGGATGGCGCAGATGAGACCTCTGGGGGGCAGTTGCGATGGCTATCATAACGGGTGCCACCGGGGAGACGTCCGGATGGCACAAATGATGGAGGCTCTAGTGTGAACTCTGGTGGCTTTAATGCTGTGCGCCCCATTTGGTAGTGATACCCTCATGGAACCCTGCCCGCCCGAGTCGATGGCGATGCGCATTTCAAAAGGAGTGTGGAGTTCGGAAGCCCCTTCCCGTGTTTTGGAAGCACAGCGAGTGGGTTTGGTTCGCATGGCGATTAGTCCCCGGCATAAGTGGAAGTATGAGAGAGCCTGATGCGGTATTTTCACTGTGTGCCTTTGCCTGGTGACTCCCTCTACGATCTGTGGTATGTCCCGGATGGATATCTCTACGGGACCCTATACGTTGCTGATGAGTGGACGTTGGTGACTGGGGTCTACTTGATCGCTACAAAGGGCATCGTCGGAATGGAACTTGGTCCATGGACTAATGGAGTGTTCGGGGATTCCATCGGATGTGAGACTGTGGGGACTCCTTTATTGCCCTCTCCCTTGTGGCAGACATCGTCGCGCAACCCATTTAAATTGAACTGCCTACTCTTCCTGAACCGGACTATGTCTTGCTGCGTGGGAGGCGGTTGTGGGCTGTGAACGGCTGTGAAATGTGTCGTGTCCTGGCGTATTGGAAGAACTCCTACTCTTCTTTGGATATCCTTGTCTATTGTACTCTTGGTGCTTTGTTGGCTACGTTTTGTGTGGACTGGGACATGTTTCTGATAATGGCCGGGTGGGGCTGGGTTACGAAATAGTGATTGTTTCCCTCAGATGCTGACAGGGGGGTAACTGGGGGGGCTGGCGGAGCGACTGCTATTCTGAGTCGATGGGTTCCTCGGCTGTCCTGCAGCGGAACGGATATACCTGTAAGTTACGCGGAGGGGCCGGGGGCCTGTACTGGTGAACCCCCCAATATATCTTTCTCTTTTATATTTCCTTCTTTTATATTTCTCCTTTCTTCTATATTTCGGGTTCCGTACACCGGGCGACAGGCACGCTGTTAAGGGGGAGGCCGTAGCCATTGGCAGAGGTGCAGGGTGGGGGGTTAGGGGGGAGGGGTACTACTGTTCTTTCCTTTTATGTTCCTAGGGCCTCTTTCTTATTCTTTGTCTCTCTTGGCTTTCTCTTACTTCTCCTCTTTCTTTTTTATTTCTTTTGGGAACTGTCTCACAGGTTCCTCTCTATACGTCCTGGTATTACAAATTACAGGGGTGGATGTTTCTTTAACGTTTTTATATTGCAGCGGGCATGAATCTGTATTGGTGGGCGAATTGTATAGCTCATTGTCTATCCTGTTTAAGGTGCGTCACCGCCAACGTCCTGCCTACAATAGTCCCGCCTGTGAATATCCTGAGCTGTGGTAACCCCTGTCCTTTGTATTATTGGATTGTGCGGCATTAGATCCTGTTCTTTCGTAAAACTCTAAAAGAAACCTCTTTCATCCTGGTGCCGATATGGTACCGATACTATCCTGAGTTACGACGGGGCATTTGGGAGGCGGGTTGTTGTACTCTTGTGGATTGACTGATTTGCTTTGATCGACTCTGTACTACTGGCCGACTGTGATGGTTTCAGGCCCGGGTTTGTAACTGCTTTATGTACCAATAAAGGTTTATAAAAAAAAAAAAAAAAAAAAGAACTAAATTCAGTGAGCTTATATTTTTAAAAGGGGCCGTGATGAGGTAACTATAACATTGTTCACTGAATATGCATATAACTTTCCATAAAAATGCTCATTTAATGTGGATTTGGCTTGCCCCTTTTTTGCAAAAAAAGACAAAAGAAAAGGGAGTCAAAACAATGACATTTCCCATTTGAAATCAGGGCGATGGCTGCAATGCCCGGCCTATGGTCAGCCCTGTAGCAATCTCTCCCCTGGTATATATATTATGCTTAAAGGCATAGTTACTAAACATGCGCTTTCCTGGATCTGCCTGCTCTGATATGGCATTTTAGTGGCAGAACGAGGGTAACCAAATAATTGTAAGAGGAACTGCTCCTGTTCACTGTAACCTCCATCTCGCCAGCATGGATCAAGTAAGGTAAAATGCATTATGACCTTTGTGCCCAGTGTGGCGGAATACATCTGCTAAAGACCTATTAAGTTCATAATATCGTGTTTGACTTTTTAATTGGTGAAATGTCCATGCTGACAGAGCTTTGTTTGAATTGTAGTGGACAGCATTCCAACCAATGGGAGTGGAAGAAGCCCTACAAAAATGAGTGCTTCAAGTGATTCCACGCTAAGGGCCCTGAGAAAGACATATTGTTGTCGAAACGCGTCTGCCATTTCAACTGAATAAAATGGATTATTGGGAACCCGTTGAGTGCTTCTATTTGATGGACAATTTTAATTTCGTGCAGCCACTTGCATGCATGGAAGGCACCCGTTTGTTAGTGTTCGGCAGTTTTAATGTGACTTTGATGAAAACAGAATACTTACCGCTGGAACCACCATGTGCTGGGAAGAGGGGATATGCATGGTGATACTCTGTCAACATTACAAATTGTAAAGCGTAGTTACGAAACATGCACTTTCCTGGACCGCCTGCTCTGATATAGCATTTATGTGGCAGAACGAGGGTAACCAAATAATTGTAAGAGGAACTGCTCCTGTTCAGTGTAACTTCCATCTCGCCAGCATGGATCAAGTAAGGTGAATTGCATTATGGACTTTGTGCTCAATGTGGCGGAATACATCTACTAAAGTCCTATTAAGCTCATAATATAATTTTTGACTTTATTGATTGGTGAAATGTCCATGCTAACAGAGTTTTGTTTGAATTGTAGTGGACAGCGTTCCAACTAATTGAAGTGGAAGAAGCCCTACAAAAACGAGTGCTTCAAGTGAATCCACGCTAAGGGCATTAAGAAAGACATATTGTTGTCGAAACGCGTCTGCCATTTCAATTGCATAAAATGGATTATTGGGAACCCGTTGAGTGCTTCTATTTTATGGACAATTTAAATTTTGTGCAGCCACTTGCACGCATGGAAGGCACCTGTTTGTTAGTGTTCGGCAGTTTCAATGTGGCTTTGGTGAAAAGAGAATACTTACTGCCAGAACCGCCGTATGCCGAGAAGAGGGGACATGCCAGGTGACATTCAGTCAACATTACAAAATGTAAAGCGTAGTAATGAAACATGCTCTTTCCTTGATCCGCCTGCCATGAAATGGCATTTTTAGTGGCAGAACGAGGGTAACCAAATAATTGTACGTCAAACTGCTCCTGTTCACTGTAAGCTCCAGCTCACCAGCATGGATCAAGTAAAGTGAAACGCATTATGGACTTTGTGCCCAGTGTCACAGAATGCATCTACTAAAGACCTATCAAGTTTATAATTTTGTGTTTGACTTTATTGATTGGTGAAATGTCCATGCTGACAGAGTTTTGTTTGAATTGTAGTGGACAGCATTCCAACCAATGGAAACGGAAGAAGCTCTACAAAAACGAGTGCTTCAAGTGAATCCACTCTAAGGGCCCTGAGAAAGAAAAAATTGTTGTTGAAACGAGTTTGGCATTTCAACTGAATAAAATAGATTATTGGGAACCCGTTGAGTGCTTCTATTTGATTGACAATTTTTATTTTGTGCAGACACTTGCACGCATGGAAGGCACCCGTTCATTAGTGTTCAGCAGTTTCAATGTGACTTTGGCAAAATGTATATATATATATATATATATATATATATATATATATATTGAACCACACTCCCTCGAAAAGAAGTCGAGCACACACGGATTCAAGTTTCCAACAGCCCCTTTAATTGGCTCACAGCATGACGCGTTTCGCTAGAATAGCTTCATCAGATGCCCGCCAAACATCAGGTAAGTACCACACCCACATTGAAATAGTCACATGCCCGCTTCGATTGGTTGAGGCATTGATGATAGGCAGTGAGGGGGATGTCTCCAGCCCGGAATACCGAGCCTGTGTGGAACGGACCTTCAACGTTAGTACTGCCCCAGTGGGCGGTGTCCGTTCTCCCCTCACGCCCACCTTGATGTTTACTGGGGGTGAAGGGCTGCTGATAGGAATCCTACATCTCACCGCATTGCTTCTGTCTTGTGCCCAGGCCAGCGCTTCAGTAAGTGCGGGCCTTCCGCAAAGTTGCAGTCCCAAACAGTGCTGGACAGGCAGGTTTCAAAAGCGCGGTGGTTCGGCGTATTCCAAAATGTTTTTAGAGTTACCACACTTTGCCACAATCCACCGAACAGCTTTAGAGATGGGCGCTCATAGGTGCTGTGACCGCACCAAAATACTGAACCACACTCCCTCGAAAAGAAGTCGAGCACACACGGATTCAAGTTTCCAACAGCCCCTTTAATTGGCTCACAGCATGACGCGTTTCGCTAGAATAGCTTCATCAGATGCCCGCCAAACATCAGGTAAGTACCACACCCACATTGAAATAGTCACATGCCTGCTTCGATTGGTTGAGGCATTGATGACAGGCAGTGAGGGGGATGTCTCCAGCCCGGAATACCGAGCCTGTGTGGAACGGACCTTCAACGTTAGTACTGCCCCAGTGGGCGGTGTCCGTTCTCCCCTCACGCCCACCTTGATGTTTACTGGGGGTGAAGGGCTGCTGATAGGAATCCTACATCTCACCGCATTGCTTCTGTCTTGTGCCCAGGCCAGCGCTTCAGTAAGTGCGGGCCTTCCGCAAAGTTGCAGTCCCAAACAGTGCTGGACAGGCAGGTTTCAAAAGCGCGGTGGTTCGGCGTATTCAAAAATGTTTTTAGAGTTACCACACTTTGCCACAATCCACCGAACAGCTTTAGAGATGGGCGCTCATAGGTGCTGTGACCGCACCGAAATACTGAACCACACTCCCTCGAAAAGAAGTCGAGCACACACGGATTCAAGTTTCCAACAGCCCCTTTAATTGGCTCACAGCATGACGCGTTTCGCTAGAATAGCTTCATCAGATGCCCGCCAAACATCAGGTAAGTACCACACCCACATTGAAATAGTCACATGCCCGCTTCGATTGGTTGAGGCATTGATGACAGGCAGTGAGGGGGATGTCTCCAGCCCGGAATACCGAGCCTGTGTGGAACGGACCTTCAACGTTAGTACTGCCCCAGTATATGTATATATATATATTTGATTTCCAAAGTCCTTCAAAATGCAAATAATGCAACAGCAGGAACAGACCACTCCGTGACTGCAAAATAAAGTGCTTTTATTCTTCAAAACAGCAGCATGACGCGTTTCGACCGGGAAACGCGGTCTTGATCACATGACATGTACAAAGATCATAGAGTTTAAATAGCATGTAGTGAACCGCCAAAACTGCTAACCATAGAATGGACATAGAAAAAATACTATTCGCGATAAATCGCTACAGGTCTGAAATGTTTAACAAGGAAATTCTTATCCAGGCATTCTAAAATTAAAACAGCAGGCTATAGAGTTGTTTTAAAATAGTAAACCCCTATAAACAGTGTCGGCGGATAATATAATACATTATAAAATATATAAAATATATATCAAAATATCACGCTACAATACACACTGAACAAAAGGGGGAATAAAGATATACTGGGCAAGTGCCCATAAAATATCAGTAGAGAAGGGATTACAAAGCAAACAGATCAGACCAGTATAACTAATTCAGTTTAGCAACTCAACACATAATTAATACATACGCATAAAAAATATTAATTCAATAAACGAATATTAAATCATAATCGATTATAGGCAAAAAACCTGTAGGCAAAAATAGTGCAAGGAAAACAAACTAATAAAGTAGATGTCAAAAAATGACAACAGTAACACGGATAAGACAATGTGCAGACAAAAAGATAGAAAATAGTTAAAGGTTTGTCCATAAAGCAGATTCCAGAACTGAAATAAATAGAGTCATGAATATATAAATAAATTCATGACAAACAGCACAAGTTAAATCATGTCATGAAAAATCTATAATTAACAATTCAAATGGAAAGAGCAACAATCTGGATAAAAACCTACACATATAAGCAATGCTGCATTCAAACGGGTAAAAGGAATAATGGGATACCATGATTCCAGATCCATTAATCACCAGCTGAATTGAAGCCCAATCCAAAACACCCCATCAGTATCTAGAATAAAACCGGTAAAATCAAGAGATAAAACCAGCTAAAAACGACAAAGAAAAGAGTATCAAAAGATCAGGATAAAAACACAGCTCAATGAAAAAAAGGATCTAAAATCCAATATAAAATATAGTATAAAAGGAAACACAGTAGCAATAACAATAAAACGTCTCAGAATCATCATCATTTTTAAAGGGCTCTGAAAGTTAGAGATATTAAATAAGGGAAGACCAATATATTGCATGTTATAAGAAATTATGGAGGTCTTCCCCAGTATTTAATCCATTAGGAATCTTGGTATCCAGAAGTAAAATATAATGGCTTTCCAACTGTCTGAGTCTTTTCTCTCTATCTCCACCTTTCTTGGAAGATAGGGCTGCATCAATAACAAAATAACTACGATCTTTCAAGTTATTCTGGTGAACTAATTTAAAATGACGCGCCACTGGATAGCTTGAATCAGAATTGACAATAGCTCTGAGGTGTTGCAGGATACGATTAAAAACTTGAAGTTTGGTGCTCCCTATATAACGAAGATGGCAAGTGCATTGGAGCACATAAACTGCATAATCTGTTTTGCAAGTAAAAAAACCATCGATCTTATTAACATCTTGACTAAAAGCATCGCTATATTCACAAGTATTAACACCAAATTTACACGCCCTGCACGAGCTACACTTAAAAAAACCTTTCCGGTTGGAATTAGTGGATTTGATAGATTCAGGACTAGCTTTAACTAAAACATCTCGCATAGAGGGAGCCCTTCTAAAGGTTATACCAGGAATTTCAGTGATTAGAGGAGCAAGAGTAATGTCGGTTTTCAAGATAGACCAATTAGACTTAAGAATATTTCTGATTCTTTTCTCATGACAACTATAGGTGGTAATAAGTCGTATAGTCATGTCTTCATTACTAAAAGGTCTAGTATCACCTCGATTCATAACATTGGTATTGGGAATCTGAGAAGATTCATTCATAGTAATTCTCAATTTATTCATAGCATTATGAAGAACTACTCTTTTGTAACCACGAGCCAAAAATCTCTGAAAAGATTCATCAAGACAATTTTTACGATCAAATTCATTGCTACAGATTCTGTGAATTCTTAAAAATTCCCCATATGGGATACTTCTGATAAGATGTTGAGGGTGGGAGCTCGAAGCATGAAGAATTGAATTACCTGCCGTGCTTTTTCTATGTAGTCTGGTTTGGATTTCATTAGTGACAACATAGATTTCAACATCTAAGAATTCTACTCTCTCTTTGCTAATAGTAGCAGTGAATTCTAAGTTGAGGTCATTAATATTGATGTCAGCCAAAAAACGGTCGGCAGTTTCTCTAGATCCGTGCCAAATAATGAACACGTCATCTATGAAACGCCACATGTGAACAATGCTGTTTTCTTGAGCCTCGTTGACGTGGCCAAGGACATGCACCTCCCACCAGCCCACATGTAAACATGCGTAACTGGGGGAGAAGCATGCCCCCACAGCCACGCCCCGCAACTGCTGAAAAACCTCGTTATTAAAGAGCAAATAGTTATTACAAAGGCATATCTCAATCATTTTGACTAACATCTTACTATGCTCATAATGATTGATATTCCTATCCGGCAGATAATATTGGAATAGCACGCAGTCCATTCCTGGTGGTTGATGGAAGTGTAAAGGGAGCAGATGTCCATAACAATGAAATAATAGTTCGAATTCCAATGGACATTATTCAGTTTAGATAAAAAATGGCCAGTATCTTTGATGTAGGTAGGGAGGGACTCCATATAACTATGTAGGAAAAAATCCACATATTTAGAAATGGGTTCAAGTAGCCCATTCTGTGCAGAAATAATAGGACGCCCTGGTATAGGAGACACACCTTTATGGATTTTTGGTAAGAGATAAAGGGTAGGAGTAATAGGGGGATCTTTTTTCAAAAATAAATACTCCTTTTTATTAATTAAACTCTGTCCTTTCCATTCAGATACATTTCTGTGAACCTGTTCTTTAATTCGATTAAGCTCTGAAAAGGAGGCCTTTCTATAACAATGGGAGTCATTGAGCTGTCTTTCTGCTTCAGTGATATACACATCCCGTGGCCATAAGACCACATTGCCCCCTTTATCTGCTTTATTGCCAACAATGTCACCATGGTCATTAATCTTCCGAATAAGTTTGGAATATTGTATTTCAGTATAGCTCCGCCGTTTACGGTTTAGAGAGATGGAACGGTTAAGTTGTTTGAGGTCATCAATCATACAGTCGCTAAATACATCAATAGCGTCCCTGGGCATAATGGGGACAAAAGTAGAACGGGGACAGAAAGGACTATTCCCCGCATTACTACTCTGTATACCCATTGAGTTCAGTTCTTCCTGAGTGCTAAGAGGGATATTCTCACCAATGTTAGAGAGAGATTGTAAGGTTTTCAAAGTAGAAACATCAGAGACAAGAATATTTTTACTAGGTTGGGAATCAGCAATAATATTAGTAGCAACATTGTTGATTTTATTCAACTTGAAGTATTTCATCAATTTCAGTTTACGTATGAACTTACATACATCAATACGAGATTGTATATATTTGAAATTGTTTTTAGGACAATAAGACAAACCCAAAGATAGAAGTTGAGTTTCGGCAGTATTTAAATCCAAATCAGTCAAATTAATGACAGTATTAGTTTTTTCAGTGGTTGCAATCTTATTTAGTTTGCTTGGGGATTCCCTCTCCCTCTCATTTTCCTCTTTGCGCCGCCTCTGCCTCTTCCTCTGTTTCCGACTCTTGTTCCGCTTACGCCATCTTTCATCTGTGGTGGTCCTCTCGGCCTTAGGGTATGCCGTCTGTCCTCTATTATAAACCCCAATTTTTCAGAGAGGTGAAGCCACTTAATGCCGGTTGGCACTCCGCACCTAGACTATCATCATCAGATTCAATACTACTAATCAATGAACTTAGGTCAGTATCAGATGTTGCTGGAATATCGGTCTGTTGGGGTTGAATAATTGGTGCTTTATTGGTCATCGCCTGACGTTTCAGCGATTCAAACTTTTTTTAGAAAGTGAAGATGCGACCATTTTCGAATCAGCTTTATCGCGTGCAAATTTAAAAACTTTACACGTTTTGATTGTTTGTTCATGTTTCTCAAGACGTTTCTTGATCTCTCTTGTCTTGATTAATTCCTGCTGATCACTGGCATCTAAATCTGCATTTAAAGCGTCAATTTGATGAACAATATCAGACCTATCGATTTAAGCCTATTTAATGAGAATGCAAACCATATTCATTGACGCTTCTAGGTTGTTAGAGGCCAGGACTATGGATTTATATACCTATATACATATATTCGCTGAAAAAAAACGAAGGTTACAGGGACGTTATACTTTGAAGATGGAATTTAAACAAAACTTAGAAATTCATCGAAAAAAACAAAGGTTACAGGGATGTTATAGTCAAACTCTGGTTTCACTCATACAAAATCAGTTTACATGGATTTACACTAAATCACAAAAAGCACACTTTCTGGACTAACATCTGAATATCTGCCAAATTTAAAGAAATTCTGTTTAGCAGTTCGGGCTGTAGTCATGTTAAAAAAATGAAAAATCCCCATAGACATAACGTGGGGTAAACGCGCTATGGGACCCCCCCTTTTTTCTCGGTCTCTGCTTGACGGATCACCATGAAACTTTCAACACCACTGCAGCTGAACCAAAAAGGGGAAGATATATAGAGCTAGAGCTAGAGCTAGAGCTAGAGATAGAGCTAGAGATTTTCACCAGCAAATCCAAAGGTTAAAGTTAAGTAATAGTAAGGAAAAGTTTATTTATATTTGGTATACAAGCCCAACTTAAACTACACAAACATTAGAAATGCAAAGGTTATAGTTATGTGTGAAATTTCTCATTTATGGACCACTTTCAAATTACAATAAGTCACACTTTTGACTCACATTTATACTTACGCACCACCTTTACATTAATATCACACATGCACCTCCGTACACAGCCTTGTCAGCTCACTCGCCACACTACATTAACTATAACTACACTGCTTCTACCCTGGCATATCACAGATGTTTGAGCATGTGCAATCACTGCATTAATAACAACACTTATGACATCTCAAATGACATGATTGGCCAGAACACACTACATGGTACAGTCTTCTCTTTCTCTCCTGATTTTCTCTTCCTTGAAAGTGCAAAACATTTTGGAGTGTTTCAGGAGAACGGCAAATGTGTGCCACTGCCTCAGGATCCAAGGTAGGCTGATATTAAAGCACTCTGTGTCCCTTTGGGTCTGGTTCACGCAACATGAAACCACTAATTAATAAATAAATGGTAGGTGGCAGCGGCAAACAGCAGGCAGTGGCTCCTTGGGACCGAGACATTGTTCCTGATCAACTAAAGACAGATCATTTTCAGGGAAAGTTTAAAAACAAAAGAGAGATTTGAACAGTGTGTCTCCTCTTTGATACTTCAGGTAGCTAGATGTGCTTGTTGAGATGGAAAATTCCTTCACATGGTGACAGATGTGCACAGCTGCCCTGTGTCCCCCTGCTGCAATGATGTCTGTATCCCTGATGCTGATTTTCGTTGTCATAGGCAAACACAGACCATGCATGTCCACCATGTGGCTTGTCTCACAGATTGTGGTCTTATTAGACTGGGAGGAGCACCCAAATTGCTAACATCATAGTAATAACAGTTGCTGCCTTTGCCAGGAGTTAAGCATCACAAATCTGGTGGTGGCAGCATACTGTGTAGCCATCGGCAGAAGTGAACAGTCCTTTTTTACCTGTGCCACTGGAGTGTGGCCTATCGGCTCCCTGATGTCAAACTCCGCTTCTCTGTGCTTAACTAACCCTGGGCCTACATCAAGTTAGTATGTAGTGCTGTGCAGTGCGTGTGTGTAGTATGCATGTGTTGGGTGTATGTGTGCCTGTGAGTGGTACAATCTATGGATGATTCTGGGATCCTTTTTGGGAGACCCAGGGCTGACTGGAGGACCATGTGGATGTACAGAAATCTCCCAGACAGATTTGTGGAATTCTCCATTCCTGTGTGCTGGGCGGCACACACACAGAAGCAGGAAGAGCCAGGCTCTACAGTACACTTCAAAGGGTGTGTAGGTTGGTGGCATGTATGCCAGAGATGGCCACTGTAAAGCTGGCCATGCTGATCAAGCCATCGCCTGTGTGCGGTTTGTAAGTCAGCAGCCACAAATTTCAGAGGGGGCAGCCATGAATAAGAGCTTACTGCTGTGTCGATCAGGCCATCACCCGACTGCAGAGCAGGTGTAGTGACCCCGTATGCCAGAGGGGGCAACGGGATAAGACAAGGATCGAAACCTAGTAGATACCATGGTTGTGAAGAGAGGCCACCGCGGTGACTTGTGTTGGCCTGACCCCTGACAGAGGACTGGAACCAGAAGCCATCAAACCCCACCCCCCACCTCTGGTGAAAAACAAAAGAAACTTATTAGTGCATCAGAATAGCACCAAGGACACCCAGCCTTGGCCCCTGCAGAGCCACATGAAGGCAGCATTGCACCTGCTGGACTCATGAGAGAGATGCTCTAGGAGACTGCGGTCGGACAATCCCTGCTGGTGTGGGTAAAACTGATCGAAAGCCTGAAAGACCTGTGGGAACATGTCTGCCAGATAGCATGTCAGCACTGGAACACTTTTGGCTTTTCTAACAGAGTCGGAGTGGGACTCCTGAGACTCGGACTGCTAGTGGTACCTAACCAGAATGTCACCTGTACTGAATGGGGAATAAGCACTACCGCCAGTGAGAGGGAAGTGGGACTGAGTGGCCTGCTATTAAACACAGGGAACTGAATGTATTGTTTTTGTATGCCGTATTTCAGTTTGTGTTTATATATAAATACTGCTTTTTACATATAAGACAGTATTGGACTGGACACTCATTTATTGCTGCTATTAAATGTACATTGATGTGAGCCTGTGTTCACTCCCTTGTCTCTACTTCCAACCCAAGAAGCTGTGGGTTGCTCGACCTGTGCTACCACTGAGAGTCAAGTGCAGAAGGCCCAGTTGCTCAGGATCTATAGTAGGTCGGGCCCAAGAACATAAGGAGTAAAAGGCCTCAACCCCCATGGATGGGCCCAGTAGATCCTGCTTGCCCTGTGGCCCTCAGAAGGTAGTGTGACATCATAACTCAATCATATTAAAATATTTTGGCAGGGTGGTGATGTTGTTTTTGAATTACAAGTGAGTAGTTATTAGAACAGGCTTGAAATAGGAACATTTGTTAAAGGTTTTTATGCTGGGATTGTAGGCGTCCATATATTTTCTAAACATATTAATCAAATAAACGCTAATAAAATGTTAATTTAGAGAGAGCTCTTCTTTTGAGCAACCATATTGATGATGAGTGATGAGCACTGTCCCCCTGTCCAATTACTGCAGAAAAATGTGATATTTTATGCTACCTTGGGAAAGAATACAGTGTGCCAATGCAACAGCCAAGATGTGTCAGTGTATGTGTAAAGTTCTCGAATCTTCAAAGGATGCCATTCATCACACTCCATTTATCATCATTGATTATTGCACAGCCTGCCTGCCTCTTTTATGATTAATGTCTGCAGCATCCAGAATTTTTGAATTCACACCTATTCACACCTATTGTCAAAGTGACACCGAGATGTATCTATCAGAGATCAGCGTAATGTTCTGAAATACGTCCTTTAAGTTGTTTATACCAGTTGCTAAAATACAGCTTTGCTTTTGTGAAAGCTGGACATTAGTGCGCCCATATAGTGACAAAGTGAAATATGAAATGGGCTGAATGGTAATTCACTGCAAGCAATTAAGGGGCATATTTATCAAAACCATGCAGCACAGCAAGTCATCCCGCTGTGCGGCATGATAGGAAAAGGGCAGGAATGCGGCATATTTAACAATATACGATGCATTCCTGTCTTTTCTCTGTGCTAGGGCACAATTTTCTGCCTGGGGCCAATGGAAGAACACTTACACCATGGTGCATGGTTGACTGCGTTGTAAGCAGGGACCCTTTCCCGCACAAAAACAATGGCCTGAGGCATTTTCCTCTTTTCACGTGTGTTGTAGTATGCAGCACACACATTAAGATATTATTCCTCATTACACCTCACTTGAGGAAGCATAGCAATTTGATGCATTTACAGGCCTTCCAAAAATGGTAAATCTAGAAATGTGCAAAAACCCATGGATGGATGCATGGGAACACCCACGCTCCACCCATGGAACACACTTCCCTGGGGCAGAGTAACGCAATGCAGCGATATGCATGACGCAAGAGTGAGCAAGGTAAATTTGGACCTCTGACACTAACTTGTTAGGTCCAGTCAAGGATTTCAGTAATTTAAACCTGAGCGCAACTCCTGGTATCTATGACACAGAGCAGACTGAAAGAAAATGGGTAAATCATTTAGGAACAATTAAAAAGTCAAAAACATTACATAATAAAAATCCCAAACAAATTTATAAAACTAGGGTAAAATGTAATGAACAAAATGACACAGGAACAACAAAAATCCGAAAAGGAGAACTGGAGGTATGATTGTTTTAAAGATTACAGAGAAAATAGCAACAATAAGCGAAAAGCGCCAATTGTGGTCAATGGTCGTGGTAAACCAGAATGTGGGTGCTGTTTGAGGCCAACCACAATGAGGACCTGATTGGGTACATCAAGCAGACTGGCCCCTGCTAATTTGAAAATGTTTCTAAGCCCCAATCTGAAAGGGGACTTAGTCATATTCCTGAGGAACAATCTCTTCTCGCCGGACAAACCTGAAATTCAATCCACAGCTGTGGAACTACTGATATTTTTCATGGTCTCCCCTTGAAGCTCTGTGTTAAAAAATTCCCAAATCTTTTTGGTGCTCAAACAAGCACAGGAGTACATTTCTAAGGCTTCAAGGACCTCAGGGAAAGACTCACAGGATGTCAGGCAGGGGGCAAAAGCAAAGTCCAGTCCAGGTCATCTTCAGCTTTGTTATATTTCTGGAGCCACGCAAGGGATCCACCTTATGATCCCTGGTGGATCTTTCTGTTCTTTAATTTGGAAGGGGGTCAAACCTCCCCAGGTCCTTTTCACAGGTCACAGATGCCAAGTGCAGCAGGTTCAGTCTTACAGGCATCCAGCAGTTTTCTGAGGAATGCTGACTGATGGTCCGGTTTTATAGCACTCGCTAGCCTGTGGGTGGGGTACGCTCTAAGACACTCCTAATTCCTCCCTAACTAATGGAGTATTTGTTCCCAGGCCCTTGCCCCCCTACTTTTTCAATAGTTTCTGCTTTCTTTACTGCAGGGTAAATCCAAGAAGTGGTAGGTCATGGGCCACAATAAAAAAGGTGTGAGAAGGTTTGGGGTGTGAGTGTGGAGTGTTCTATGGCTTTCCTAGTATCCTCCTTCTACATCTAACACTGAAATCCAGTTTGAAGCAGGCACTGCACCCACTACAAAACAAGAGACAGAAGTCTGGTAGGACAAAAACAGGGACATTCAGCAACCAGACTGGGGATACACATTAATTGCCCTGGCATCCAGTTTGCTCCCATTAAAGGGTACAAAAAATTACATTTGTTTCGGGAATACCTAGCATGCAGTATTTGACACTGCGGTGTGAACAGAATTCTACAGGACCCATCCTTTATATTCTAATTAGCTCAGAGGAGTGACCTCTGCCCATTCAAGTCAAACTACTGTGTGCTCCTGGTCGAAATTTGACACATTGTTTACATCTCTTGCCAGGCTGAAAACAGGCTGTGAGATCTGGACAGTTAATGAAAATTAATCTCAAGGAATGTTAGGCAGGGAAAAGGTAATTTTCTAAAAGTTACTTTTCATTTATATTTATTAAAAATCCAACTGCACCATTGAATTGTATTTTTTAAAGCTATGAAAATAGTTCTTTACTTAATTTTCAAGCTAGTCCCATTCCCAAGATGCAGCATTAGCAATCTGTACTCAGGGTTTCTACATAGGACAGTTAGGCCTGCCACACTGAAAATAGCTTTTAGGGTCATGTCACTGTAGGGACATGGTAACATTAATTTTCTACAGGGAGGTTTTACCTGTTAAGAAGGATTATTAATTCAGGGTGTGCTGCAGGTTTACACAGCAACAGTCAGGCTACAGGTGTAGGTCTGAAGCAATCTTTTCCAAAGTCAGTCAAGTGAATGGCATAAGAAGTGCTGCAGTACACATGCACCTTTTTATCTTTCTATGCTACTGGTGTTTTTTCTTGTACTTTATACTATGGCGATATAAGAAAGTTAAATATGTCAAACAGGGATTAGCCAATTTCTACATGTTTTCAGGGTCAGAGAACATATACTAGGCACTGGACAGGAGTTCTTATAAATCAAACAACCTGCAACAGAATCCACAATGGATCCTATTCCTGGGAAGCAAAGAGAGGACATAAATATGCAGACAGTGGGATACTGTCTCCTTATGTAAACCAAAAATCCGAAAAAGGTATCCTTTTCATTATGTGCAGATTTACTTCACAAAAGAAACCCTGCTCGTAGTGAAAATAGAAAGGGTTCTTTCATTGGGTGCCAGCAACATGAGAAAAATGGGACTCCTCTGTGACCAATAAGAAAAAGATCGTCCAAAATGTCCTGATCCCACAGGACTCTCACAAGATCGAAAAACAAACAAAAACTAAATGGTGGCTGTGCCGCATTTAATACATTTATGCCACAGGGGGCTGTATTTAGGAAGGGAAAGGGGACTGTGTGACAACCCGATGCCGACATTTCTTTATATGGGGAGGGGGCACTTGGAACCTCTCCCCAAGCCTCCAGCACCGCTAGAGAGCCCACTTCTGGGACTGCAATCAATTTATATTGGGAGGGGGGCATTGTGGCCCTCTCCCCGAGCCTCAAAAGGCACAGGGAGAGGGGTCTGGGGCTGATATTTAACAAATTGGGAGAGGGAGGCTGCGCAGCCCCCCACCCGAGCCTCAAAGGTCCTAAGGAACCCACCCCAGGCTGATTCTTTGAAAGTAGGGCGGCTGCGCAGTCCCCACCCTAAGATATTTTTTGTCCTGGGACCCCGTCCTCCTGGGACCCCATCCTCCCAGGCCGGTTCACAAGTTATGCCCCCGGGAGCCCACCCACAGCACCGACAGGGAACCCTGTGTTTGCTCTTGTTTGGTGGTAGCATTTTTTTTATTTCCTGCCAAGCGGGAGCAAACCCCAAGTCTGCTCCAAGTGGGCAGGATGTTTGGAAATTCTCTTGCTTGCTGGGGTCTGACTTTTGATATGTTTTCCTGCCATTACTGAAGCAGGAAGGAAAACAGATCAAAAAATTGCTCCTGGATGGAGGGGGAACCATTAGGAGCTTATACCTGTGATTGGGAGCAATGCCGGCTACAGCTGTATGCGTAGAGTCAGCTGGGGCACAGGGGCCTTGGGGCTTCCCCCGTGGCCCCCAATTAGAGTATGGTGGGTGCCCTCGGTGGGCAGGAGGGCACCCACTTTTAACAGTGCAGGGCCCTTGGAATGTGGTCCTTGGGGCTGAAATTGGCCCAGGGAGGGGGGGATGCCCTCCCCGTAAAAAATACACAGCTCTGGAGGATTGTGTCCCCAGGTCCTAAAGAGGCCCAGGGAGGGGGCTACGTGGCTCCATTCCCTTTTAAAAAAAATATATGAACGGTCCTGGGGTAAGGAGTCCCCAGGACAGAAGGAGCTCGGGAGAGGGGACATGTGGTCCCCCTCACCTTTACTTAAATAAGTGGCCTCGGGGATGGGTTCCCCAGGGGCCAATAACGGCTCAGGAAGGGCTGCCTCCCTTCCCTTTTATTTTTAGAAATGACCCCAAGGGATGGGGTCCCCAGCACCTGACAAGGCTTGGGGAGGGTGGAGGGAGGCTGTGTGGCCCCCTTCCTATCGCCAATGCAGACACCCTTGCACCATAGTGCAAGGGTGCCTGTGTTGAGGGGAAGATTGTTTATGTGCAGGAAGGTCCCCCTTAGTAACACACAACAAAATATAAATACCTGTAGGTGAACTGTACACATTCAGCAGTTAGGAAAAATAAATTAGGCAAATGTTTTGGTAATTTTTAAGTGCGATGGAAACAAAGATGTTTATAGGATCAAAGCAAAACAAGGAACTTTATTTAGTGATACACAAATGACAAATATTTTCTGGAACCCTGATTTCCATAAATTATCATTTGTGTGTAGTATAATTTTATCAGTAAAAACTGTATATCAGTATAAAAGTAGTGCCCATTTCCATGGAAAATGTGCTGC
Source organism: Triturus cristatus (assembly GCF_964204655.1). Taxonomy (NCBI): domain Eukaryota; kingdom Metazoa; phylum Chordata; class Amphibia; order Caudata; family Salamandridae; genus Triturus; species Triturus cristatus. The sequence goes on along the minus strand of NC_140593.1, from coordinate 1,079,076,780 downwards.
TTGTAAATGACAATGAACTACAACACAATGTTTGAATTGTGGTATGAACAGTCCAGCCAACGTGCTTTGTCCTCTGAAAGGACTTCATCAGGGTTTATGTATTTGTTGCAGCAATATCACATCAAAGTCTAAGTGTGAGGGAATCAGTTCTCCCACAGATTCTGTTAAACACTCGTATTACTGCTATATTATCATAGAACAATAACTGAATGTCATATATCAATTTTGCAGCTTAATATCCACACCCTATTAGGTTCTGTAAGCTCAGACGGGGTAGCACGACGCCTCACCACCATCAAGTGTTCCAAGAATATCTGGGTGAACTGATTCCCTCACACTTAGACAAAACACGTTGGCAGGCTGTTTTATTTTGGTTTCGAGGAATAATAAATAAAATTGTTTTTAGACTTCATACTATGGCTCCCATGTTATTTTGGTCTTGGAAAAGGGAATATTGGGATAGACAAAATAGAATTATGTGGTTTTCGTTAAAGGAGGAGAAGAATAAAGTACACGCTCTTTAATACTATTGATGGTCTCTTGAGGCACTCCCTGTAGTGTGTTGTTGCTGTTCAATTTTATTGCTGAGTAGTTTGACCACTAGAGGGTTAGTGCCTACAACTGTTACCTTATAAGACTAGCATTTGTGCGGCTGTTCGTAGCCATAACTACTCTTGCTTCAGGATTATTACCACCACACAATGCTTTAGTTGCATTAAAAATACCAAGCCTCATGTCCATTAGAGGAAGGTGGTTCGCGAACGTTTGTCGTTCTAAATATTGGGTCATGGTTCTAGAAAATTTGGGATGCACTGATCTAGAAGCATGCATTCGCATGCCAGTGGCACCAAGCATTGACAAAGCCAATAGCTCAGCCTTTCAAAGCTGAGACCTATTGGCTTTGCCAACTGTTACCATACTGGTGAAGGATTGGTACCTTTGGTTCTTGAAAGAGGTTGTTCCTCATGAAAGAGAGAAGTGAGAGATTGGGGAAGAGTTTACATTAACTCATTGGACATGCTCTTATGTTCTGACACAAAAGATTCAGGTTTTCCAGCTTTTGGAATTAAGCTGTAGAGATTGGTGTAATGCCCTGGTCCTGGGGCCATTTGTAGTGGCTTGTTCTGTCTCGCGCTGCTAGAGCGCGAGGCGTACATTCAGCGTCTCGCGCTGCTCGCGATGACGTGGTGTTTAATGACAGTTATGACAGTTGGTGACAACGTTGATTGTGGAGCCACAGGCAAGCTTGCGTGCCCGTGGGAGCTCGTGGAATAAAGTCTTGCTGTTCTACACCTTTGACTCTGCTTGATCACTACATGGATAAGTGGCGACGAGTACGACTCCCACAGAACCCACAGAAGAACCCATAGAAGAAACCTGAAGTGTCGGACGCCCTGCGCACCCCTCACGCGACGGTCGGTGTTCGTCCACTGCCACAGCCTTGCACGGAGATGCGAGCGTCTGCTTCCTGATGTGTCCGGGTGATTGACTCGAATAGCCTGAGGTGAGGAAACGTATGACGACAGGCGTTTGGCGCGCAGACTCTGCTACTTCTGCCTTCTGACACTCTATCTTCCCCGCCCAGCTCTTAAAGCGGCAGCCTCCTTTAGTTCACTTTCAGTGCTGCGCTAGGTTTATCACCGAACAGTGCAGGAAAAGTGGACTGGTGTGTTCTGGGCAGTATCAACAAGTGGGAAGAAAAAACGCATTAAGGCAAAAAGGGTTACTCACTCTGCACTTGGCAAATAGGACATGACGTGGGCACGATCTTAAGAGATAAAAGGATTTTACACATAATTCCTCTCGCAGTCTCCCTTGTTGGAGTTATAGAGGCTGTTTCAAACGTTGTGGCTCATCTAGAACACTGGCTTTGATGCAATTTTGTACACTCTGGGGATTGCCACCATTAACCACTTATAAGAAGGAATAATAAATATACATATATTTCCTCATTCGCATTTTTGAAGAAAATTTTACATGATGCAGTCTATTCTTCCTCCACCTCCTTTCCTGGACACACCTGGCGAACCTCCTGTGCCTTGGAGAAAGTGGTTCGACGCGTTTGAAAATTACCTGGGTGCAATAGGAGCACATAGGTTCAGGGCAGAAAGGAAAAAGTTTTTACTACTCCATTCTCTGGGGTTTGAAGGGAGAGAAACCCTTAAACATTTACCTGATGTAGTGGGAGAAGAAGACGAAGAAACTGATGAATACAAAGACACAGTGAAGAAATTAAAAGTCAGATTTGATAAGCAACCCAGTGTGGTGGTGTCTAGGCACAAATTTTTTAAAAGAGTGCAGAAAAACGAGGAAGATGTAGACACATACATTACTGCTTTGAGGAAGTTGGTGGCAGAATGTGATTTTGAAAATTTCAGTGAACAATTGATTCGTGACCAGTTCATAGGAAAATGTCTGGACAAAACCATAAGACAAAAGCTCTTATCTTTGGAAAATCCCTCCCTGGATGAATCTATTCGCATAGCGAAAAGTATTGAAACGTCACAATCTTCCATAAAGGAACTGGAAAGTAAAAGTGTTGAAGTTGTTACCCCTGTCCGCTTTAAAAAGTATGAGAAAAAAAAAGATTATCAGCCAAATACTTTTTTCAAAAGGACTGATATCTGTTACAGATGTGGATATCCCTCCCATGTGAAAAGTGGTAGACCGTGTCCTGCGAGAAATGCAACCTGTCGCAAATGTGGGAAATTGGGACATTTTGACAAAGTATGCCAAAGCCAAAAATATAAGAAAGAACAGGTAGCATGTGCCATGGATGCTAGTGGTAGTGACAGTGACGACACCCTTTGTGAACTTAAGGACATGGTTGTGGTTGTCAGTGAAGGGAACATAAGAAGTGGTAACCCTGATGACTGTATAGATCCCTATGCCATCATTGGAGTAGGTAAAGAAAGTTTGAGACTGCTTGTAGACTCTGGTGCAAGGATCACAATGATCAGTGAATCTTTGTTCAGGAAAAAATGGGGTAACAGACCTCTGCAACCGCCTGACCGTGAGCCTGTATCCTATGAAGGGAGAAGTATAGAACTGATGGGGTACTTTGAGGACATCTTGATTTTCAAGAACAGACACATTTATGGAAAAGTATACGTCGCAGTCAATGGATTAGACATATTAGGATGGTTCCACCAAGGTTTGTTCAGTATGATGCTGTGCCCTGGAGCAAAGGAACAGATTCTGGTTGTTCGGGACCGAACACAGGTGGAGGAACTACTCAATAAATATCCTAGAGTGTTTTCAGGCGAATTGGGGAAAATCAAAGGATTCAAACACAAGATCAAGATAAAGAGTGATGTGGAACCGGTAAAACACAAAATAAGGAGTATCCCTTTCAGCATCAGAGAAGACTTGGAAAAAGAACTTTTGTCCATGCAAAAAAGAGGGGTTATTGAACCCATAGAGTCGTCTGATTGGTCTTCAGCATTGGTCGTGGCAAGGAAGAAAAATAATGACCTCAGAATCTGCATTGATTTGCGCAATCTAAACAAGGTCATCTGGGTGGATTCGCATCCTCTACCGAATATATCTGAAATGCTGGGTGTAGTCGAAGGTGCCAAGGTCTTCACCAAATTAGATCTGGCCTCGGCATATCACCAAATTGAACTGGACAAGGATTCACGCCATTTCACTGCGTTCAACTCCCCTGCAGGTTTGTTCCAATTTTGTCGTATGCCTTTCGGTTTGGCCTCAGCAGCCTCTGTTTTTCAGAGAGTTATGGTCAATTTACTGAAGGGAATAAAAAACGTGGCCATATTCCAGGATGACATTCTGCTGTTCGCAAAAGACCAACAAGAACACGACATTGTGCTGAACAAGATCCTGTCTATATTCCAGGAACATGGGGTGGTCCTAAAAAGGGACAAGTGTGAATTCTCTAAAGACGAGATGGATTATCTGGGTCACACGATATCAAGTGAAGGAGTCACGCCCAAACCGAGTTTGGTTCAAGCCATTGTTGAAGCCTCCGCCCCCAAAGACAAAGCAGGAGTCAAATCACTGTTAGGTCTCACAGAATTTTATGCCCGCTTTATTCAAGACTATGCTACAAAGATTCGTCCCATTTCCAAGCTTCTCCAAGACCGAAGTGAATTTGTGTGGGATGATGAATGCAAAGCTGCCTTCGATTGGATCAAGGAGCAACTTAGCACGGTCAAGGCCTTGAAGCCATTTGTACAAGGGGTCCAGTGTACTTTGACTGTTGATGCTAGCAGTTATGGACTGGGCGCTGTTTTGACACAAATTGTTGACCAAAAGGAACACACTGTAGGGTTTGCATCCAGAGTACTAAGAGAAGCTGAGACTCACTATTCTGTCATTGAGAAGGAGCTTCTAGCGTGCTGGTGGGGCATTGAAAAATTTAAAAATTATTTGTGGGGACAAAAATGTATTCTTCAAACGGACCACAAACCATTAGTTGCGATTTTAGGGTGTACCAACAGCCGCGGGGCCACTCCCCGCATCGCACGCCTAGCTTCCAAACTCTTACAATACAACTTTGATATTGTACATATTGCTGGGGGAAAAAATGTAAGAGCGGATGCACTGTCACGTTTACCTGCTAATACCAGTCAGGACATACAAGGCATTGATGAATGTTGTTCTGATGATAAGGAGGATTATATTATAGCAAGTGTTGAACTTAGTAACGTTTGTACTATTGATCAGCAAAAATGGAGGGAGGCGGTGGCTGGGGATGAAGTTTCAAAAAACCTGATGAAATATATTTCCCAAGGGTGGCCCAGGGAAAGGAATGTGGATGTTAAGTTACAACCCTATGTCAAGGTGTGTGATGAACTTTCGATTGAGGATGGTCTAGTTTTCAGGTTAGAAAAACTTGTTCCACCGGTGGACATCAGATCCACTCTTCTCACCAAAGCACATGAGGGGCACCTAGGTGCCACATTAACCAAGCGTAGAGTAAGAGAGTACTTTTGGTGGCCCAAAATGGATAGAGATATTGAGGAAATGGTGCAAGAGTGCACTGTTTGTTCGTCAAGTGACAAAAGTCTTCACACTAGTAGTCCCCCTCTTACTCCTATTCCCCTCCCGGGTGGACCGTGGGAAAAACTTGGCATAGATGTTCTAGGACCCTTTCACAGCCTTCCCCAACAGTGCAGATTTGCCATTGTCATGGTGGACTATTACACAAAGTGGCCCGAGGCCAAGTTTGTCTCTAAGGTCGATTCCCAAGAAATCATCGACTTCTTAAGGGAAACATTTATGAGAGAAGGGTTCCCCCAAACTTTAATCTCAGACAACGGAGTACAATTTGTATCATCTGAAGTACAAGAGTTTCTTAGAGAATCTGCCATCACTCATCACCGAAGTTCTCTCTATCATCCTCAAACCAACGGCTTGGTAGAGAGACTTAATAGAGTCATAGGCGATTGTGTCAAGTGGGCTCTTGCCCACCACAAAGCTGTTCCCCAAAGTGTCAGGACAATGTTGTGGTTTTATAGAACCACTCCTCATTCTTCCACTGGGGTGTCCCCTTTTGAACTACTGAGGGGTAGGAAACCATGTACCGAGTTTAGACCGGCTTGGATGTCTAAATGGAATAAATCCAATTCTACTCCCCAAGAAATGGATGAGAAAGTGAGGTCCAAGTCTGCGGAGGTCCAGGTCAAACAAAAAGAGTACTTTGATGAAAGGAAGCGTGTTAAGATCAGAGAATTTGCGGTGGGAGACAGGATCAGAATTAAGAAACCAGGCTTTGTAAGAAAAGGAGAAGCTAAGTATGGGGAAATTGTGGTGGTGGATAAAGTGTGTGGTAATGCGGTTCGAGTCAATGGAAAAGACTGGTGGAATAGTAACAAGGTGGCGAAAGTAAAAAATGTGCTCAATGACGTCAAGTGTCCCACGTTGAGAAGAGAGGTCTCTCATAGGATCTCTCAAGGTAAACTTGATGTCCTTAACTCTTCTCCCAGCCACGCCGCTGTCAGGAGGAGTACCAGAACAGTTAATATTCCTGTTAGGTACCGTCAATGACTTTCTGTGTTTCTCTTTGCCACTGTTGTGTTCCTCCTGCACTTTCTTTCTTTCTTTCTTTCTTTCTTTCTTTCTTTCTTTCTCTCTCACTCTCTCTCTCTCTTTCTCTCTCTCTTTGTCTCTCTCTCTCTCTCTCTCTCTCTCTTTCGTTCTCTCTCGCTCTCTCTCTCTCTTTCTCTCTCGTGGGCTTTTCTTTCTTTCTTTCTTCCCTGTCTTTTGCTCTCCCCTTCGCTGCTTTCTCTATTTCTCTTTTTTCCAAGAAAAGGAGATATGTAGTGGCTTGTTCTGTCTCGCGCTGCTAGAGCGCGAGGCGTACATTCAGCGTCTCGCGCTGCTCGCGATGACGTGGTGTTTAATGACAGTTATGACAGTTGGTGACAACGTTGATTGTGGAGCCACAGGCAAGCTTGCGTGCCCGTGGGAGCTCGTGGAATAAAGTCTTGCTGTTCTACACCTTTGACTCTGCTTGATCACTACACCATTCTTTACGTTTTGAATGAAAGGAGACTCGGGTTAGTTCTGAGAAAGAATATGCTAGAATAATAAATATATAGAGCAGAGTAACGACAAATGAATTCGGTTAAGAGTCATTATGCATTCCCTTAACTTGTTTGAAAATGGAGCCGCAGCTATATGACAACATGCAAGCAAAACGTACGTGCTACAAAAATAATCCTACATGCATCATGAATATTCTTTTATTGAAAAAAGGAATAACAAAAAAGGGTGGATGAATATACAATGCTCCACGGAGTACCCCCAAATGAATGAAACTGTATTTACTGAGTTTCCATCTCTGTACAAAAGTAATTCCAAAAGTGCAGCATTCATAGATTCTCAAATAAGCCTTTCTTCTGCCTCATTTGAGCCCAGTGTGCTGCGTATGTGCTGGTCAGCATTTCATTTCTGGATGTGGTTCAATTGGCTTCAAATAGATTTACTTCTAAGAATATTGTTATCCACTCACACACAGAAACACACTAAATACCTTGAAATTCAGTTCTCCGCTGATATCAGCTGCTAGTGCTCTAAAGCTGTGGGTGAGTCTCACGGAGTGCCTTAGAAATCCCTAGTAAATAAAAAATAAATACAGGCATTGACAAAAGTAAGAAGTGTCACCTTCTGTAATATTGATAGCGCTGGGGTACATAAAACATCAGCGCTATCATCAGAGGGCATTCCCTCATTTGCTTGAGAGAATCCCTTAGCCACTGAGCCCGAGCGATATTATAGACGCGGGCGGAGGGGCAAAGAAGCTGTCAGGAGGTGCACTGACAGAGCGCCACCTATCACTGCGGCCCCAATGGCAGCCCTCTGATGGGATGAAAGTGGGGCCCATAGATCCCCCAGACAGCCCCTTGCAGGCAGGTGCAGTCACTCACTCACTCACTCACTCACTCACTCTCTAACCCCCTTCAAAGTGCAGACGGGTTCCCATCTGCAGTGTGAAACACTGAGCTGCTTCAAAGCAGCCGCTCCATTTTTCATATGAATGCACTGCCCCCAGGGCAGCACAAGTTTGCGGTTGCCCTGGGGGCAGTGCATTCCTCCTAATGCAGCGCATTTTCATAGTTTTTCACAGGTTGCACCTTTTAAAACGCGCTTTGTCTGGGATATGGTCCCTGTATCTGTAATGATCCCAGCACATGCTCATACACACCAGTCATCTTGGAATGGTTATGGTTTTTCTTCTAAGGCGAACCATTGAGGATCCCCACTGTGTACACACGAGCATGTTTGCGTGTTGGAGAAGCTTAATTTTCGCTCCACCTCTATACGTTTGGCTAGGCCACATATATTTTCAATTTCTGGCCTTATATATTTGTTTGATGCAATGTTAATAAGTGAGAGATGATGCACTGAATATATAGAGAAGTGTATTCATTCTGTGTTTTTGATCTGTGTGTGCATACTAACTTTTTCCTTTGCGGAAATATCGGGATTGCAGATATTAATCTTCTAAAGGCTTAGGTTGTATGGTGATTCATTAACCCTGGTGCAGTGCATTACCAGAATTTAGTGGAAAATGAATCCTAGAATGTGTAGTTACTAATGTTTAAAGATTTCAAATTGAATTACAGCTCTCACTCATAGTTACATGAATAGTTCACTTTGTAACCTTAATCATCATATATACATATATATTAATGTCAGGTGCTCAATGATTATTTTTCTAAACTTAGCACGGCTAAAGGCTTGATCTTTGGGGGATTTTTCTGTTTAACCTTCAATGTCAAAGTTGTCTGCTTGCATGTGTTTTTTCTCTCCTCTTCTGGAGCAAGCTAGGCTTTGGTCCCTAGTGAAAAGGCTATTGGTCAATATAGTGATAAAAAGGTACAGGATGGCTTCCTTGGCAAGAGAAAATATATTAATGAGGACGGAGACGAGTTTCATGGCGGAAAGGAGTTGCTCAAAGTCGACTGGTGTTCCAGGAGACTATGGGAGAGAAGAAGAAGAGTTGCCAATTGTTACTGTGAAGATGGAATTGTACTGGAGACAAAGACGTGAAGTTTCTTTGAACATTTTGCGTTAATTGATATTATTTTGCTAGTTAGACAGTCCAGAGGTGAAGACCTCACTACTATACTTCTCAGAGTGGTATTTATTTAGAATGTCTTGGGTTTACTCATGACCAGGCAGGAAGATTGAAATCTACAATTCAATTTGCAAATATTGTTTCTTATATTCTGTATCACTGCTGCTGAGGATTTGTTATTTTTCATGTTGTTGAGACTGAACTTCTTTATATTTTTATAATATGCTTCTGAAACTCATTTATATCAGTTTGTTTTTGAGTCTGTAACAGATCAACTTAACCTTCTTTAATAGTCCTGGATTTATTTTGTCACCAAACATGTTACTCTGTTAATACATTTTGAGATTGATGTTAAACTCCCTCGTACCTCTCAAGCTACCACAAGATTTATTGACCAAAGAATCAGATTTGTTTGAAGGGCCCATTGCTTCATCAGCATCACAAATTAATTCCTGTGACACAACAGAGGCCGTTTTGGATATTTACTTTACTAAACCAACATTTCCGAGGCCCATTTTAAAAAGTTAATATAAAAATAAAAAATGATGGGTGCTGCAGCGCAAAAAGAAAAACATGCCGTCCAGTATTACTTTTCAGCTGTTAAACACTTGGAACAAAATAAAAAAAAATGAAAAATAAAAGCAATTAAAAATGGAGAGCAGCGCGAGCACAATTTAGGGGCTCAGTGGTGCAACAGAGAAGTGTGGGGTCAGGCGTTTGAGTGAAAACAAATTTTTAAAAGTGTAAAATGAGGAGTGCGTTAGAGAGCAATAGGCGAATGAGGGGGCTGAGGGTGAAAGCAAAAAAGGGAACATGGGGCTGGAATTTTTATGAAAAAGAAGTGAGTGGGAAGAGACCAAAGAATGAAGACAAGTACACTCATGGAGTGCTGAATAAAAATTAAAAAAAGAGTCCTATCAGGACTGCAGTGGAAGGATACAACTCACCCATTCAGGCGCAATGTGTAGAGGCGAGGCTCCCACGGCAAGCAAATGCAGGAATAGAGAGGAGAGCTCTTGACCAAGGAGCAGAGAATTGACATAGACATGACAACCAACCAACCATGAGCAAGGGGCTGAAGTGAAGTCCTTTGTATACATTGTGTATGGACAATAGGTCTTCGACAACAGGCTGCTAAGGCTTTCTGTGGGCAAGACATAAAAATGAGACCCATCTGTGCACAAACATGCAGTTCTGAGAGCCCATCTCGCTGAAAATAATCGTCAATCTTCTGCCATATTTTCAAACCACTGATTTATTAAAGAGAGAGATGGTGCCAACAGGCTTTCTTTTCTGCTTGTTCCCCAGTATACTGCTGCCAGAAAGGGCAGCTTCTCACTGTGCCACTGAAAGGGACTGATTATCGAAAAAATGAAATTACTCCATGTGCACTTTGCACTCTGTAATTGCACTCTGGCAAGGGTGTAAGATACACGTGTTTCGGCTATTTACAAACATCTCTTATACAAATAGGTGTAATTTATGCTAGTTGGAAGAAACAGGCATAGGTGAATGTAATTCACCAGTAAAGCACACCGGTTTTCGTAACATTACATATAAATATTGTAGACATTGTTTTAGATAACATTTGAAATCTTTTGATTTGAACTTTTGACAAGTTTTCTATTGTATTCACACGGTTTTCCGTTTTGCATAACTAGTATCTTTTTTTACACCCTGCCTCCATGTAAAAACGGTGATAATTTAAGCTCTTTTCACACTTTCAGCAGCACCTCAGGTAAATATTTCAGGTGCAAATTAGAAGTGTCAAGAAAAACGAAGGAAATTCCTTTCACTTGTTTGTGAATACCCACCAACTGTCACCTGAGACGTCTTTGATGAACAGAACTATGTAACAGTTACTTGACATTATACTAGTCCTAACCAAGGGAGAACAAGGTTAAAGAAAGCCATGCTCCAACGTCCAGCTTTTCAGATGTTTACAAGATCAGGGAAGTTCAAAGATGGCCGACAAATGTTGAGGGAGAGGGTTACAAATGGAAGCATTGAATGGCCAATCAATGTCCTTCGAAGGAGATATTCCTGTCATGTTAGAGAGATACTGGTTGAAAGATCAAACAGAGAATTTGTGGCTTCTGAGTGAAGAGGTCGGTGAGTGATCGTTGTGTCATGAAAATAACATAAGGGCATTGTAGCTGGAAATCCTCCAAAATGTACAGATAGGTTGCTGACCATCACTTCCTGTCCCAGAGAAAGGAAAGGAAGTGAGTGGAGGAACAAAGGAATTTAGGGAAGAACAGAGTAGGGAAAGAGTGATGGGTAACAAGCACCTCCAAAATTAGGAGAAGAATGTATCAGATAGGGCCTTACCAATTAGGAGGAAAGTTATACAAGTGCCTGTCTCTGCCCGACATGTTTCTTGCAAAAAAGAACACAACCGAAGGTGAGTACTTTGCATGAGAGATAGTGGAGCTCTATTAAGGTCTTTTTAAATGATCTACCTGGAAGGAGTTAAAGATAAGCTTAATTTTGGAGCTGTAAAGGTGTATGTATTTTTTTAAAGAAAAGCCTTATCACTGTGCCTGGGGAGTTGACAACTAAGGGGTCTAATTTAAAATATGATGGATGGAGGGTACTCTGTCAGCCTCGCTCACGTTTTAAAAGTTTGATGGATGGCTTCATCAAACAGGATGGCAGCCCATCAAATCTTTATTTAGATAGTTTTTCATTTTCCTATTTTTGAAAAATGAAAAACTAATGACCCCCTACACAATGGGAGTTTTCCCTGTGGTGTGGGCGGTCATTATTTTATTTTTTACTGACACTCACCATCAGGTTCTACCTGGCGGTGATGAGCAGTAAAAATAAAGTCATCCAATCACCCACTCTAAATTGGTTGGGCGGTCGGATGGCTAACCGCCAGTACTCGATCATGCAGTTGGAGGAGGGAGTATGTCATTGAATGAGCCGTGGAGGGCTCCATCATTGACATACTTTCAGTCTACCCGCTTCAGTCTACCCACCAGGGCCGGACTGGGCCCGAAAACTGGCACTGACAAAGTGCTCGGCCGGCCCCCCCTGTCATGTCCTCCAGGAAAGAACATTGTTATATAAGTAGGTCAGCGGTCTAGCTGATCCAGACAGAAGTGAGATGCCAGGAGCTTCCTGGGTGGAGACAGGAAGTACTAGTTTTTCCCTCTCAGTACATTGAGGGAAGAAGAGATAATAGGACGTGTGGAGAGTAGCTCCACATCAGTAGGCCATGTATAAAAGCTGAGAAATTAATAAAGATGAGTTAATAGCCTGATGCCAGGTGCTGTCTTTTATGTAGAGTGTTATGCTTGTCAGTGCTGTGAAGAGACACCAATCCAGAACAGGACAACTGGCGACGAGGGTGGGATCGAAGATCACGCCTGTAGATAACAGAAGCAAGTAATATAAGAAAGTACCAGTGCTGAGGAAGCACAAATTACCTGCAGCTAGCATGCAGCATTAAAGAAAAGCAGGAATTCTTTGAACTACAAGCCATGCATGCTGCAGCTGAATGGCGGCCATTTTGAAGTCAGGCAAGTTGAGAGACAGTCCATTGAAGTCTATGGGGTGGCCATTTTGAAGTAAGGCACCCTGAGACAAATCCACTAAAATCAATGAGGCGGCCATATTGGAATCAGGTAATCCAAGCCTAACTCACTGAAGCCTACTGAGACAGCCATACTAAGGGCAGACACCAAGCCAGGTTGGCTTTTGAAAGGAATACACACAGCTCTACAAAGAAAATGTGATGCTGCCAGAAAGAATACAGTGATCACCTTTGAGCGAGCTTTTCCAAAATCAAAGAAAAACTATACGCAAGACCTCTACCGAAGAGGGCCAACAAATAATACATAAACTATAGTGAGCAGTCCTGTGGCATTATCATACTAGCACATTCCACCATCATGTCGGTGGGAAAAGAAACACAAAAGTCTAACCCCTGCATGGAAGTGCCACCCCCAGTGAGACAGACGGCACTCAAGGTTTAGGTCCCAAATGAAACCGGTGGCTGGAGTCACTGGATGAATTTCTTGCAACAACCGGTGAGTGAAGAGACGAAAAACGTCTGCTGCTACTACTTCAGCTGGTGGGGCATGAAGGCCGACGCCTAATCAGAAAGTTTTCAACAAAGGACACAGAGACATATGAAAAACTTAAAGAGACACTACGTGCCCATTTCAACACAAAGAAAGAGGTGGATCAAGAACGCCTCATCTTCAACGCAGCACGGCAGGAACCAGGTGAATCATTAACAAATTTAATTACAAGGTTACAAAGTCTGGTACAATACTGTAATTTCAATACATTCACAAATGAGGAAGCAATTCGACTCAGGGTAATTGAGGGCTGTTCAATACCAGACACGAAGCGCAAGATCCTTCGAAAGCAGCTCTCGCTAAAGGAAATCATTAGGAGGGCCGAAGCTGAAGATCGGGCCAAAGCAAGAGAATTGCACCTCAATGCAAAAAAGGAAGACAAGAAAAATGAGATGTTTCTCGTGTCAGTGAGTAAAGCCCAAGAAACCAATAGAGCCAGAAAGAGTGAGAGCAAAGACAGACCAGAGGCAAGATATCACGATAGACAAAGTGAAATTAAATACTCAGATTCAACAATACAAAAGGCAGTGTAGGATGGCAAACAAAAGAACGGGACATTCCGGGATTGTGACAGCCAAACTGAAATAACTTCAACGAGTCATTCATCAAACTTTCCAGAATATTCTGAAGAAGCATCAAGCATCTCACTTTGTGCTCACTCACCCCCTGTCTCCCTGACCGCGCAGCCGATTAAGGCGCTGCCGCGGGGCCAGAGATAGTTTTGCCGCCATTGTTGGGGAATCCCTGGGCCGAGGACACGCCCACTACCGCTAGGTCACGCCCCCTCCGGTTATTTAAATCGCGCCACTTTGCTCAGCGCGTACTAGACTGGAACGGACTCCTGAGGCGGAAGCCGGGAGCGCTCGACACTGCTTTTTACTTGTATTCTGTTGTTTTAAAATACCTGTGCTGTGTTCCCCCCATATCTCACTTTGTGCTCACTCACCCCCTGTCTCCCTGACCGCGCAGCCGATTAAGGCGCTGCCGCAGGGCCAGAGATAGTTTTGCCGCCATTGTTGGGGAATCCCTGGGCCGAGGACACGCCCACTACCGCTAGGCCACGCCCTCTCCAGTTATTTAAATCGCGCCTCTTTGCTCAGCGCATACTAGACTGGAACGGACTCCTGAGGCGGAAGCCGGGAGCGCTTGACACTGCTTTTAACTTGTATTCTGTTGTTTTAAAATACCTGTGCTGTGTTCCCCTCAAATCTCACTTTGTGCTCACTCACCCCCTGTCTCCCTGACCGCGCAGCCGATTAAGGCGCTGCCGCGGGGCCAGAGATAGTTTTGCTGCCATTGTTGGGGAATCCCTGGGCCGAGGACACGCCCACTACAGCTAGGCCACACCCTCTCCGGCCCTACTTCAACGATGTGCTTGCCCTGGCCGCGCAGCGGACGCGCGCAGCGGGCGCGCCGCCAGCGCGCCGAAGGCGCTCCAAAGGCAAGCCCGTCTGCGCCTGTCCGCACCAGGCCGCGCCCCGGGGCCTTGCACCCTGCCTGTTCCCTTACATATTCACCTATTCAACTGCTGGCCTGCCACGACTCCTGGCCTATCAGTCCACCTATCCTGGCCAAGATCAACTCTCTAGATATTGCGCGACCCGTCCACATTGACCCCTCTAACCCCATACCTACACCCCACGCCATGCTATCACGCCTTACCTCTCCCTCTCTCTCCCCTAAATCATCGGGCAGCCCCCCTCATTCGGCCTCGATCTCCCTCCTTAACACCCGATCCTCCGTCAAGCACCAATTGGAGCTTTTCGACCTCCTCAACACTTCCAGCCCCGAGATCCTGTGTCTAACTGAAACCTGGTACACCGCCGACTCCTTACCTGACGTTCTCACTTCCCTCCCAGACTCCTATTATATCCTCCGCGCTGACCGCCCTGAGGGTAAGACGGGTGGTGGAGTGGCTATGATTGTTCGCTCTAACCTTCTATTCCAACCTCTTCCTCACCCTCCCATTTCATCTGTCGACCTTCTGGTGGCACGCTCTACCAATCTTGCGATCCCTCTTACCGTTGTATTGCTCTATCGTCCCCCTCAATTCATGTCTCACTTCATCCCAGCCATACACCCCTCAATTCATGTCTCACTTAATCCCAGCCATACAGGACCTTTTAGCCTCCCTGGTCGTCAACAACTCCTCTCTTCTGCTATTAGGTGATTTCAATTTTTGGCCAGGGGACCCGTGTGAAGACTCCATGTCTAAAGACTTCTCTGACACCCTCCATAGTATCAACTTCATCCCTCATATTTCTGTTCCCACTCACTCTCACGGTCACACTCTCGACCAAGTCTGGACTGTTAACCTACCCATCTCCACACCTAATATATCCTCCTGCGTCTGGTCTGATCATTCTTTGATCATCTTCTCTGCTCCTCTGGCAGAGGTTAACCTTCCTCCCTGCCCTAAAAACACCTATGCCCGTAATTGGAACAGAGTAGACATGGTTGCCCTAGGTCTTTCTTTAGCCTCTTCGGTCCCCACCCTGACTGATTTTCCCCCAATTAAGCAGGTAGCCCTCATCAACACCTGGCTCTCTGAAGCCTGCAATCAGGTCCCCCCTCTCAGATGTGTCAGACCTCGCCGCCCCCACGATGCCAACAGATGGTTTTCCAATACCCTCAAAACTCAGAAACTCGCACTCCGTCAGGCGGAGCGCCACTGGCGCCGCAAATACTGTCCCGATTCCAAGCTTCATTATCTGACTCTTCTGCAGGCATACAAAAAGTCCATCCTCTCCGCTAAGCAGGAATATTTCTCTCAGAAAATTCATCTGGCAGCTAACAAACCTAAGGAGATTTTCACAATTGTGCATGAACTTTCTGCCTCTGACAGAGCCGCTTCTAGGCCCATTCCCTCCCAAACCCTCTGTAATGCCCTCAATGACTTCTTCATTGAGAAGATTGCCATCATAAAACAGAACATCCCCTCGGCACCCGCCTTTTTCACCTGTCCCCCGCTACCTCCGCCATCCTCCTTCATTGACCAATTTCCCTTGATCACTGAAGAGGCCTTCTGCACTCTCCTGGGTAAAGTCACCTCGGGCTCCCCTGCCGATCTTTGCCTGGCATACATCTTAAGAGATATTCTCTCCCGCTGCCCTGCCCCTCCTATTACCCTTCTTAATACTTCCATCAGCCTCGGTATTGTACCTGATTCGTTCAAATCTGCCACTGTTATTCCCATCCTCAAAAAGCCCGGTGCCGATCCTGCCGGCCTTTCAAACTTCAGACCCATCTCACTGTTGCCACTCCTAAGCAAAATTCTGGAGAGCCACATTACTACTTCACTCTCCAACCACATTGAAGCTCATCACTTCCTAGCAACTAATTAGGCTGGCTTTCGACCGGCTCACTCTACGGAATCCGTCGTCCTCTCTGTAGTCGATGAGCTAGGGCGCAGTGCCGATACCAACTCCCCCCAGGCCCTAGTCCTTCTCGATCTCTCTGCTGCCTTCGACACGGTCGACTACTCCATTCTCCTCGGCCGTGTCAGGGGCGCCGGCCTGCGGGGTTCGGCCCTGGCCTGGCTCGCCTCTTTTTTAACCGGCCGCACACAGGCTGTTCGCCTGGAGGGCTTTCTTGCTCCCACCAACTCCGTCACCTGCGGAGTACCCCAGGGCTCCTCACTATCTCCCCTTCTGTTCAACCTCTACATTCACCCCCTCATCGCTGCTTTACAGGACATGGAGGTCACGGCGTTTAACTACGCCGATGACCTCCACCTCATTTTCAATCTCTCTCCCTCCCCTGATTCCATCTCCAAGGTCCACTCCATCCTCACGTTCATATTCAACTGGATGAATCTCAACCAATTGAAATTGAACCCCGATAAGACCGAGCTGGTTCTCCTTGGTGGTCCCTCCAACCCCTGGTCCTCTGCTTTTTGGCCCCCCATCTTTGGTTCCCCCCATTACCCTCAGCCTCTGTGAAAACCCTGGGCATTAAAGTTAGTCAAGACCTCTCCATGCGCCCCCAGATTAGCTCCGTAGTCTCTTCGTGCTTCTTGGCCCTCAGAACCATTCGCAAAATCTCACGTTACTTCTCAGCTGAAGCCCTTAAACTCATTATCCTAGGACTCATTTCGTCCCGCCTGGATTACGGCAATGCCCTCTACGTCGGCATTCCCGCCTACGAATGCCGCCGCCTGCAGCTCATCCAGAACCAAGCGGCCCGCCTCATCTACAGGCTCCCCAAATCTAGCCACATTACCCCCGTATTAAGGACTCTGCACTGGCTTCCCATCAGGGAACGCTCACTCTTCAAGATAGGCTGCTTGACCTTCATATCCCTTACTGGCACTGCCCCCGCTTTTATCAGATCTACAATAAACGCATATGTCCCCTGCAGAGACCTCCGTTCTTCCACTCAGTTTCTTCTTAAGGTCCCCCGCTTTCGCAAGAAGAAATCTGGTGGCACCAGATTCTCTACCCTTGCCCCTCTTCTCTGGAATTCACTCCCCCTCGCGATCCGATTCACCCCCTCCTACTCAGACTTCCGAGCCAAACTCAAAACCCATTTGTTTTCCCTAGCCTACCCCTCTTACATCTCTCCTTCCTTCCTCCTTCAGGTTTCAGTTTCTGCCTACAGCGCCAAGAAACCGCATGGTGATAGAGCGCTCAATAAATCCTTTTCAACTTTCATCAAGCAGTGGGACAGATCACACAAATGGAACATACTACAGAGCCCAAATGATGCACTGAAGAGATTGACTGAATGTCTTTGTAATTGGGGGGGAGATGTCATGTCTTCTAAGAAAGGACGTTGTTTTATAAGTAGGTCAGCAGAGCTAACAAACCAATCAAGGAGCCGAAAGGATGCTCACCTCATTAACGAACACTCCCGCCACAGACATCACTCTCAACATCCACAGAACCACTCTCAACATTTGCGGAGCAAAGAAACCAACTACAGAGCCCAAAGGATGCGCTGAAGAGATTGACTGAATTTCTTTGTAAGTGGGGAGGAGATGTCATGTCCTCCAGCAAAGGACATTGTTATATAAGTAGGTCAGCGGTCTAGCTGATCCAGACAGAAGTGAGATGCCAGGAACTTCCTGGGTGGATACAGGAAGTACTAGTTTTTCCCTCTCAGTACATTGAGGAAAACAGAAAGAATAGGACGTGAGAGTAGCTCCACATCAGTAGGCCATGTATAAAAGCTGAGAAATTAATAAAGATGACTTAATAGACTGATGCCAGGTGCTGTCTCTTATGCAGAGTGTTATGCTTGCCAGTGCTATGAAGAGGCACCAATCCAGAACAGGACACCCCCCCCCTCCCCAGGGGTTGGGGGTGCGGCCGAGCTCTTTGCCAGGGCCGGTTTTCAGCCAATTTTGTTACAGGGATGATTTTGCAGCTATGCTGCAAAAACGGCCCTGTAACAAAAACAGCCCCCAGGGGCCCAAAACCGGCCCCCACCCATGTGGCGCACCTGGGGATTGCCTGGTGCCCGCTACAGCCAGTCGAGCCCTGCTACCCACTTCCAAATCGAGCTGGAGGACTGTTGTGACGGGGTACCCTCTCCACCAAACTCTAAACTAGCCCCTATGTTATGTTATCTGAAGTTCGGTAGTATTGGTGGCAGGTTGCCTCCTCCAACTACCTTATGAGAGGGTAGAAGGTCCTTGAGAAGTGGCTGGCTTCACCATTAAGCACCGTACTCACAATTTAAGAGAGAAAATAATATTTCCTATATAATTAGGTGGGTGCAAAATGCCCTTGTTTGTTTGAAATCACCCATGTGCCGCTCTCTAGATATCAACACTAGAGATGGTGGTGGATTGGAAATTGAAGTGAACTGTACCACCCCAAAGTACAAGTCAAACATGTCTGTCTCACTCCATTCTGTTGTGACATGCTGCATCGCTCCCACCCCCTGCCCAGGCAAAAAGAAACTCCCCTATTTTTTCTGACAGAGTGCGGGTCTGCATCCCTTACTTGCTACAAAGGACAGTAATCCTTACTGAATGCCTTCTGGGAGCAGGAGATTGGATCTCAGCTACTTTCCGCAACTGAGAGTGGAACAGGCAGCTTACTTTAGTTATGGTGCTTCGGAACAAGGGATCGCGTCAATAACACGTAAAAGATTCTCCCTGTAGTTCCCATCAGACCTCAGAACTGAAATTCCAAGAGCAGGGCTTAATCCACAAAGCCTAGCACAGCCCAGGTCAGAGATAGCGGGCTCTTGGTGTCAAGCGGTGGCTCAGATCAGCCGTCGCACTTATCTCGCAAACTTCATGATCTAAATTAAAATCTGATGCGGACTGAGCTGTTGGAGCTGGCTTGCAATGACTCTTGAGGATTGCTATTTCTCTTGTAAGATCAGGTAAGTTCACGCCAGATGCTTCTCTGAAGCTGAGCAGACACATGGGACTGGCACCAATCTATTATCCTATTAGTTTCCCAACTGTGTTCGGAGAAGGTATGAGTTTTAGTTGTTGTATTTAACTAATCCTTCCCTATGCGGGACTACAAATTAGCCTGTAGGACATGGAGTGCCTTATGAATATGTTAAATAAATGACATACTATAGTAATTGGTTGTGGGACCAGGGTGCTGTGCCCAATGAAGGTTATGTGGAGGGAGGGTGTCTAATGAGGGCAGTGGAGTGCCAAGTGAACCACGCCAATTATTCTTTAAAACATGCGTGCCGCGTACCCGCTAGCAACTTTGTCCACTTAGTCAATCCAGACTCTTCTAATTGGTCGCAGGGAAGTGGTTGCGCGTCCTCGCGTGAGCCCCGAGACAAGGCAGGTGATGGCCAGCAGCTGTCATTCCTACTCCATCACTGAATAATCAGGCAATGCATTATTCACCAGGCGGAGCCTGCTGGTCCGCTCAGCTCTGCATGGGGACTCTTTGGTCCATGCATGTTTATCCGGGTGATCAATGTGAGCGGTGTGCCCTAGTAGAAACTTCAGATTGGGATACTTTAATCATCGCGTTGAAAGTACCTGTTCGGATAAAGAGGTAAGACCCTTGAATTTCTTGCATTTGTATACATAACAAGGTCCATTTGATAAGGATTGTTGGATAGGCATTGTCTGTGGTCTTTTGTGTTGTTTATCAACTTCCTTTGCAATGTCTGAGAGAGTGAGGGGCAGATTTACAAGCCCCTTGCATCATTTTTGTGCCGCCGTTGCATCACTTTTTGTGACGCAGCGGTGGCATAAAAATGCAGCCCATATACAACGTGACACATCTAGCGAGATGTATCACGTTGTAAATCCCTGCGTCACATTAAACCTGCGTCCATGGTGGCGCAAGGGTTGCTCACGCTAGGAAGGGAAAGTGACCCATCTCTACAGATGCGTCACTTTCTTGCAAATCTGCCCCTGAATTGTCTAGCATGTGAAGAAACTTGCATACATGTCGTGCTAAAATCACACTGCTGCATAAACGTGTATACTTGAAAACATTGTCAATGAGAACACGTAATTAATACATTCAGGCATTTGTTAAAGAGCGATGGTAACACAGAATCCACTGAAAAGCCGTGGTAGTGTCATCTCCTCCATGAATGTAGTTTACACCAGAGGACTCTCCGTTGGACCAGTTATCATTGCATCACATGGCATGAAGCTAAACTAACGTGTGCAAATAGCTAAGTATCCTTGGTGGTAAGTAATGGGCTTGGCACTAAACTTGTATGTCTTTGCTGAAGAATAGATATTGGGGCACATGCATCAAGCATTTTACCGGTCACAAACGGGCCAATTCGCAGAATCGGCCCGTATGCGACCAGTAAAATGCTATTTGCGATGCATCAAGCCCCAAAGCATTTGCAAAACAGGTAATCGCAATTTTTGCGATTACCTATTTTGCAAATGCAGTTAGGGGGTCGCAATTTGCGAGTCCCTAAATGCAATGCATTATGCATTCCTAAATTGCGTTTTCGCAATTTGGAATCGCAAATTATGGCAATTTGTGATTCCTTTGAAAAATGCACTAAAGTGAAATGTGGTGCATACATATGCCCTTAGGACATGTGTGCGCCACATGTGCACACATGCCAAATTTGGGGGTGCAGCAGGGTGGCCTTTTGGCCCCCTAGCACACTTTAAATTGCATGCGCAATTTGCGAGTACCTATTAGGTACTCGCAAATTGCGCATGCATTCCCATTCATTCCTATGGGCCTTTTCATTCATATGGGCCTAAAGACCCATAGGAATGAATAGGAAGGTATTCCTTAATAGCAAGTCACAATTTGTGACTCGCCATTAAGGAATATGTAGGAATCCAATTTTTTTTTGCGATTCCTGCATGCATAGGGAATTGCAACTCCTAAATAGAGATTTCTTAAAAAAAGCTATTTAGGGATCGCAATTCCTGACTTTGATGCATGTGGCCCATTGTCTTTAATGACTGATTGTAATCGTCTAGGTTTTAACCCTATTCTCCAATCTTCTACAAAGTCAAAAATAAAGTGTAATCCGCTCACTAAGCAAGAATTATTGGAATAAATAATCTATCCAAGGAGGTTGTTGGAGCTCCCTTTTTTATTTTCTTAAAATATTTGAATGCTTCATCAACATGTTTCTCTCTTCGGCCCATAAGGCATTGCACTTCATCAGGCTGTTTAAGAAAGTACAGTTATGACCTGGCCGTGGCAATTATGTGCAGAGCATAATGAAAAGCATAGGAATCGGTGAGTGTGCTTTCAAATTAACATACAGTATATGGGTCAGTTAATCTAAACCTGGCACAGAGTTGGCATGTCTCCTGCAAATCCAGGCTAATGTACTCCTGATTAACGGGTGGAATTGCTCCAAAAGGAAGGCTTCATCCTCAATTAGGGGCATGTTCTAAATTGGTCCGAAACATCGGATGGCAATTACACGTTTAGTACTACCACTTTCAGCTGGTATCACTACCCCATTTACCAGGCACTTTAAGCCTGAGACGTGAAATGGGGAATCATTCCACAATTCGGGGCCCCTTTCTGCTTACTTTCCTCACCTACTTCCTGCAGGTGGCAGCCATGAGAGCACATGTAGCTTTGCACTGACTGCAAGTGGTAATAGATTATTTACCAGAAAACGTGCAAATTTACCTGTCCACACAATTTGGATTAGGGGCCGCATTGGCAGACTAATAAATGTTCTCTAGGCCTGGGTGGAATTTTCATTGCGCCAGAGTAATTGGTGTTAGTTTGGTAATTTTATGCTAGTGTTTTGACACAAAATTACCGAAAATTATGCAATTACATCCACTCATGTCATTCTGAGATACTGGGTTGATGAATTAATTTTAAATGTTTGTTTTAAATCAAAGTCGTCAAATGAAGCAAAACTTTTATGGTTTTAATTAACTAAATAAAAAGAGTTACACTCATGTCATTATGAGTAATTTGACACAAACATCCTTCCAAAGGCACACAGAAACAATGAATTTAGCAAGCGCAAGCAGCTGCTGGCTGCTTCTATCCTTGTTCTGTTGTATTTAGTGCAATTTTCACACTGCAAAATGCACCCTTACGCCCATTTTGGATGCAATAGGGCATTTTGCGCTAGATGCTGGGTTCCGCTTCACATGTAATTTTGCATCATTTTTATGTAATTGTGCTACAGTAAATTACGCGAGTTACACCCGAGGATTCTTGGAGGAACAATTAAATAAATACTCAGTTGGCACAATAAAAGAGAAATAATCTGGCTGTAAAGATCCCACTAATTTGGATCTAGGTTGTTCTCCCATATGTACATTGAACATATATGTTTGCTGTAACACAAAAACTGGTATTGGAGAATGAATGTTCCTGGAAAAAGTTAAGCTTGAAAATAATGAAGGAGCCACGACCAACAGTGAGGGTCAGTAGGGACAGATAGGCACAAGAGGCCTGATTAAGTGGGGTAACTTACTCTTTTGAGTAATTTACACTTCTTAGTAAGTTTTCAACTTTTTCGCTATTCACAAAAGGCAAGTGTAAATTTACTCTAAAAGCATGACTTACACTTAGATTTTGTGAATAGCCAAAAAGAAGTAAACCCACTCTAAAGTGCAAGTTACTGTTGGAAATGGCCCTTTCTAGAGTGCTTTTCCTTGACTTTTTGCTTTTCTCCTTCACAGTTTTCCACTGATCTGGATGCTAGCCTTAGGACTTGAGCGCGTTTGGCACCTAGTGCAGTGTCAAAGTGCTGTGATCATCATATACTTACTGTGGCTCAGTGTATATATGATTGGCTGTAAGTCCCTTGTCATGGAGTAAGACCTATACCCGGGACATGCATCTCAAATGCGCATCCATGGGCCTGCAGCACTAGTTGTGCCATCCATGGAGGTAGCTCATCGATTTTGCCACAGGAATGTCCTGGTGAGGCCTCAGTGAATGGGTTACTGTTACTCGGGTTGGCATTTAAAAAGATATGTGTCAAAGTTCTGCATGTCTCCTGCTATATCGAAGTTCTCCCTGGTGATAACGTGCGGTGTTGGGAAGAGGTTGGGCAGATGCGTGTATGCATTACCTGCAAGATTCATGCATGACACCAGATGGTGTGTTCAGTACGATGGGGACTGCTTCTCTCATTGGATTAGTAAAATAGGGTGTCGGGGAAGGCTATCGAGCATTATTTCCTATGGGCAGAATAGCAACTGTATAGTGCTTGGTATCGATGAGTCTGTAATGGCAAATCTTCTTCGGTGGTGGGAGGGGGTTCCACATTACAGTGATGGAAATTTTCACTTTGGGAAACTGGGCATTTCGATGCTTGTGGCTCTGTCTCCCCATTCACAACTGGATGCTAGGTGGACAGCCACATCTGTGCATTCCTGAAAGAAGGCCATAAATTAGGGGTTCATTGGAAGCTGCAGACCTCTGACTCTGAGGGTCTTTATGGAACAGTTACGTGGGGGTGGAATTGGCACCTGTATTCCAAAGGTCAGGGTTTTGGCCCCACTAAACATTGTGATCAAACCTCCTGGGGTAGGATGGCAGACAGGACAACATTTAGAGAGGGCCTGTGCATTTCAAAGGTGGCCTTTTGAACTGATTGTATCTTCAAAGGCCATAGTGGGTGTAACTACTGGGGCTTTGGCCTCCGAAAGTAGAGACACTTTTGGATTTGGAATCCATCCTACACTGGTTCGATGCTGGGACATTTACACGAGGAATCATTAGGGTAAGAGGGACTGCAACTGGACTATCTGCAGACTTGTGGTGGCCTGGAGCTTGTCGTGCTCCAGCAAGGGGACTATCACTTGGTGTATTTTGCCTGGACAATGCTGGCCTGCAGCTAAGCGTCACCTGTCATGGCCTGGGGCTCAAAGTACTCTCCAAGGGCCAGTGAGCTAGCCCGCTGTCCACGAGATCCCAGAGACACAAAGGATCTTGCTGTTTCCACATAATTGTAAGGACCACACAGGGTGCAATGATAATGGTTGGGACAAGGACCATCCTGACATACACCATCATCTTGCTGCGCAAGAGGAGTGTGCATGCGAAGATCAGCACCCATCTGACGTGCCAGGACCTGAGGAGTTCGAGGAGTGCAGGGGAAGCTTGTAGAGTCTGAGGGACCTGTGCTTGCAACCAAGGGACGTGTGCTAGCTTGTGCTCCAGAGCGTGTGGGTGTTGGGGGAACCTGAGCCGGGAACTGAGACTGTCTTCGGTCTTCAGGTCCGGAGGACGACATTGGCTCCCTATCTCTTGGACCCACACCACAGGGTGCTTTGTTGTGAAAAACACTGTGACGAGACCCGAGGGGTTTTGTGTGTCTTCTGGGCATCTACAGCTGACTTTCAGAGGTCTACAGTTGTCAAACCTCCGCTTGAGGGGAAAACATTTCTCCAAACATGGAAGTGCGCAAGCTTCCTGGACCACAACCTATTGTCTATGATGGATAGCGATACCGCACTTCTGCAGGTGTCATTGGGAGTCTGAAGGTCTAATCCGCATGGACAAAAGTAAGTAACTGTTTCTTTCCGTGTTAGGTGGTTCCAACTGCCTAGTCAACAGGGCGCCAGCCGGGACAACGTGTATCATTGGCTGGTGGAGTTGAAGGACTGAGGGGCTGGGTCACGAGGCGTAGTCAGAGACTGATGACTATTTGACCTTTCTGCAGAGGGAAAGTCCGAAATTTGCCTATAACTGTAAAGTGTACATACAGTCTGTGTTTCGCTATGATTTCAATAGAGAAGGTTGACAATTGTGCATAACTGTACAGTGCATATACAATGTGTAACTTATTTTGATTTTAGTGTGAGTGTCATGCAAAGACAAGTGTTTTTATACTAATGATGTGGAGTCTTTTTGTAGCATACGCAGTGTGTTGCAGGAGAGGGCCAATACTTAACACTCAAGACCTGTGGATAAGCCTGACTGCTCGGTGCCAAGATCCCAGAGGGTGAGCACAGGTTATCGGACAAGTGTATCGTACTCATCCTATTTGGACTGGCTTCGATGTGTCTCAACCAGTCTGAAACCACTTGGTCTAACCTTTGTGAATCAGGCCCCTAGAAATACAGCAATTATCACAGTAAGGTAGGTCCCAGTGCCCCTTCACCTGCTGCACCAGTAGTAGTTACGCACCTGTAGAGTAGATTGATGAAGGAGCAACCCTTTAGAAGATTTATGCATTCTGTCTTCTTTTCTAAAGCGTGACATGATGGTAGAATTAGACTATTAAATCTTCGAGTCATGGCACCAAATCACCAAAATCTGCCAGGTCTACCAGGTAATCCAGTTAATAAAATAATACAGTCTTAATGAAGGCTTCTTTGAGAGAGGATATTAAAGAGAAATCTTCCAAACATAATGTGCTGAGTTTTGAATCTTAAGTGGCCGTACCACCCTATTTGGAGTTCCTTAGATGGCAGACATCTTTATGAGGGAGGTTCCCCTAGCTCTGCCACTGGGTCTGTCAAGGGTTACAGATAATTCCACCGTGAATTATAGTGGCTCAGCCACCTGCTCTTGAGAGGCTGATAACATACTAATTAGAGTTGTGTTAATTCAGTGATGGCTACTATGGAAAGTGCGCTGGACTTTCAGTCAAACGTATATTGCCCCTAAGACACAGTGTACCATCCCTTCGCATGCTAAGGATACTTAATATGTGGGCATTGACATTGTACTCCATTATGCGGTCCAAGGGTATGCTTAAGAGTTGGGAAGTAATGGAAATGTCTCTCATTTTTGGAGGAAGTGCCCAAACCTCTCTTTCTAATCTAATAGTAGATTCTTCTCACTCTCTAAATATGGTTACTCCTGGAGATTGACAGCTCCACACTGCTTGTAGTATTATTACACTTCAAGCTTCCTTTGACTTATATACATCCCAGAGCTTGACAACTGGTACACTCCAAAACGTTAGGGAAGGATAAAGGTCAAGGGCAAGAGGTTCAGGCCAACAGGTCATGGAGGTGTCACCAGCAGCCGCCCATGACCCTCCTGAAACCATGTCTGCTGGCTTAATGGGGCTCTTGAGAGTCCTCACTACTGCATCAGAACTTAAAAATGAGTCAGTATCAATTGGAATTAACCTTATCATTGCAGATGTTCAAAAAGTGTCTAAGAGGTCAACAACAATGGCGGAGTTAGTTGAGTTAGTTATGGCAGGTGAGTTCTACACGAGGAATGCCATAATTAGTCTCCAAGAAACTGCGCATATTCTTCAAACCCTGGGTGGGAAATTGTTAGAAATTGGGTTGTTGGTTGAGGGGGTGTGAGCACTTCTCAAGCAACAGCCCCAACCCAAGCTAGGGTGAACCAGAACAGTCACTAAATTAACCTGTGATTAAACATCCGACAGCTTGGCACAAAAGCAGTCATACTTAACTAAAAGGCAATGTGCAAAGTGTTTATGCAATACACAAACAGTAATAAAGTGAAAACACAACACAAGAATAATATCAAATAAATTTAGACAAATAGAGGAAAATATAATAAATTAATTTACACCAAAACGACAAATGTCCAATCAGTTAAACTGATGATAACAACTTTCAAAGATTTCAGGTAAGTATAGCACCTAAAAGCACAAAGTACCACTCGTGGTTATCCGGTCATACGAGACCAGTTGGGAGTCACAAATTCAGGCCAACCACAACGGAGTGTGGGCCAGACATAGGGACCAGGTTAGTCATCAAAACACTTTATTCGATCCGTTTAAAAAACATAGATCATAAAAGTACACACTAAAAATATATTTTCAAACAGTAAAATCTGTGAGGAAGTAAATCTACAAAACCTATATTTTAAAACTCTTGTCAGTGGCAATTCACATTTGGCTATTCCCCGTAAACCAAAAATTAAGTAGGCAATGCCACCACCCAATAAAACAAACACAGTGCGAATTCAGATACCCCAGTTATCCACATATTATCACATGATATAAACAACTGGAGAAATGAATTACACGTTATTTAATCCTTCAACAGTTAAAAAGCAATAAAAACAAGTTTAAATATCCATAAACACCCTACTAAATACTCTAGGGCAGATTTACAAGAAAGTGACGCATCTGTAGATATGCGTCGCTTTCCCTGCACCACCTTGAGAAACCCTTGCGCTACCATGGATGTGCCATCTTTACAATTTTCTGTCCATCAACTTTTGTTTTTGCTTTTATATTTACAATACGGCGCACCATGGCGCGAGGATTGACAGATGCGTCAGAAATTCTGACGCATCTGTTGGGGCAAAAGTCACACATTGCTGGAGCCGTGTTGCGAGCAAAACGCAACTCCAGCAATGCATTTTGAGGGCTATTCCCACTAATCTGCGTCACTCATTAAACCTGCTTCAAGCAAGGGTAAGATTTTTAGGCAGTGGTGTCCTAGAAATGACTCTGTGAAATCACTTTTATGAGGCTTTCCTGCCTGGGAACGCCCACCCTGCATGCATTATACCTGGCGCAGGTATAATATGACGCAGGGCTTTACAACGTGATGCATCTCCCTAGATGCGTCGCGTTGTGAATTGCCCGTATTTTTTATTCCGACGCTGCGTCACAAAAGTGATGCAACGGCGGCACAAAAGTGACACAAGGGGCTTGTAAATCTGCCCCTCTATTTTCAGATCTCTCAAACACAGGGTGTAAGTGAATCATACAGCTTACCAATAAAGTGGACGGAGTGCAAATTCAAGTGTCCCATTTCCCTGCAGAAGATTCACGATGCAAACAACTAAAGATTAGTTTTATATAAGAAAAACCCTCACATCACAGAGAACCTAAGAAACTACAAGTAAATAAATTCATGACAGAAAAGACCTCCTGCCTAAAGGTCTTCTTTCAGCAAATTAAACTGAAAAATCTAAGATTAACAGCAATAGGGTAGAAGAAAAAATTATTTCTACTGGCCCCAATTATAAGAACTGTCTCCTATGCCTGCAAGCCCAGAGAAATGAAGCTACAGCAAAGCAGACAAAGGGATCATTTAGTTTTTTTTTTTTAAATACAGAGCTGGGCGACAGTGGGCAAAACTATAACACTTTAAGAGCGGTACAATATATTTAGCTCTTTGTTCTTTATAGAAATTGCAGAAAAATAAAACATGGAGGTCAGATTGCTCAGAGGAGTTATCGCATGGGCCTAGTGGC
The DNA here is from genome assembly GCF_964204655.1 of Triturus cristatus. Classification (NCBI taxonomy): domain Eukaryota; kingdom Metazoa; phylum Chordata; class Amphibia; order Caudata; family Salamandridae; genus Triturus; species Triturus cristatus. The sequence goes on along the minus strand of NC_140593.1, from coordinate 1,079,048,593 downwards.
AGATCATTAAAGTATACTTCCTTGCAGGGAAGCCCAGCATCAACGGGATTAGATTAGCACCAAGCCTCAGAAGAATAAATCTATGTTGTGCATTTCTTACACTTGATAAGAGTACTGGCCCTCAGCTAAAGTCGGGTCAGTTGGTGCAGCATTACAATGTTTTTGCATGGTGCCTTTCTTTTCTTTCATAGTAGCCCTTGCTCAAAATAATAATTTAAGAGTGTTTTTTGGAAATCTGGCACAGGAACATGGATTTGTAAACAGTTCAGGTACTCCCATTGAGGACATATTAGACGTCATATGCTACAACCATGACATTTCATGCACCTTGTCCAGTAACAAACAGTTTTGTATCATAGACTGAGTTAGGTCCACACAGTGCCTTTTCCAGATCGAATGCCAAAGCACAATAGGAGCTAATTTAACAATATCAGGTATTTATGGTAAAGCTAGTTCAAGATGAGAAACATAATCTGAAAATGAGCCAGGGAGGGAAGCTACCTTCTTAAAATAGGCATCTTCTAACTTTTGGAGGGCGGCCATTGGTGCTGTTCCCCACAATCCTGCCCCGTATGTTGTAGCCGCAATTATTTTGGCACTATAGGTCTTTTTTATGGTGGCAATGGGTTTTGAGCCCATTTTTTTATGAATGTCGAGAGTGCAACCAGTGTTCGCTCCATTGTTAGAGCCCTACTCTCCACCATTTGTGACCATGATTGTTTCTGTCAGAGTTAGATAGACCTGTGACTGATAAAAATGATTTGGACTCATTTATTCTAAGGCCCAAGGATGCCATAAAAGTCCCATAGGTCTCTATTAATCATTGTAACGCTATGCCTGTCCTGGCCATTTAGACGGCGTCGTCTGCGTAGGCCAGAATCGGGAGTGTAAAAGGAGGAAAGGAGGGGACATCCCGTGTGGAGCCGATAAGAGCGGCTTCCACCCCATTTGTGTAGAGCAAAAATAAAGAGGCGCTAGCACGCAGCCCTGTCTGACGCCCCTCGTGATTTTAAAAGATCGTGTAAATTACCCACTCCTGCCATATCTTACAAGCACCAATGCTTGTGAATACATCTGTGGGATGAGATTGATTAACTGAGCCTCTATACCCATATTACCCATTAATTCCCATAGCTAGGTATGGCTAACACAGTCAAACGCGGCCGTGAGATCCATGAAGACCATGTAGGTCTGACCACCCTTTACTGCAGAGTACTTAGAGATAATCAGGCTCAAGTTCAAGCATTAGTCTATCGTGCCCTTCCCTTTCCGAAAACCATTCTGGGCTGGGATCAAGAGGTTTGTGACCCTTGCCTAGTCTTCCAATCTATTTAATATAATACGGCCTAGCAGTTATGCTGTACCATCGAGAAGGGAAATGGGACAGTAATTCAGGGGTTTAGATTTATCTTCCTTTTTTTTGTTGTTGTTTAAATAGTTTTTATTTACCTTTTTTTGTTTTTTTTGTTTTGCACATGCATCAGTAAAACATTACAGTCAAAGCAGCATCTTCCTTTTTAAACATTGGCACTATAATGCTTGCTTTCCAAGATGGTAAAGGGCTCAACTTAGCAACTGTGTTAAATATGTTCATTAAAAATGGTGCCCAAAGGTCTTGATGTTCTAGGAAAAAATCAATTGGCAACCCGTCCAGTCCTGGAGCTTTCATTTTTACTTCATCCAGGTTAAATGAGAGATGCTCCACTTGAGATTGAGGGATTGCAGGTGGGTCACACATCGGCACAAGCTCCGACCCAGAGGTCTTTTCAAAATGGGTCACCCAAGCATCCTCGCCCACATGGTTATGAAGGGTTATCTCTGTATTCCAATTGAAATAGGGGCCATTTAACACCTTCCAAAATTCGCTGCTATTACTGAAAGAGGCAACCCTCACCAGCTTTTCCCAGACATCTTCTTCTTTCAGGCCAGTTTTCCTGTTTTTCGGACCGTTTTATATGTCTTACGTAGTACCATTATCAGGGCCTGATCTCTGGGGGATGCTTTGAGAGCCTTGCAAAGGTCTTGTACGGCCCTTACGCAGGACTTCTCAAACCATTGTGTTCTCAACATTTTTTTGGTAGTATTGGATTGAGTCAGGGAAGTTTTAATTTCCCCAAGGAGTGTCTCAAACATTGAGAGCAAGTCATCAGGTGAGGCATCAAGTTCTAAACACTTAAGAACCGAGTCCAACTTACTAGATATTATCTCATGGATAAATCTTTCCTTGTCAATATTATCCTATTTGAGCTGGTAACCATTTTGTCTTGCTAAAATTGGCTTCAGTGTCTTTTCAGTATAATAATACTTAGCCCCTACCACAGACAGAACAAAAAACAAAATTGCATGATCACTATAATTGGTGAATTTAGTATCAGTGTGATAAATATTTCCACGACGAGCAGCCGAGGTTTCAATGAAGTCAATAGTGGATTCATAGTCGCCACGGAAGAAAGTATTATCAAGACCTCCTCTAATTGTGGGTACCTTTTGACATACCTCCAAATTCCCAGTGCCTTAAAACCTGTTAAGAGACTTCCCATACTCATGATGTAAAAAATGGAGCAATGGCTCACCGTCCTGGTTAGTTATGCTCACAATTATACCTTATGTCCTTGACGCAGGCATTGTGTTGCAATGAGCTGCATTGGTTCCGATAAGGAGCTGCAAGGGTTGCGATGTAGGGTCCTGCGCTGAATTTCCTCACGCTGCACTGGTTCTAATGGGGAGCTGCAAGGGCTGCAATGTGAGGTTATGCGTTGAGTTGCGTTGGTTCCAATGAGGAGCTGTGAGGGCGGTGAAGTCCGACTTCAAGTTGTGTCGCACTGCGTCGGTTTTGATGGGGCCTCAGTTAGGTTGGTACAGCACCTTTAGATCCACTTCCAAGGATACAGGACTGGGGGCACCACTTGGGGGGGGGGGGTGGGGGGGAGGGTCAGGACTAAATGCAGGCAGAGTCCAGGTGCAGGGTTCAAGGCTGTTGGAGCTTGCTATGTCTCTGTAGCTCAGAACAGGAGGCCAGCCAACTAACCCCTTGAGTCCCTCTGGCTATCTTGCGTTCAAGGTACAGGTCCAGGTCAAGTCCTCTTTCCTCAGGCTATAAAACAGCAGGGCAGTCCTTCCAAGAGCAGAGCAGCAACGCAGTCCTTCATATGAGTCTTCTAGAGGCCAAGTTGGCCTCAGTAGGGCCGGCTTTAGGGCAGTGCGAATAGTGCATCAGCATCTGGGGCTTAACTCGGGGGTCACTGAGTTTAGAAATAACACAGGTTTACAAAGCACCACCTGCATAGTTCCTTATGTGCTCCAATTTCCAGGCAAGAATAAAAATGTCATGATAATTCTGGTAGCACAGTGGTTTACTGCTTTTGTCACAGAGATCCTACTGTTACTTTCAGTTAATAAGTTACAACCCTAATATAGCACAGTGAGCTATGAACTGTCATCAAAGAGCTGCTTGCAAACTGTATGGTTTAGGTTAGAGCATTATGCTTTTTTACCTAGTCTCTCATTATCCTAATAGTGCTCTACTTTGGATGACATGTGACTCCTACACATTGTAATCCTTATCTTCCTATCTAACATTCCCTATAGACTGATTTATATTTGCATGATTCATTGGCTCTGTATAATGTGTGTTTGATGTAAAGTGCTCTGACACACTACACTATTATGAGTAGTTCTATAAAACAATTAAATGCATGTAAGAGAGGAGCTATGGAGAACTGAGGGCCACTGATAGAGCCTGGTAGTGTAGCAATTCGTGGAGAAGGAGGATTTTTGGGGGGCGCCAACAAAGATTGTTGCACTGGGCACCACCAGCACTAAAGCAGGCCCTGGGTTTGAGGGCCTAACATTCGTACCTGGTGCCCACTTGAGAAGCTTCTAGAGTTCTCCCCATACAGATGTGTCTGGAATTTCCTTAATCCCTGCCCTTGCACCAAATTGTCTGGGGTCACAATAGACTAGTGTGAAACTCATTGTGAGTGTGCTCGTGTGATAGGTGACTGCTCTGCTTCCCCATCCTGCTGAAGATGGCACATCTCGCCAACATCTAGTCTCTCTATTGTGTGGCTGTCTGGCAGGAATACACAAATGCCTACTGCCACTCACACCTAGTCATGTGACCAAGGAGCAAGCTGCAGGTACCAAATGGCCAGGATAAGAAACTTCCAACTTTCTAAAAGTGGAATTTTCAGAATTGTAACCCAAAATCCAACGTTATCATTAAATAGGGTTTTGAATTACAATTCTTTAGAGACCAAACTAAACATTTGTATCTACTCCCAATCAAAAGCTATCACCTATTAATTGTAATAAGGTAACCTAATATTATCCTATTGGAGAGATAGGCCTTGCAGTAGAGAAAAAATAAATGAAGAGCTTTTCACTATCAGGGCATGTAAAAATTAAAAGTACATGTCCAACTTTTTAAATACAACTCACCTTGCCCCATCTGCTGTTTAGGGCTTACACTAGGGTTGGCTTAGATGTCATAAACAGGAAGGTTTAGGCATAGCAAAAGGTTTATTTTGCCAGGTTGAAATGGCAGTTTAGAACTGCACCCACAAATTGCAGTGGCAGATCTGAGACATGTTTTAAAAAGGCTTCCTAAGTGGGTGGCACAATAAGTGCTGCAGGCCCACTAGTAACATTAAATCTACAGACCCTGAGCACATGTACTACCACTTTATTAGGGAAATACAAGTAAATTAAATGTGCCGATTAGCAGTTGCAGCCCGTGGTGGGAGTGCCGCCGGGCGCTGACGTGGGGCAGGAGAGGGGCAGGTTGGGGGGTAGTAAACTATGGATTACGTTCGATTACAGGCAAGTAAACATATAAATAAATAAAACGAATTTCGTTGAACGCGCGGCATCACATTTGGAAAGTACACAGGGCTACACGAGCCTCTGCTCTGCAGATTATATGAACTGATTATAATTTGGTTAACAGACTTGGGGAGTGTTTTTTTCCCTGGATAGCAGTGGGGAGGGGAACCAGGTAGCTACAACCCCAGACTTCCAAGTACCAAATTTAGTTACCGTTCTTGGAAAGTTGTTAGGGATTTGTAGATAGGAAATGTTACACTATAATTCCATGTACTGGGGGGGGTTTGTTCTTTTAAAGGGTGTTACATTAATCATTAATGTGGATGGCCAGATTATAAGCTGCCTCGGAAAGTTTTTATACAGTCGAGTTATCATGGCAGGGAAGGTTAAGAAATTATCATGTATTATACAGGCATGAGTATTTATGTTAAACAAGACATAATATTTTTGCTTATTAAGCATAGGGCAATTAGATTTGTGTTCCTCCAAGAGACATATTTGACAGCAGAAGAGAGACAAACTCCACTGGAAATGGAGGTATACACTGTATTTAACAACATATTATTCACATTCCAGAGGGGTGGGAATCTGAGAGTTGGGATATGTCCTTTACCAGAAATGAAAAATGGTACAGGACCTGGAAGGCAGGTATGTACGCCAGGTGGGACACTAAACGGCAAGAAGATGTTTTCTGAATATTTATGCCCCTGTGCTGGTGGAACTTTTTCCCCTAAAATTCTTGAATAGTGAATTTGTGTTTCAGGACAATCATATATTGTGGATAGATGTTGTGTGGTGCTCGGTCTGCAGGATAGCCCTCTCCTTTATGTCAGGATAAGAGACCAAACCAGCAAGGCAACGCTGTGAGTTATTGACTAACTTTGATCTTATTAATGTCTGGAGGCTATGAAACACCATGGAGTTGACATATTCATTCTATTTGCCACCCAATGCGTCCTACAGTAGGATAGGATCTTACAGCCACCATTCCAGCTTTTTCCTTCTCTCACCCCACACCAGAACAAATCAGACAGGTGGTGAAGACCACTAGATCAGGAGCTCAAACAGACACCTGACCTTTCTGCAGAGGGAAAGTCCGAAATTTGCCTATAACTGTAAAGTGTACATACAGTCTGTGTTTCGCTATGATTTCAATAGAGAAGGTTGACAATTGTGCATAACTGTACAGTGCATATACAATGTGTAACTTATTTTGATTTTAGTGTGAGTGTCATGCAAAGACAAGTGTTTTTATACTAATGATGTGGAGTCTTTTTGTAGCATACGCAGTGTGTTGCAGGAGAGGGCCAATACTTAACACTCAAGACCTGTGGATAAGCCTGACTGCTCGGTGCCAAGATCCCAGAGGGTGAGCACAGGTTATCGGACAAGTGTATCGTACTCATCCTATTTGGACTGGCTTCGATGTGTCTCAACCAGTCTGAAACCACTTGGTCTAACCTTTGTGAATCAGGCCCCTAGAAATACAGCAATTATCACAGTAAGGTAGGTCCCAGTGCCCCTTCACCTGCTGCACCAGTAGTAGTTACGCACCTGTAGAGTAGATTGATGAAGGAGCAACCCTTTAGAAGATTTATGCATTCTGTCTTCTTTTCTAAAGCGTGACATGATGGTAGAATTAGACTATTAAATCTTCGAGTCATGGCACCAAATCACCAAAATCTGCCAGGTCTACCAGGTAATCCAGTTAATAAAATAATACAGTCTTAATGAAGGCTTCTTTGAGAGAGGATATTAAAGAGAAATCTTCCAAACATAATGTGCTGAGTTTTGAATCTTAAGTGGCCGTACCACCCTATTTGGAGTTCCTTAGATGGCAGACATCTTTATGAGGGAGGTTCCCCTAGCTCTGCCACTGGGTCTGTCAAGGGTTACAGATAATTCCACCGTGAATTATAGTGGCTCAGCCACCTGCTCTTGAGAGGCTGATAACATACTAATTAGAGTTGTGTTAATTCAGTGATGGCTACTATGGAAAGTGCGCTGGACTTTCAGTCAAACGTATATTGCCCCTAAGACACAGTGTACCATCCCTTCGCATGCTAAGGATACTTAATATGTGGGCATTGACATTGTACTCCATTATGCGGTCCAAGGGTATGCTTAAGAGTTGGGAAGTAATGGAAATGTCTCTCATTTTTGGAGGAAGTGCCCAAACCTCTCTTTCTAATCTAATAGTAGATTCTTCTCACTCTCTAAATATGGTTACTCCTGGAGATTGACAGCTCCACACTGCTTGTAGTATTATTACACTTCAAGCTTCCTTTGACTTATATACATCCCAGAGCTTGACAACTGGTACACTCCAAAACGTTAGGGAAGGATAAAGGTCAAGGGCAAGAGGTTCAGGCCAACAGGTCATGGAGGTGTCACCAGCAGCCGCCCATGACCCTCCTGAAACCATGTCTGCTGGCTTAATGGGGCTCTTGAGAGTCCTCACTACTGCATCAGAACTTAAAAATGAGTCAGTATCAATTGGAATTAACCTTATCATTGCAGATGTTCAAAAAGTGTCTAAGAGGTCAACAACAATGGCGGAGTTAGTTGAGTTAGTTATGGCAGGTGAGTTCTACACGAGGAATGCCATAATTAGTCTCCAAGAAACTGCGCATATTCTTCAAACCCTGGGTGGGAAATTGTTAGAAATTGGGTTGTTGGTTGAGGGGGTGTGAGCACTTCTCAAGCAACAGCCCCAACCCAAGCTAGGGTGAACCAGAACAGTCACTAAATTAACCTGTGATTAAACATCCGACAGCTTGGCACAAAAGCAGTCATACTTAACTAAAAGGCAATGTGCAAAGTGTTTATGCAATACACAAACAGTAATAAAGTGAAAACACAACACAAGAATAATATCAAATAAATTTAGACAAATAGAGGAAAATATAATAAATTAATTTACACCAAAACGACAAATGTCCAATCAGTTAAACTGATGATAACAACTTTCAAAGATTTCAGGTAAGTATAGCACCTAAAAGCACAAAGTACCACTCGTGGTTATCCGGTCATACGAGACCAGTTGGGAGTCACAAATTCAGGCCAACCACAACGGAGTGTGGGCCAGACATAGGGACCAGGTTAGTCATCAAAACACTTTATTCGATCCGTTTAAAAAACATAGATCATAAAAGTACACACTAAAAATATATTTTCAAACAGTAAAATCTGTGAGGAAGTAAATCTACAAAACCTATATTTTAAAACTCTTGTCAGTGGCAATTCACATTTGGCTATTCCCCGTAAACCAAAAATTAAGTAGGCAATGCCACCACCCAATAAAACAAACACAGTGCGAATTCAGATACCCCAGTTATCCACATATTATCACATGATATAAACAACTGGAGAAATGAATTACACGTTATTTAATCCTTCAACAGTTAAAAAGCAATAAAAACAAGTTTAAATATCCATAAACACCCTACTAAATACTCTAGGGCAGATTTACAAGAAAGTGACGCATCTGTAGATATGCGTCGCTTTCCCTGCACCACCTTGAGAAACCCTTGCGCTACCATGGATGTGCCATCTTTACAATTTTCTGTCCATCAACTTTTGTTTTTGCTTTTATATTTACAATACGGCGCACCATGGCGCGAGGATTGACAGATGCGTCAGAAATTCTGACGCATCTGTTGGGGCAAAAGTCACACATTGCTGGAGCCGTGTTGCGAGCAAAACGCAACTCCAGCAATGCATTTTGAGGGCTATTCCCACTAATCTGCGTCACTCATTAAACCTGCTTCAAGCAAGGGTAAGATTTTTAGGCAGTGGTGTCCTAGAAATGACTCTGTGAAATCACTTTTATGAGGCTTTCCTGCCTGGGAACGCCCACCCTGCATGCATTATACCTGGCGCAGGTATAATATGACGCAGGGCTTTACAACGTGATGCATCTCCCTAGATGCGTCGCGTTGTGAATTGCCCGTATTTTTTATTCCGACGCTGCGTCACAAAAGTGATGCAACGGCGGCACAAAAGTGACACAAGGGGCTTGTAAATCTGCCCCTCTATTTTCAGATCTCTCAAACACAGGGTGTAAGTGAATCATACAGCTTACCAATAAAGTGGACGGAGTGCAAATTCAAGTGTCCCATTTCCCTGCAGAAGATTCACGATGCAAACAACTAAAGATTAGTTTTATATAAGAAAAACCCTCACATCACAGAGAACCTAAGAAACTACAAGTAAATAAATTCATGACAGAAAAGACCTCCTGCCTAAAGGTCTTCTTTCAGCAAATTAAACTGAAAAATCTAAGATTAACAGCAATAGGGTAGAAGAAAAAATTATTTCTACTGGCCCCAATTATAAGAACTGTCTCCTATGCCTGCAAGCCCAGAGAAATGAAGCTACAGCAAAGCAGACAAAGGGATCATTTAGTTTTTTTTTTTTAAATACAGAGCTGGGCGACAGTGGGCAAAACTATAACACTTTAAGAGCGGTACAATATATTTAGCTCTTTGTTCTTTATAGAAATTGCAGAAAAATAAAACATGGAGGTCAGATTGCTCAGAGGAGTTATCGCATGGGCCTAGTGGCAGATCATTAAAGTATACTTCCTTGCAGGGAAGCCCAGCATCAACGGGATTAGATTAGCACCAAGCCTCAGAAGAATAAATCTATGTTGTGCATTTCTTACACTTGATAAGAGTACTGGCCCTCAGCTAAAGTCGGGTCAGTTGGTGCAGCATTACAATGTTTTTGCATGGTGCCTTTCTTTTCTTTCATAGTAGCCCTTGCTCAAAATAATAATTTAAGAGTGTTTTTTGGAAATCTGGCACAGGAACATGGATTTGTAAACAGTTCAGGTACTCCCATTGAGGACATATTAGACGTCATATGCTACAACCATGACATTTCATGCACCTTGTCCAGTAACAAACAGTTTTGTATCATAGACTGAGTTAGGTCCACACAGTGCCTTTTCCAGATCGAATGCCAAAGCACAATAGGAGCTAATTTAACAATATCAGGTATTTATGGTAAAGCTAGTTCAAGATGAGAAACATAATCTGAAAATGAGCCAGGGAGGGAAGCTACCTTCTTAAAATAGGCATCTTCTAACTTTTGGAGGGCGGCCATTGGTGCTGTTCCCCACAATCCTGCCCCGTATGTTGTAGCCGCAATTATTTTGGCACTATAGGTCTTTTTTATGGTGGCAATGGGTTTTGAGCCCATTTTTTTATGAATGTCGAGAGTGCAACCAGTGTTCGCTCCATTGTTAGAGCCCTACTCTCCACCATTTGTGACCATGATTGTTTCTGTCAGAGTTAGATAGACCTGTGACTGATAAAAATGATTTGGACTCATTTATTCTAAGGCCCAAGGATGCCATAAAAGTCCCATAGGTCTCTATTAATCATTGTAACGCTATGCCTGTCCTGGCCATTTAGACGGCGTCGTCTGCGTAGGCCAGAATCGGGAGTGTAAAAGGAGGAAAGGAGGGGACATCCCGTGTGGAGCCGATAAGAGCGGCTTCCACCCCATTTGTGTAGAGCAAAAATAAAGAGGCGCTAGCACGCAGCCCTGTCTGACGCCCCTCGTGATTTTAAAAGATCGTGTAAATTACCCACTCCTGCCATATCTTACAAGCACCAATGCTTGTGAATACATCTGTGGGATGAGATTGATTAACTGAGCCTCTATACCCATATTACCCATTAATTCCCATAGCTAGGTATGGCTAACACAGTCAAACGCGGCCGTGAGATCCATGAAGACCATGTAGGTCTGACCACCCTTTACTGCAGAGTACTTAGAGATAATCAGGCTCAAGTTCAAGCATTAGTCTATCGTGCCCTTCCCTTTCCGAAAACCATTCTGGGCTGGGATCAAGAGGTTTGTGACCCTTGCCTAGTCTTCCAATCTATTTAATATAATACGGCCTAGCAGTTATGCTGTACCATCGAGAAGGGAAATGGGACAGTAATTCAGGGGTTTAGATTTATCTTCCTTTTTTTTGTTGTTGTTTAAATAGTTTTTATTTACCTTTTTTTGTTTTTTTTGTTTTGCACATGCATCAGTAAAACATTACAGTCAAAGCAGCATCTTCCTTTTTAAACATTGGCACTATAATGCTTGCTTTCCAAGATGGTAAAGGGCTCCACTTAGCAACTGTGTTAAATATGTTCATTAACAATGGTGCCCAAAGGTCTTGATGTTCTAGGAAAAAATCAATTGGCAACCCGTCCAGTCCTGGAGCTTTCATTTTTACTTCATCCAGGTTAAATGAGAGATGCTCCACTTGAGATTGAGGGATTGCAGGTGGGTCACACATCGGCACAAGCTCCGACCCAGAGGTCTTTTCAAAATGGGTCACCCAAGCATCCTCGCCCACATGGTTATGAAGGGTTATCTCTGTATTCCAATTGAAATAGGGGCCATTTAACACCTTCCAAAATTCGCTGCTATTACTGAAAGAGGCAACCCTCACCAGCTTTTCCCAGACATCTTCTTCTTTCAGGCCAGTTTTCCTGTTTTTCGGACCGTTTTATATGTCTTACGTAGTACCATTATCAGGGCCTGATCTCTGGGGGATGCTTTGAGAGCCTTGCAAAGGTCTTGTACGGCCCTTACGCAGGACTTCTCAAACCATTGTGTTCTCAACATTTTTTTGGTAGTATTGGATTGAGTCAGGGAAGTTTTAATTTCCCCAAGGAGTGTCTCAAACATTGAGAGCAAGTCATCAGGTGAGGCATCAAGTTCTAAACACTTAAGAACCGAGTCCAACTTACTAGATATTATCTCATGGATAAATCTTTCCTTGTCAATATTATCCTATTTGAGCTGGTAACCATTTTGTCTTGCTAAAATTGGCTTCAGTGTCTTTTCAGTATAATAATACTTAGCCCCTACCACAGACAGAACAAAAAACAAAATTGCATGATCACTATAATTGGTGAATTTAGTATCAGTGTGATAAATATTTCCACGACGAGCAGCCGAGGTTTCAATGAAGTCAATAGTGGATTCATAGTCGCCACGGAAGAAAGTATTATCAAGACCTCCTCTAATTGTGGGTACCTTTTGACATACCTCCAAATTCCTAGTGCCTTAAAACCTGTTAAGAGACTTCCCATACTCATGATGTAAAAAATGGAGCAATGGCTCACCGTCCTGGTTAGTTATGCTCACAATTATACCTTATGTCCTTGACGCAGGCATTGTGTTGCAATGAGCTGCATTGGTTCCGATAAGGAGCTGCAAGGGTTGCGATGTAGGGTCCTGCGCTGAATTTCCTCACGCTGCACTGGTTCTAATGGGGAGCTGCAAGGGCTGCAATGTGAGGTTATGCGTTGAGTTGCGTTGGTTCCAATGAGGAGCTGTGAGGGCGGTGAAGTCCGACTTCAAGTTGTGTCGCACTGCGTCGGTTTTGATGGGGCCTCAGTTAGGTTGGTACAGCACCTTTAGATCCACTTCCAAGGATACAGGACTGGGGGCACCACTTGGGGGGGGTGGGGGGGAGGGTCAGGACTAAATGCAGGCAGAGTCCAGGTGCAGGGTTCAAGGCTGTTGGAGCTTGCTATGTCTCTGTAGCTCAGAACAGGAGGCCAGCCAACTAACCCCTTGAGTCCCTCTGGCTATCTTGCGTTCAAGGTACAGGTCCAGGTCAAGTCCTCTTTCCTCAGGCTATAAAACAGCAGGGCAGTCCTTCCAAGAGCAGAGCAGCAACGCAGTCCTTCATATGAGTCTTCTAGAGGCCAAGTTGGCCTCAGTAGGGCCGGCTTTAGGGCAGTGCGAATAGTGCATCAGCATCTGGGGCTTAACTCGGGGGTCACTGAGTTTAGAAATAACACAGGTTTACAAAGCACCACCTGCATAGTTCCTTATGTGCTCCAATTTCCAGGCAAGAATAAAAATGTCATGATAATTCTGGTAGCACAGTGGTTTACTGCTTTTGTCACAGAGATCCTACTGTTACTTTCAGTTAATAAGTTACAACCCTAATATAGCACAGTGAGCTATGAACTGTCATCAAAGAGCTGCTTGCAAACTGTATGGTTTAGGTTAGAGCATTATGCTTTTTTACCTAGTCTCTCATTATCCTAATAGTGCTCTACTTTGGATGACATGTGACTCCTACACATTGTAATCCTTATCTTCCTATCTAACATTCCCTATAGACTGATTTATATTTGCATGATTCATTGGCTCTGTATAATGTGTGTTTGATGTAAAGTGCTCTGACACACTACACTATTATGAGTAGTTCTATAAAACAATTAAATGCATGTAAGAGAGGGGCTATGGAGAACTGAGGGCCACTGATAGAGCCTGGTAGTGTAGCAATTCGTGGAGAAGGAGGATTTTTGGGGGGCGCCAACAAAGATTGTTGCACTGGGCACCACCAGCACTAAAGCAGGCCCTGGGTTTGAGGGCCTAACATTCGTACCTGGTGCCCACTTGAGAAGCTTCTAGAGTTCTCCCCATACAGATGTGTCTGGAATTTCCTTAATCCCTGCCCTGGCACCAAATTGTCTGGGGTCACAATAGACTAGTGTGAAACTCATTGTGAGTGTGCTCGTGTGATAGGTGACTGCTCTGCTTCCCCATCCTGCTGAAGATGGCACATCTCGCCAACATCTAGTCTCTCTATTGTGTGGCTGTCTGGCAGGAATACACAAATGCCTACTGCCACTCACACCTAGTCATGTGACCAAGGAGCAAGCTGCAGGTACCAAATGGCCAGGATAAGAAACTTCCAACTTTCTAAAAGTGGAATTTTCAGAATTGTAACCCAAAATCCAACGTTATCATTAAATAGGGTTTTGAATTACAATTCTTTAGAGACCAAACTAAACATTTGTATCTACTCCCAATCAAAAGCTATCACCTATTAATTGTAATAAGGTAACCTAATATTATCCTATTGGAGAGATAGGCCTTGCAGTAGAGAAAAAATAAATGAAGAGCTTTTCACTATCAGGGCATGTAAAAATTAAAAGTACATGTCCAACTTTTTAAATACAACTCACCTTGCCCCATCTGCTGTTTAGGGCTTACACTAGGGTTGGCTTAGATGTCATAAACAGGAAGGTTTAGGCATAGCAAAAGGTTTATTTTGCCAGGTTGAAATGGCAGTTTAGAACTGCACCCACAAATTGCAGTGGCAGATCTGAGACATGTTTTAAAAAGGCTTCCTAAGTGGGTGGCACAATAAGTGCTGCAGGCCCACTAGTAACATTAAATCTACAGACCCTGAGCACATGTACTACCACTTTATTAGGGAAATACAAGTAAATTAAATGTGCCGATTAGCAGTTGCAGCCCGTGGTGGGAGTGCCGCCGGGCGCTGACGTGGGGCAGGAGAGGGGCAGGTTGGGGGGTAGTAAACTATGGATTACGTTCGATTACAGGCAAGTAAACATATAAATAAATAAAACGAATTTCGTTGAACGCGCGGCATCACATTTGGAAAGTACACAGGGCTACACGAGCCTCTGCTCTGCAGATTATATGAACTGATTATAATTTGGTTAACAGACTTGGGGAGTGTTTTTTTCCTTGGATAGCAGTGGGGAGGGGAACCAGGTAGCTACAACCCCAGACTTCCAAGTACCAAATTTAGTTACCATTCTTGGAAAGTTGTTAGGGATTTGTAGATAGGAAATGTTACACTATAATTCCATGTACTGGGGGGGTTTGTTCTTTTAAAGGGTGTTACATTAATCATTAATGTGGATGGCCAGATTATAAGCTGCCTCGGAAAGTTTTTATACAGTCGAGTTATCATGGCAGGGAAGGTTAAGAAATTATCATGTATTATACAGGCATGAGTATTTATGTTAAACAAGACATAATATTTTTGCTTATTAAGCATAGGGCAATTAGATTTGTGTTCCTCCAAGAGACATATTTGACAGCAGAAGAGAGACAAACTCCACTGGAAATGGAGGTATACACTGTATTTAACAACATATTATTCACATTCCAGAGGGGTGGGAATCTGAGAGTTGGGATATGTCCTTTACCAGAAATGAAAAATGGTACAGGACCTGGAAGGCAGGTATGTACGCCAGGTGGGACACTAAACGGCGAGAAGATGTTTTCTGAATATTTATGCCCCTGTGCTGGTGGAACTTTTTCCCCTAAAATTCTTGAATAGTGAATTTGTGTTTCAGGACAATCATATATTGTGGATAGATGTTGTGTGGTGCTCGGTCTGCAGGATAGCCCTCTCCTTTATGTCAGGATAAGAGACCAAACCAGCAAGGCAACGCTGTGAGTTATTGACTAACTTTGATCTTATTAATGTCTGGAGGCTATGAAACACCATGGAGTTGACATATTCATTCTATTTGCCACCCAATGCGTCCTACAGTAGGATAGACTATATATTCATAAGTAGGTGAGTTGTGTCCCAAGGTAGAATACTTGGCAAGGACTTTAATGGACTTCCCTCCTATCCTTGAAATACAGGTTGTTAAGAATCCACCCTAGAATTCCGACCTGGCAACTACAGTTGAAGACATTGCAGGACCTAAGCTTCTGCCAGTGATATTTTAATATTAACATAGGATCATCATCATTGATGCCTCAGAAATGAGAGGACCTGAAAGTGGTACTGTGGGGTGTGCATTAGTAGGAAACACGCGGTGAAGCATTAGGTAGAGCGCATCATCAAGCTGCTAGAGAACAAGCTGTTGAAGGAGGAGAAGTTCCCACTACACAATTCCTGAAAAGGAGATTATGTTGAGGCGAAAATATGGAGGGATCTATATACTGCACAGGATAGACTTGCATGCAGTTTGCTTAGACAATTGCTTCGCTGGGAAGGGGGTATGCTCTTGGGGCCCATACTGAAGATCACAGATAATGGGATTGAGGATTTCCAAGTATATGGTCTTTAACCTTGCTAAACAACCCACCCAAACCCATCTCTGAATGGTGCTCCACTGGAGAGTGTGCTCACATTTGAATATTTCAGCTGGACTGCACGGATCCACAAGAACAAGTTGAAGCTTGATCATTATGCAGGGGGTATTACAAATGGTTTTAAGGGCTCCTGCTTCTGATCAATATCCCCAGTCATGCAAATTTACAACCTACAAGCACTTAGTGGGAGAACTGTGGGAACATGAAAAAGTGACTGCTTTGGAGGTGGTTGAGAATCAATTCTGCCCTTCGGGAATTAGAAAGGATACAGAAAGAATTTGTTGCAATCCCTTGTCTAGAAAAAAAACTTTTTTTGTAGAGACCCCTCAGCACCAGGGTTGCCCCTGGGTGGCATGCTTCATCATTGGGGTTCCTCTCAATCCTCTACGGATTGAGGCATGCTGTGACTTGCGAATTACATAGGAGCGCGTTTTATTGATGCGCGCAGTAATAAGACGCCAGAATCCTTGTGAGATTGTTTTTACTTGCTGCCAGATTTTAATTGTGCCTCAGTTTTTTTAATTTTAAGCTCGCTACACTTTGCACATTGTTTCTTTTTGTTTACAGTACTCCTGCACCTTTTATTGCTTATCTCTCCGCATTCTGCATTCTGCTCTTACCTCCCTTCAGGAAATCCTGTACTTCGCTCCAACTCGCCTACTCGCCACTTCCAGCAGGCAGGCACTTTCCGCCCCGCTCCCCGGTCTAACACGGGATTGCCCGATTGCGTGGAGGGAGCTAGTGGCACGCAAGGGTGCTAGACTTCCGGTTCAAGGGCGGGGGCGGAGCTTCTAGGTTAGCAGTCTTGTTGCTGTACCTATTTTATCGCAATGCCATTTAAGACGCGTGCAGCGGGTGTGCCACTGGCGTGCCTTGGCAAGCCTGTCTGCGCCCATCCACGCCTGGACCGTGCCTAGACCCAGAACCCCTGTTCTTTTTCCCCACGAAATAAAGTCCATTTCTTACACAAGGGACAAACTACTTGGGCTGAATACAAACTGCAGGGACATTAGTTGCCCTCAAATAAACTTTCAAAAGGAGCTCAAGCAGTGCCCACACTGTAAATTGCAGCTTAGCTTCTGCAAAATTAAAGCTCTTGAACGTCTACGAAAACCATTACACAAAAAAAATTCAAAACCTTTCGGGCTACGCTGATTAATACACGGTCTTTGGTGAAACATAACACAGAGGTCACGGAACTGATTAGTGCACACAACCTAGACCTAGCCTTCATTACAGAAACCTGGGGGAATGGGTCATCAGACCCTGATCTGGCATTAGCACTACCAGCAGGATATACTATCATCAGAGCAGATAGAATTAAGAAACGGGGGTGGATTAGCTATCATCCTTAGAGAAGACATACCAGCAAACGGGATCCACAGCTGGAACTTCACAAGACTGTGAAACGCTAACATTTCAGATCTCTTTGAGTAACAACTACACATTAAAAGGCCTACTTCTATATAAGCCACCAGGAGCACGGACCTCCTTCTTGGATATAATCAGCCCCTTCCTCGAATCCAGTCTAGAGGTATCTGATTTCACAATACTAGGAGACTTTAATTATCACCTATAAAAATTGGCTGAGCGGGACACAGCTGTTTGTGGTTCCCTGGTCTGACCATTAAGCGATACTGTTTACCTTAAATATAGACCAGAACTCACCAATAGTCTCAAACACTCCGGTCTCGGTAACCCGTCGACACTGGGCCAATATTGACCCTCATATCCTACAAAAGCTATTGTCAAGCACTAGCCCAGACCTTTCAGCAGATATTAACACCTCTGTCCATAGGCTATCCTCTTTGATTAAATTGACAGTAGACGCCTTAGCACCCACAAAGAGTTACCGCTCTCTGTGCAAAAGTCCCTCTGAAGCATGATTCACAGACATTCTCAGAGCGCAAAAACAAGTATGTAGGAGGCTGGAAAGGAAATGGAGAGTAGACTACGAGTGGGAGGAGAAAGCCAAGTATTCTCAAGCTTTGGCATCCTACAAGAAAATGATTGTAGAGGAAAAATGTAAATACTTTACGGCTAAGGTCTGTGAGGCAGGGAACTCCAGCAGGGAGCTTTTTTTCCATTACCAAGAACTTAGCCAAACTACCGGTAACGGCTCAAACAGAGAGCAGTGCCGAATTCTGCAATCTACGGGGTCAGTCATTTATTAAATAAGGTTGAGACGGTGTACAATTCCTTCAAGGACAGTGCCAGCTCAGTCCCTAGGACTGCTCCGAAAGCATTTGATCTTACAGCCACCATTCCAGCTTTTTCCTTCTCTCACCCCACACCAGAACAAATCAGACAGGTGGTGAAGACCACTAGATCAGGAGCTCAAACAGACACCTGCCCTCCGAAAGTATTTAATTTGGTTTCGGATCTACTGAGCCAATCCCTAAGTTTAGTGTTCGACAAGATAATTAAGGCAGGCATGTTTCCAGATTCCTGAAAAATAGCTTCACTTCTTCCTCTGCTAAAAAACAAATCTCAATCTGAAGGACCTCAGCAGTTATCGCCCTATCTCTAGGATCCCATTTCCCGCAAAAGTACTTGAGAAACTTCTTAACGCACAACTCACAGCACACATTTCCTCACAAAATCTTTTGGATCACTTACAATATGGGTTTCGGGAAGGACATGGAATGGAGACAGCTCTGGTTATGGCAGTAGAAGAACTCAGGACAATACTAGATTCAGGGGGCAAGGCTGCCTTAATTTTATTAGATCTATCGGCGGCCTTTAACACGGTGGACCACGAAATATTAGCCGTTCGACTTGCGTAGTTGGGGGATCCAAGATTCTGCCCTCTCACTGTTACTGTCCTATCTTACCAACAGAACCTTCACAGTTGAATTGGTAGCCTTCGCATCCAAACCCTTCAAACTTCCTTGTGGGGTGCCTCAGGGCTCGTCTCTGAGTCCAACGCTATTTAACGTATATGTGGCTCCTCTTGCCTCAATGATACGGCAGTCTGGGTTTTCTGTTGTTTCTTACACAGACGACACACAGCTGGTGGTGTCTCAAGCAATGTGGAGGAGACCGCCGACCGATTTAAGAGCTGTATGTCACAAGTCAACCAATGGATGCAGTCTAACTGCTTGTAATTGAATGGCGGAAAGACCGAGGTCCTACTGCTGGGCACCGATACAACCAGTCGCCCAGGTGGTGTACCGCTAATCTGGGAGATTGTCCTACCCCAGTGTCTAGCATTCAAAACCTGACAAATTAACATTTAGTAATCAGATTAAGAAGCTCTACTCTACTATCTGGTTCATTCTAAAAATGATTAGAAAAATCTGCCCAGTTATTCCTCCTGATGCAATTAAAACCCTGGTCACAGCATTGGCCCTTTTTAGATTGGACTATGGGAATGCACAATACCTGGGAATTCAATCCCAGCACCTAATAAAACTTCAACATTTGCAAAATGCTGCTGCGAGATTGGGATTAGACATTCCTAGGTTTCCATCAGTTTCTCACAATTTAAGAGCCCTTCATTGGCTCCAGATGAAAAAACAGATTGAGTTTAAATCTCAATGCTTAGCCTTCAAAGCTTTACATGGTATAGGGCCGCACTTCCTGAGGGAGCATCTGAAATGGTATGTGCCGGCCAGAAGCCTAAGATCAGCCCATACTAAACTTCTGCAGATATCTAAATGTAAAATGGCTCGATGGGGTGGCAGAAGTTTCCTGTTAGGGGCAGTTGAGATTTGGAATCAGCTCCCCACTTCCATAAAGAGCAGCCCATCACTCGGGTCCTTCAGAAAGGCACTGAAAACCTGGCTCTTTAACAACTGATCTTGATCTTCCTGGTTTCCCGTCAAAATCTGGTAAACTACCGTCCTAGCGCAAATACGTCAACCGGCATTCGTTGCGCTCTACAAATACCTACATCAAATCAAATCACTATGTGTAGTGCAGTGATGGAGTGGAAAGGGAAAGAAAATCTAAAAATACCTAACTAGTTGACCACTGTTTTAGTTCTGCCCCTAGTTGGTATGGTTAAAAATCAGGGGTCGTATACTGAGAAGAAACCTCACCTTAAGGAGTCTGGTTGTCTTTGAATGTGTTTTTGTTAACATGTTTCAAGCTGTTCCCCTAATAGCTCTTCATCAGGACTCTACGGGGTACAGCCCCATGTGTACCACTCCTAGTGAATCCTGTAATAAGGACACTACCCATGCACACCTAATGCGCACTGTATACATACGGTTCTAGTGATTAATCCATGCCTGTAATTAGAAAGCAAAAAGATATATTAAAAACAGTTACCTGTCAGCCGTGCTGGCAGGTCGCATTAGCATGATTGTGAAAGCAACTATCAAAATATCGCACCCGTATATTGTGGGTGCTCATAGAGTCTATTCTATGTGCTCAAATAGTGTGTCATGATCATGCCACACACTGTAATGGGTGACACCACTCGTAAAAAGGCGCTCATGAAACAAGACACCACGTGACAGTACAACATAAATCATAGAAAAGATAATCCATGTGACGTACTTCTGTAGATGCTATATTATTGCATTATGGTCAAAACCAGGGGATGAGTAACCTACTTCTCTCCCTGGTTTCCAGGGAGAGAAGTAGGTTACTGTACCAGAGGCGGCTTTGACGAAGTAAGAGGCGTAGCTTCTATTTTTTCCTACAGATGGAGTACGCTCCCCACCTGTTAATCAGCAACAAGAGTGCATGATATTTTTCCTCCTTCCTCTTTTAGAGTGTGACTACAAGCCCCACTACCCCTGGCTTTGACCATGATGGGGTTCAAAGATAGCTTCCTTATGGAAGAATATACAGACTCCATTGAACCCCCATTGGTAACAACTTTGTACATTAAATTACGTTTTCGGACCCTACCATTACGTACATTCACGGTCAAATGGAAGCAACCTGATACTGACCCAGATATTGCTTGCCCCTTCTGTTCCCAGACTAAAGAATGCATTAATCATATTCTATTATTTTGCCATCATTATCATATTCTTAGGAAGAAGTGCATACTACACCTCTGTCAAAATATGGGGACTGGGGACTTTAGGATTGTTTCTAGAATTCTTAGATCCAATGCAGCACCCTTGATCGTATTTGCTGTGTCACATTTTGTATTAGGAGTGTGGAAAATCAGACAGAGCATTGTAGGCCCCTGAACATTGTATCACGCTGACCTTTGATGTTGGCAACGTGATTCATCAGAAAACAGTCCAACCCCTTGTAACTTAGTGGCTTTCTTGAATGAGGTGTTAATCCTTTAACCGCGGCGTAAAATCCGCCGTGGTGCGGGCGTTTCTGTACACGGGCGGGCCCGCGTCGGTAAACGGATGTGCGCAGCACTATGGAGGTAGTGCTCGCGACGGCCGTTGGCCGACGAACGCATCGAACGGGTTAATCTGTTACTGGAATCTGGATGCGCACGTTATTTGGCTGTAGCCTATTTAGAATAATATCATGATTATAAATGTTCATAGATTCTGCCGCCATTTAACAACTGTATATTGATCGTCTTTAATTATGTTTTTAAAAAGGATGTTATTGATTTTTACAGCTTTTATGGGAATTGTATTTATGTGAACTTTTATACCATTATCTGCCGAATAAAGACTTATTACTAAAATATGGAGGCAGCTGTATAGTGCACTGGATAGACTTGAATAGTGTTTGCGTAGACAACGGCTTCACTGGGAAGGGGAGGATGGTCTTGTCGCGATTAAAGTGAGAGCACCTTTTGGCAGCCCATACTGCAGATCAGAGATGATCGGATTGATGATATGCAAGATCACAATGGAGGATAATAATGGGGTGTTCCAAATATTCGTTATAGGATTATATATCCAAGATGTTGCCCCTGATGGCAAGCTGATCATGGATTACTTGCATGGAAAATGCCTTTTTAGTGTTTGTTGTGTATTAATAGAACTGTGCTTTGTTAATAACACAATAGCAATCTACACTCGACCTTACATATGTACACATATATGATACTATTGCCTTTGAAACTATTTTGATATGACCTGATAAAGTGTAATTTCTTGGATTATGTTAACTAGGCCTCAATGCCATTTTGCTCAAAATTGATTCCTCATTCTGTCATTAATTATTTTTGCTGCAAGTATTCAAGCAAGTCATGTTTGTTTATTTCTGAATGGCGTTGTTCTTGAATAAGACATGGGTGCAGTATTATAACTTTCCTTCAAGCTTCTTCCGCCTGCTTGCATCATTGCCTTTTTCAGTGCTTAATTTGTAAAAACAAAAAAAGTGTCAGGGCCACCGCAGCTTGCACCACCCATTGCCCGGGTCAGCGCAGCCATCACAGTACCTACACAAATACTAATCATCACATTGCTAAAGTGTGACAACTCAGACTGTTTAAGGCCCCCAAAGCTACTAGAATAGCTTGGGTGGCAGGTATTGGTTGTTTGTTCTGCTTATCTCTAAATCACACAAACAGCACCACTATGTGGCAGCTGTCATAAGAGCCTATGCTGACAATTAAGTGCTGGTGCCGAGCACCAGAAACCACCGGCTCAAATTAAGCACTGGCATTTTTTCACAATGGTTCACTGTTCCTTTATAATTAGTTTGCTCGGAACATTTCTGTATGACATTAGCATAGAGGGGACTGAATCAATATTCATGTAGTTGGATAGCGTCTAGGTAGTAAGACTGTATGGTGTTCTTTATTTCAATGCCGTTTAGCTGACATTGTGATTCTTTTGCTCACACCATGACAAATCTGCAATTTCAATCTTAATCAATAGGAAGATTTCCTTTATACACCCTCAAATTTTGGGGTGAGCCAGATGACTTTCTCACGCTATTGGGGGGCTGTCTGATTTCATATTGATTTTGCTACTCATTTAGGACTTTGAATATGTTTGATGTTGCCTATTATTCTGCATTGCCCTAATCCCAAAAGCCTTCATGGCAATGACTTTATGCACCTGCATTTTAAAATATCTGTATTGTACCTTAAAAATGTTTGTAATAAATCATTGGAAATGTTCTAATTCTGCCCTAGGCCTCACTCATTGAGTCTGTCCTTCCTGATTTGACTGTATTTTTGTGATGCAATTTTGCACTTTATCCTGGGACACAGTGCCGCATGAAATTGAGGTTTAACTTTGTCCCCAATCTACCCACCAAAGGCAGTGCTATTGAGGTCTCTTTTAGGGTGTAAGAGATTAGGGGTACTCCACGCCCACACCTCCATAGTTTAACTGGCAATTAGAGGAAAGAGATCCCTTAATGAGATGATATGCTGAAAAACCCAGGGTTTGATGGGATTCTTGTTGAGATGTACCAAATCAGCCTCAAATATCTCTTTAGCTACGCTACCTGAGGTGTACAGTGAGGCTTTGGGAGCTGGTCAGCAGATCATAGATCCTACAGATCTTTTTCAATGGTAAATGTAGATATAAAATTTAATAAAAATGAATGTAGGCAGGCTACTTAGGTTATGCCTCAGCAGACCAATCAGAATGTGTCCTGCAAAAGAACAGCACAATTAAATTGAAGCTCCTTGCACAATATTTTCTGAAGCTCAGTGGGAAGGTATTCAGAGCACTAGCCTCCAATAACCTGTTTAGGAATGCTGTGAGGGTTATGGTATTTCTTGGGAGTACACTCAAGACTTCAAAAGATGAAACTGTGACTCACATTTGTGGCATTGTGTATGCTTCTGGCCAGAAGGTGCTATATATTGGTCTCTCCCCACTGGCCCAATTTTAGACAAATGGAAAAACTATGTCTGGGAATGGATGGCTGCAGAGGACCACAGAATCGCTGTAGCACATGCTGATGACAAGTTGAGGGAGCACCGTGCAGACTGGGCACAGCTCTTACAAAATTTTGAAGGAAATGATGTTTTAGATCATTGCCCCTGACCCAATGATGATAAAGCCTGAATTGCTGTTTGTTTAGGTAACTGGTTGACTGATGTAAAATTCCCTCTGTAGAAATATTAAATGCAGTTCCATTACCATTAATAAAATGAAATACATCTAGGGTGGAGAGATGTAGTGCAGTGGCCAGAGTGGCTGACTCCGGAGCGCGGGGTTCATGGTTCGATCGCCAGCTGCAGCTCAGCTCAGCATCATGTGACTCTAGGAAATAGCTCATATAGTCTCCCCGACGGCCCCCAGTGCCTTGAAACCCCTAAGGGGGTGATATGTTTGCACTTTACAAGTAGGAATTATTATGAAATAAATGTGGGCAATATACACATTATTTGGAACAAGTTATCTAATAAACGCATTCTCACTCATTTATCCCACCAGTGCAAAAGTCAAAATCCTTGTTAGTACCAAAGTAATGAATAACAGAATAAAATAATGTTTACAGATTGTATTCTACAATCAGTTGATAAAAGAAAACAACTGGTCCATACACAGAAACATAGTAGTTGTGTTTCTATCTTACTGCACAGATGTAAATGTTAGTGTTCTGGAAATGGTTATACACAGTAGCGGTTCCTCCTCTATGTACAACACAGAATGGGATTATCTGGGAAAGTGCTTTCTTGGTTCTCTTCCTTCCTACAGAATCGCTCACAGTACATCAAACTCGGCAAATCATTCTCTGACTCTGCACCAGTGAGATGTGGAGCCCCCCGAGGGTCGACCATTTCACCCACACTCTTTAACCTATATATGGAACCACTAACTGAAATTCTCAACCAATCGAACATTGCATATCACATGTGTGGCGACGATACTCAACTATATTTAAAGATGTCCTCCCTAGACGACATCATTCAACTAAACAACACTTTAGTCAAAACCCAGTCCTGGACCTCTCATAACAACCTCAAGCTGAACTCTCTGAAAACCGAGACAGGGCAAAAGGGACGTCTCAATGCCAGCAACCTCTAGATTGGTAATAGGCACGTCGCATACTGGAGAACCCTCGAACACTCTGATCCTCTGGGTCTGTGATTCTGAATAGTTTCAGAGCAGCAGCAAATACCCACCACGAAGTCGCTAGAGCTACGAAGACTAACCAAATTTTAAGGGACTGACAGTTTTATAATTATGACATTTGTTGCAACAGCACCATGCGGCTCTTTACTCTAAAGGTATCTGTGTCTACACCTTCTTCTCGTTTTATTCACCCCTTGTACATCGCTCTGATACCCCTGGGTCATGTGCGTGCTTTATAAAACACTCTAAATAAAATAAAGAAAATAAATAAAGAAAAATGATAATAAAACCATCATCGTTTTATTTTTCTTTCTGATGCAGGCAGCCAAGTCTGGACGGGGCGGGCCATGAGGAGTTAAAGTGTGCATGAGGGTTTGGCTGGCTGTTTAATACCATTTAAACGATCATGAGCACTTTGATCTCTCTCTATCCGAGCTGTGTTGTACAGCTGGGTGGAGTAGAGCACAGGCTCCTAGATTCGAGCAAGCGTTAAACAAGCCCGCTCAGGCCAATCACGGCGCTGTTCTCCTGAGAGCAGCGTCATGATTGACATCTACGAGCTTGCGCAGTGTGCAGGGACCTCTCTGGTCAATATATAAAAATAATCAATGGACGATTCACACAGTACTTCCGCTGGACCAGTGAGGCATCTAGTGAGGAGGCACAGTTCTCCTGTGGTACTCATTGCAGGACCCCCTCCCCTTCCGCGTGGTCACTACTTTAATGCTCTGGTGAAACGATAACCAAACTTCATATGAACTTTAGGAATTGGAAAGGGACATGGCATTGAATGCTGTGAACAAATCATAAACATTTAAAAGAGGACTATGGCGTTATTCTGTGATCAAGGCTGTGTTAAGCCGAAACGTGTTGGGTGTATCTGTGTGATTAAGAAGTGCACTTTCATCCAGTGAGGGAGGGTCAAGCTCTTGTTTTGTTCAAGATTTGCTGGTGCATTAAAACTAAAGGTTGGTTCTCCCGTACTTTACACCTCCAACTGAAACGTTTGTTGCCTAGACAAGAAGGAATCACCATTACATATTCATGTGTATGTGTGTGTGTGTTGGTGTGTGGGTGTGTATGTGTGTATAAATGTTTATATTTCCATTGTTTACAAAATACATAGCATTTTTATTTTTGCATTATCGCTGGTCGTCAAATTGATAGAAGACAGTACCTAGAATACATTTTATAAATCAATGAATGCCATTCTTGCAATTTTCCAGCTGTATTACGATCTGCCTTCTTTTGTCACTGGAAGAACAAACAGTCTCTTGCTCTTTTCTATGTCTTTGAAATGTAAAGCATAACCCTGAGATGGTTTCTGCTGCCATCTGTCTTCTACACTAACAGATAAAAGGAAGAAGAGAATTTGAAACAGAGCTAAGCAGAGTTTTACCTGTTTTCAATGGACATCTGGAAGTGGGTGTCAATACAGGATTCAAGAAACGAGCCATTCGGGAGGAGGGGAATCACTCAGGCGGGGGAAGACAGCGAAGTAGCCACTGCTGCTGCTTGATGACATTGATTGAGCAGTAGGAGCTACAAAAGAGTTTGTACTCACTTTCAATCCTGCCTCCATTTGTTCAAATTTGTATAAAGTCAACTGTTCCATCAACACTTCAACTAACTCCTCTCTGATTCTTGCCTCTTCCCGCTTGCTGTGCAAGTTTTTTCCTCATCTTGACAAGGCCTAGCTTTTCCTTTTAGGAGCCAGAAATCTCATCAGCAGACTCCCTTGCCTGTGCATAACAAACTGAAAACACCATACTAACCTGATATGATGGTTGTAGAGCCATTACTTTTCATCATGCTGCAATTCAGATCATGCCCTGTCTCTCATACTTTTTCAACACACACACTGGTATGTCCGGGTAAATACCCGTAAACCTAATATTTTGAGGGTGTGCTTTGCCTGAGAGATACCGTGCACAGCTTTATCCTCACACCATTTTTGAAGGTATAGTATGCTGACTTCTTCAGCCACAAATGTTTAGAGACTTTGATCCTCTTTTGTGGTGTCTCCTCTTCTGGTTCAGGTACTATTGTTCAAGCTCACTGTGGTGAAAAGGTGAGAAGGAGCAGTGGCGGGGGACTCTTGTCCTCACAGTCAAAACAAGAAATGGCCCTTGAAGGCTGGGTGCAGCATTCCCTTTATATCCAGAATTAATGAATCACTGTGGGCAAGTTTTCCACCTGGTGAGTGCAATTGCTCGAGCACAAGAATTCATCAGATCTTGTCGGTGTAAATCAGAGAGTCCCTTTTAGATGGTGATCTACAGACATTTCCTTGCCCCAGAACAACTCATGTATGCCCTGGGGCAAATGGACTACTAGTTGATACTGATGCTCATGTGTAGGTGAATCCAGAGGGTGTTGTGATGAGAGAAATTGACCCTCTAGGAAACCCCAAATGAGGAATAAACTCTCACTTCTATCCAGTATAATAGTTTGGCTTGGAAGAAAGTAGTTGCAATGAGTGGAATAATGCTCTACATGCATAAGAATGTCTGATTTATGTTACTCCAAATATAAAACCTACAAGGGGGATTAAGGATGCTATAACTAGAAAAAATATTCACTGTCTCTTTTTTGACGCATAATAACTCAAGGGTGATTCAGGCACCATGATGCTCATGTTCAGATAGGGTTTGAAGTCGGAGAAACAGTTTTCACTACTTTCAGAATTCTCTGGATGTAATAGCTATGGAAAAATACTAGTCACTCGTCTTTATCAGATGTTCTTCAATGGCGAGTGTACTAAAGAAGAAAAAAATTAAATAGCAATATCAGAGGATATTTAATTATTATAATCAGAATAAAAGTATGTACAAAATTAAATGGCGTATGAGATTGGCTAGTAGAATCAAGTTACGGTAGAATCAGGGTATACAAAATAATCAGAGCTATTGTAAACATCTAACAATCTGATAATTGCATTAAAATACTTCTTTTTGATGCCACAGAAAATTCATAGACTGAGATTTGCAGGAATACAGCTTTTGTTGGAATTACAGTAAACTCGAATTTATCACAAATGGAAGATTTGGAGATGTGAAAGAAGGGTTTTCAATTTTTGAGAAAAAATTGAAATTTAAAAATTCATTGTTTCTTAAACATTATTTATTGTTTTTACGTTTAATGTCATCATCCACAACATATTCATTATCCGTATTTACATAATTTTTTAAGCATATCATTATTAAAACATCTCATGTATAGCATGGTAGGTATCTGGAGAGTGGCAAAATTCACGTTTAACCACTAAAATTCACAGCAGGGAGCTGTTTGAGTTAGGCAGCATTTTTTGTCAGTATATTTTAAAATCCTAGACCTGCATCATCAATTTATGGGTCTGGAAACATTGGCCGGGTTTTACCGAATACAGAAAAATCGGGTCATTTCTGGCAGGGAAAAGGTGTAGCTTCTTCGAACACCACAGGCAGGGCAGATAATGATACCACCAGACAGACCAAAGTCTTGACACCCTCCCCACCAAATGCCCTTCACTCTAGGAACACTACTGCCCTCCACCAGATATTTACCACTCATTCAGAGTAGCTGGTAAATATATGCATTAAAAACCAGATTATCTTTATTTTGTAATCTCTATGGTCTCAGCTGGATACCAGTTAGAAACCTTGGGGCAGATTTACAAGCGATACTTTTGTGACGTAGTAGCGGCGTAAAACATGCGGCCAATTTACAACGTGATGCATCTAGGGAGATGCGTCACGTTGCAAAGCTCTGCGTCACATTATAGCTGCTTCAGGTATAATATATGCAGGGTGGGCGTTCCCATGCTGGAAAGCCTAATAAAAGTGACGCAGTGAAATCTACAAGATTTCACTGCGTCATTTCTAGGGCACCACTGTGTCAAGGCCTTACGCCTGCTTGAAGCAGGCATAAGGAGTGACGCAGTGTAGTGGGAATAGGCCTCAAAATGCATTGCTGAAGTTGCGTTGTGCTTGCGACACGATTCCAGCAATGCGTGAATTTTGCCCCAACAGATGCGTCAGAAATTTTGAGACATCTGTCAATCCTTGCGCCATGGTGCGCCGCATTGTAAATATGGCGCATCCATGGTGGCGCAAGGGTTTCTCACGGTGATGCAGAGAAAGTGACGCATCTCTACATATGCGTCACTTTCTTGTAAATCTGCCTCAATATTTTCTGCCCCAGAATCTCCTCTTTGAGATAAATGGGAAATTGTGACGTGCTCTTTGTTATGCAATTGTGTGCATTCTTGAGAGCCACATCTGATACTCACAAACAAGCACACAGTGAAACACAGGCACCGATTTACAAGCTCCTTGCGTCACTTTTGTGCCACTGTTGCATCACTTTTTGTGACAAAGCGGCTGCATAAACCATACGCCACTTTGCGGCCCATTTCCAACGTGATGCATCGAGGGAGATGCATCACATTGTAAAGCCCTGCACCACATTATACCTGCGTCAGGTATAATGTATGCAGGGTAGGCGTTCCAACGCAGGAAAGCCTCGTAGAAGTGACGCAGTGAAATCTTCAAGATTTCACTGCGCCACTTGTAGGACGCCACTGCGTCAAAACCTTATGCGCCTGCTTGGAGCAGGCATAAAGAATGATGCAGCACAATAAGTATAGGTCTCCCCATGCATTGCTGGAGTTGCGTTGTGCTTGCGACGCAACTCCAGCAATGTGTGACTTTTGCGCCAACAGATGCGTCAGAATTTCTGACGTATCTGTCACTCCTTGCTGTATTGTAAATACGACGCATCCATGGTGGTGCAAGGGTTTCCCACGCAGGCTCAGGGAAACTGACACATCTCTGCTCTAAGGCAGAGATGCATCAGTTTCTTGTAAATCTGCCCCACAGTGAGCCAAAAGCTGAGCCACACACACACAGAGAGAACCACACATCCTCAAAATCATAGGAAATGAAACATACGTGCAAACAAAAGCAGACACATAACAAAAACCCTCATAAGCACATAAAGACACCATCAGACACAAAACATGCACATGTGTACAGTGAAAAACACACAGAAGAATGTTGTCCTGGCTCCCTTCCTTCGCCTATTTAATTGCATCTTCACCTTACAACATCTATACTCTCACTCACATTGTTACACTCTGAAGTGTCTCTAAGGCGACTCACGGGGCTGTGTAGAACTCCTAAGATAAATGAATGAATGAATAAATGAATGAATGCATGATGCAACCTATGGGCCCGACGACTTACATCATAGACAAAGTCAGGTGCTTTAATAAGGCATTCAAGATCCTGTGTTCTATTTTGCAGGGTCCTTCTTCAGCTAGGCTAGAAAGATCCTATTAAACACCGCCCCGGGCATGGTGCCTCCCCCTCATTCCCCTGGTGCCCATGACAAGGTCCTCTGCCTGTGATTCACATGAACACTTGTGTTTCTTCAGATGAAGCCATTGATTAACCGGTTCATCTCAATTGAACTAATTCCATTTATCTGGTAAAAAATTAATTAGCACCCTCTTTAAGCTCTGCCGTCTGCTCCTGCGAAACGCTTGGTGACTTGCTGAAGTCAAACGACTTATTTGCATATCTCATTGAGTGTAATTGTTTGCTTAATTACTGATTCAAGTTGACTTTTTCATTTAATTTTCCAAAACGGAACACATTTTCAGAAATCTATCCATGTTTCTATATTTTCATGTATGTTTTTGTTGTATGTGATTTCACAGAAAAACATATTCCTAGAATTCCAAACTGTGGATCTATTAAAACTAAATTCTTTAAAATGTATTTTCTAGATGAATGGAATTCACCACTAGGTAGAATCCAATTTACAGAATGTCCTTTTATGTTGTAAAGGATGTTTTTTGTTTTTTTTTTAAATCGGTTCTCTCTTCTCTTCCAGTGTCGTATTAATTATAAATGCTGGTTAAATAATGCTATTTTAAGCAAACAAAAAAAATGAAATTCACCAGTTATCTCAAGTAACTATAACTCATGCCCTAAAGTAACTAAAACTCACCATGCACAGTGTTGTCATCAATGATGTAATTTCAGGTGTCATTTCAGATGTTGCAGTGAAATGGGTCAAACTTACTTTTCGAACCTCATTCCAAATAACATTGGGAAAAGGTTTATACTTTGTCGTCAGATTTACAATTACCACTCCAAATTAAGCAACATTGTGAAAAATATAGCCTCGGGGAACAAATTTACTATTCACACTCCAAACAATAAAGAAAAATAAGAAATATTTTATTTAAAGGAATAAAATAAATAGCAATAAAAATTATGAATTCTTATTTTGAATGTCAAAAAAATTGAAAAGTAGAATTATAAAATAAAACCTTTAAAAGTAATAAAAATAGTTACTAAAAGTTATAATATCTGATATATAAATGTATGTTAACACATTGCCAATAATTGAAAGAAAAATATTTTTAATAATAAAATATATAAATAAAAAAACAAATGATTTCTTAATAATTTATTTAAAAAAGAAATGTCATTTCAATTTTTTTCAACATGAATAAAAAACAAATATATTTGAAACAAAAATATAACATAGATTTTAAAATACTAATCACTCACAAGCCCGAATACAACAAGCTGAAACATAAAAATTAAAAAAGCTATTTAAAATGTCAAAATAATAATACAATTTTAAATAACTTCAAAATATTGTGAAAGCATTATTTTAAAATGTTCTTCACCCATACTCCATAAAAAAAATTAAAAAAAATATGGAAAACTATAAATAATCTTTAACAAATAAAAAATGAGATCATTATTTGAAACACTACCCATAAGGACCCCCTATATAACCCAACAACCCCAAAAACATAGCAACTGCAAATTTCATTTAAAATTTTTTAAAAACTAAGGTAAAATAAAAAAAATTAGAAATTAAAACATTAAAAACATATAAGAATATTTATAGAAATGAAAAAAACGTTAAAGCTCTTTCTCTCTTGGGTGTGGCTTGGTCTCTATTCAAGGTGGTGGCTCGCTTTTTAGCTCTGGTGAACCTGTGGCACCACTGCACACCACACAGCCTGAAGCTATCCATCACTGAGGGTAGGGAGTCTATGGTGCCCCCTTAACAAGTTTGCTGTATTGGAACACCCCAATCTCTCCGTTTTGGTGGTGCTTCACTCCGGTTTTGAAAGCGAGCAAAATAAAAAATGATGCCACCAGGGCCCAAGTCCTAAAAAAGAAGTGGAGATACTAACCTTGGGGCCGATTACGATGGCGGACCGACTCCAATCCATCCATCATCGTGGTGGTGACCGGGACCATCCACAATACATGCGGCGGTCCAGCACACCCAATTAGGATGCGACCGCCATCATGACGGTCGCATTTTGCACTTTAACATTGTGGCGGGTGCTGCTGACTGCAGCCCATGCCCCGATGTTCAAAATGCATGTTGTGCATTTCACTGCGCTATGTGGCAGGCACCACATGGTGCACAAATACCACCCCCAGACACAAGGGGGGCCCGCAACGGGCCCCCAAAACCAATCTCCGCAAGCCTTTCAATGGCGGTGTACCCACCACGGAAAGACTGGCTGAAGACAGCAACTTAATTTGGCGGACGGTGCCTACTAGCCACCGCCACCATTTTCTGGATGCAGACCATTCCGCCAGGCAATGGGAACGATTGCCTGTGGTGGTTCCGTGGCAGACGGTCTTTGTGTCTGCCACGGTTGGAGCCTGAATCCCCCGGCCATCGTAATGTGGCGGGGAGAAAATTGCGGTCCGATGGAGGGAGGACGGCCACCGCATGGCTGGCGGTGGCGGTCCTTCGGCCATCGTAATGACCCCCTTAGTTAGGCTGTGTGCAAGTGACATCACGTGTGTGACATCACAGATAGTGACATCCCACGTAACATCACAGGAATTGACATCACTGGAAGAGGCATCACAATCCATGGCTTGCAGGAAATGGCATCACAAGAAGTGTTATCAGATCTTAACTTAAGACCTCACATATATGTTTAGCAACTCTATTATGAGTACATTTGTGCTCATTAAGAGTATACATGCAAACCCTCCTGATTTAGGCAGAAGCCTCACAATTTGTAAGCTACACATAAAACAATATTGCCTTTTGTCAGCGTAAAGCTCCCTCTACCCAAGGATTGAACAAACTAACTCCAACGCCAGCCTCCTCAACCACGCACAATATTCCATGTGCAGCACATTTCCATGTAGATGTGATTGCTTTAGCTGCCTGTGCTCTCCAGAGGTGAGATCGCTCTACTATGCAAAGTATTCTTACTTGGCCTTACCCACCTGCACTCATTTCAGGAGACTGGAGCTCATTTTCCATAGAAAGCCAAAAATGGAAGTAAGGAGAAGGAGAGATAGGAAAAGAATGATGAAGGTAGAAAAGGGGATGAAAAAGAACCTGCAAGAATAAGCAACTGTAAGTGAGGGAACGAAAAAGGTTATGGCAATCTTGGGAATTCAGCAGTAGGACCCTAAGAAAAAGTTTGGGACTCTGAATTTATGTTTTTACAAATTACACACTGTCCTGCTTAATGTCACCTCCACATTTAGCAGCAGACATCTCTCCTGTTCTAATTGCTGTCTTAACTATATTTAAACCACAAGGAACATTCACCAGTGCAACCGAGGCACAGCAGAGCCTGGAATCAGTACAACCAAAATAGCCACAAAAAGAATGGACCAAAAATGTTACAGTGAGAGGTATCACCTCCATATCAAAATAAGTGATAGCTAGCCAGTGTCCAAGGATGAGACGAAAATAGTGACACAGGTAGCTCACAAGAAAAAGCCACATACAATTCCATTCTCAACTTGCACTTTCCAAAAAATATTGTCCTTCACAAGGAAATATTACTGCATTGAAAAACTACCCAAATGGGGAGATGTAGAAACAGAGAGAGACACCACAAACTATGGCCAGTAATCAGAATCTACACTAGACTACGTTTGCTAATAAGAACTTTACATATCCTAGACAAGTTACCTGCCAACATTGAGACCAGTGCTTAATCTGTAAAACAAATAAGTGCCAGGGTCCTCGTCTGGAGGCCATCACGCCTTTCACTAATCATTTCCCCTACCAGCACTACCAATGACAGCACCAGCAAAACTACTAACCATCACATTGCTACAAGTGTGACATTTTAGACTCTTCGAGGCCCCCAAAGCTATAAGAATGGCTGGTATTAGTTGTTTCTAATGTATATTGAATTAATAAACAACTGTTCTTCTGCTCATCTTTTAATTGCAGAAACAGCACCACCATGAGGCAGCTGTAATAAGTGCAGGAGTTGACAATAATGAGCCGGTGCCGAGCACCCAAAACTTCAGGCTCAAATTAAGCAATGAGGCCTACTTGACCTACTTGTTTACAGTAACACTAGGCATGGCTCCTCCACTGGGGTGGAGGAGCGTCGCCCCACTGCTTTCTCGCAGTGCGAGAAGCAGAAACATAAAATGGTAAAATTACCATTTTATGTTTATGCTTCTCGCACTGCGAGAAAGCAGAAGTGTTTGATTAGGGAGGGTGGGGCGGCGGTTCTGCTCTAGGGCACGGGAGGAGTGGCTTTCCCACTGCTGAGGGCGCTGACTGTTTAGTCAGCCCTCTGGGACTGACCAAACCAGTGATGCGCACTCAGCCCTTTCTCCATGTAGGCTGCAATGCAGCCTACATTGAGAAAAAGGCCTCCCCATAGGCGCATGGCTGGTCAGCGTCCCGACCAATCACAACGCTGCCATTGCAGCATTGTGATTGGCTTAGGGGAGGGGAGGGTGGCTGCCAGCCTCCTATTCCTGCCGGAGGCAGGACAGCAGGAAAGCAGGTCAGGAGCAGAGACAACGCAGGACCAGGGAAGGTAAATGTATTTTATTTTTAAATTACCCCCGCCATGCGTGAATCCCCGTGAGAACCCCCGCGCAACCCCCTCCCACCCGCGAGTCATGTACGCAGCGACTGAGTAACGCTGATCTGTGGGCTTATCTATTCATTGTAATCTCATCCTGTCCTTCAGGTTGAGGTTATACTGAATAAATGAGCCCACAGGTCAGTGTTACTGTAAACAAATAGGTCAAGACCCAGGCTGGGGATTTACACCCTTGCTCCTTACTGAGCCCATACATGTAAGATGGTGAGATGGGTAAAGTGTGATCTCTAATCTGGGTATCAGGAGTGACCAAGCATCTCCTGGCATGATACAGTGCTCTCCTGGCATGATAAAATGACCTCTACTATTTGAAATCACCACAGTGGTACTCAATGCCAACTGGAGTTGTGCTCTCTCTCTTCTCCCTTTACACATGCCCTCAGCTGTGAAGTCTACCTCTTACCTCTTAGACATACACTCACAATTAAGCTGCTGGGCTAAGGTTCTAAATATATCCCCGGTGATATCATCCCGCATTTGGAAGACTTTACACTCAGCCTCCTAGCTAACATACCGTTTGGCAAGAATCTGTCTGAGTTGTATCCCTCAGTCAACATGGCTGACTCCAAGGACCTTAAGAGGAAAGAAAGCAAAGGAAATTTAAAAAGGTCCGAACAGAAACTTCCAGTGCCTGACTCGATTAGCAGGGATGAATCAGACACCCGACTACACTGGAAACTATTTTGAAAAAAACTGAATGCAGTTCGCAACATAGATCAAAGCACCAAAACGAATACTGACTTGTTGCAAGTGGAAGTAGCTGGTATTACGAACTTGAATAGCAGACCTACTCAGTCTGAGAGCAGAAAAAGTAACTTTGAAGAGCACAATAAGGGTCCATTCCAAGCAACTAGAGAGCTCAGAATTCCTAATCACCTCCCTCAAACGCAACATCACGGATTTGGAAGATTGCAACAGATGGAGCAAACTCAGAAACTTCAGACTCTCCAAAGGGGGGGGAAGATATCACATATTTGATGATTGGCTTTTTGGAAACCTGGATTCCCGCTACTATGAAGATTTCTTTTTCTAAGGACTTTGAACTCAGATGAGCTAATCGAATCCCCACTTTCGAGCGTAAGAACTCCTCAGCGATGCGCCCAGTAATTTTCAACCCCTTGCGGACCCAGCATTCAGAAATCATCTTAGCCCATCTGAGGAACATTAAATCAAATTCCTGGCAGGGGCAAGGATATCCATCTAACAGGACTTTGCCAGAGACACTGTGGCAAGGAGGAAATGTTTTCTATCTCCGCGGAAAAGGCTCACTGAAAAATCGATTCAACACTTGTTCATCAGTCATTCCAAGTTCAAAATAATTTTTGAAGGCAAGGTTTTGATCTTTAATGGACCTTCTGACCAAAGTACTTTTTTGAATAACGAAAATCAGATGGACAAGGACACTGCTTCCACTGGATGAGGTCAATCTCCCCTTGACATTTCGTCACATCAATTACTCTGGGCCTCATTAGGATGGCGGTCGGTTTTGCATCCAACGGCCATCCATTCGGAAACAGGACTGCCCGACTACAAGTCGGCGGCTCCGCCAGCTGAATTAGGATGCGACAGCCACAATGGCGGTTGCAATGTCTATATTTTGTATTGCTGTGGGTGCTGCGGTCTGCAGCACATGCCACAGTACAAAAAATGGACATCACACACATCCCTGCACTACGTGGCAGGCACCATGCTTTGCCCGCCACCCGGTGCAGGGATATGTATAAACCCAGAACTGAGGGTAAGGGGGTCAGGGAAGCCTACTATGGGCCCCCCAATGTCCCTTTCCGCTAGCCTTTTCATGGCAGGTAAACCGCAATGAAACAGCCTGCGGGGAGGGACACCATAATCCCTATGACGGTGCCTGACAGGCACCCCCACTATTGTAGAGATTGAAGTTTCCTCCGACGGTCCGATAGGCTCCTTGAGCCCATCAAATCCGTGGTGGTCGATCCCTCCGACTGCCACACATCCGCCGGCTATACTAATGTGGCAGGCGGGAAACTTCATTATGATGGCTGTGGGACAGCCACCGAAGGGTTGTCTGTGGTGGTCCCACCGTCATCGTAATCAGGCTGTCTCTTGCCTCCTGTTGGCAGACTCCTTTGGCAACTTTTGAGTGTCACTGCACCATCGGACCCTTGGCATTACAACAGACTGCACTGGTTATTTTCAAATATGACACATGGGACATGTTTGGTTTGTGTATTAAAATTCCTCATACATGGGGATTTGAAATGGTGCGTGAATTGCTGTCTTGTTAACTTCAGCCTTACCACTACGGTTGAAAGCCACTCAGATTAATACATGTAAGTTTGGCCCTGCCAGTTCTTCACATTTTTCTGTGTTCTTGGACAGGACCTCACCATACAAATTGCTGTTTAGTAAGACTTATATTAACATTATGGTATTCACTCTTCCTTGGGGGTAAGTGGCTCAGGTCTACTATTCGCTACCCCAGACAATTCTGCTGTACCCACTACCTACAATCCTGTCTGTGCTTACCGTTCTTCCATATTCCATACATCTCCTGCAACTGAGATTGCATCAGTTGTAATAATTGCATGGAGAGTTTATGCTATACAATATATCTCTGCCAATGTTACTCCTGGTTTGTCACCTAGCCTCTAGGTTTGTAACCTGATCAATGCAGGTTCTATCTATCCGGGGGGGTCTCATTTAGAACATATATGGAACCTTTACTGATTTATATGAAGAGTGATTCATTTCCCCAAACTGTAGTTTGCATGTTGCTAAATGTTGTTGTTGGGTTGATATAGGAAGCTGGCTTTCCATGTAGTGCACCAAAATGAGGTACACTATGCAGAAAGTCCAGACGACCCTTATTGACTTACAGGGCTTAAACTAATAATCCCAAATTCTTTCTTTGTGGTAGTGTGTGCAAGCAGTTTAGGCTAATCACAGGGTAGTGTTGAGCATTTGTTGTACAATAAATGAAACACACACCCAAGAAGAAATCAAGACCAATTTAAAGCATAACCAGATTTTTATATAATTTGAGATACCAAGATAATCAGGATCAGGTAAGTACTTTAGACGTTTCAGATTTTCATAGGTGGAACAGTAGAAAATCGTGCCGTCAGATTTGAGGCATGCGCCTCAAACGCAATAATGTTATCCTATGGGAGAAACATTCAGTGCATAGGTACTCTTACAAATGATTCGCTGGGTTACTCTCCTGCAGTTAAGGTGCTTAGGGGCCAAGGTCCAAAGAACCAACAGCAGTTCAGATTTTCCTGCCTGGGTGTGTCTGGATGCAGAGGTGTTGGTCATGATGTTGGCCTCAAACTCTACCCGTTGAAGTCTATGGAGAAACCTGTAACAAGAAAAAAGTCTGCAAGTGGGGACTTGGGGACAAGTTCAGCTGAACCAAAGGGGGGGCTCAGCTTTTAAGGGTCTCTAGGGCAGGGGGGTACCATTGGTTGGCTCAGACTCGGGCTGTGGGGGCTTGGATTCAGAGGTCTTTGCAGGTCAGAGCAGGTTTCTTGCGTGGCTGGCTATCACTTCTTGGGACTGACCGGGCGATGGGTGGCAAACAGGACAGCAGGGCCACTCTCAGCACTGGCCTCAGTGACACTGATGTCCTTCATCGGTAGGTCGGTCTTGGCATGGTTGGTGTCCAGACTGGACACTTAACAAATCTTGGCTGCTGCAAGGTCTCTGATACCCAGGGTATTTGTGCTGGAGGTATCCTGGAGGGTCTAGTGGCACACAACTTGCTGGGTAGATGGGGCTGACCTCTGGGAGCCATAAAATCCTGACCTCTGGAAGCCATAAAGTCCTTCTCCTGGGGTGCTGCTTCCTCAGTGGACCCGGCGGTCAGCGGAAGGGGATGCCTGCAGACTGCAGAGAAGGGGATCCTCTGCTTTAAGGCTGATGCTAACAGGTGGTTGAAGTGCTGGCTGCCCTCCAAGGCTTTAGGAGGATGCACAGCTGCTGGAAGAGTCGGGTCTTTGCAATTGTCGGGACAGCAGCAGGCAGGCGGGGTTTTGTGCCAAATCCGGGGATGGCCCACAGTTCTTGTGTTTTTGGCTCTCATTGGTCCCTCTTCTGCTCCCAGTAGATGAATCTGAGTTCCTGCTCTGGGAAAGCTGGGGTCGCATATCAAAGATGATAGAGGCATTGAAGCCTCTGGCCTTGATATGCTAAAACACTAGCCATCCTGCTGGAGAAAGTGGGAACACCTTCCTTCGTAGCAGGCATTGTTTCTTACCTGAGAGAGCATGGTCTGTCTCCTGCAGGTGGTCCAACACTTGTCTGTGGTGGCATGCTGGACAATGCCAGTCAGCCAGCACACTAAAAGAATAGTCAGATTCAGGGGGCATTTATAAGGTGCCCTATGGGTGCATGTCAGAACAAGTCCGATACTGGCATCAGTATGGATTTGTCAAGACGGGGTGTTTGATACTAAGCACCATTATGTTCAGTGAAGCCATTATGTAGCTGGGTAACTCGTAATGACCAGTGCCCAGTACATATACCTAAGATGGCTTCCTGAACACTTGCAATGTCATGGCAATGGAACCAGACAACACAGGGGCATATCTGCTCATGTAGATATGTCCTCACAGATAATATTCTGCACCCTGCCTTAGGGCCCTAATGCCTGCTGGTGGGGTGACTTACATATATTATATGCAGTGTGTATGGGCATTGCACACAGGGAGTGTGCTGCGTCATGTTTTCAAAAATGGTTTGCACCATTTCACGCAGCCTGCAATGTCAGTCTGCTGGCAATTTGTATGTGCATCCCTTATGGTGGCATAGTACATGCAGCAGCCCTTAGGGACCCCATTTAGTACCCATGCCCTAGGTATCAAGGGTACCATTTACTAGGTACTTACAGGGGTGCAAAATTCCTTGCCAATTCATTTGAAAATTGAACATGTACCTTGTTTTAGGGAAGGAGCACTGGCATTGGGGCATGGTTAGAAGGGACCCAGTGCACTTTAGTTGAAAAGCACCAGTACAAGGGCAAAAGGTGGAGTTAACCACATAAAAAGGAGGCACTTTCCTACATGTGAGTGTCTCCAAATTTATAGGCTGTTCACTTGTAAGAGTGTTTGCTATTCAGTTAACTAATTCCCCATAGCTCCCAGCTCTTATTCCTCATGCCTTGGGACTTTCCCTCTTTCCTCGGAGAGAGGGCATCTGCTTGATTCCCACGTTTTTTTTATTATTACATTCATTTGACTCCCCTCCCTTTCTTCCCACCACGTGGCTCCCTACGACCTCACCAGATGCGTTTGTTACACTCCTGAATTACCTAATCCTCCATTCTCCACATCGCATCGCACACACAGAATCATCCTATATGGCCTTTCTGAAAGAGGTGTCGCTCAATACCAAGTGTCTCAACCATCCGGTGAAAG
The DNA here is from genome assembly GCF_964204655.1 of Triturus cristatus. NCBI lineage: Eukaryota > Metazoa > Chordata > Amphibia > Caudata > Salamandridae > Triturus > Triturus cristatus. The sequence goes on along the minus strand of NC_140593.1, from coordinate 1,079,008,646 downwards.
GCAAAAAGATTTCCAACTATTGTAACAGCCTTAAGGGTGACATATTATTTCTTCAAGAGTCTAAAATTGGTTACCAAGAGGCCCTATCCATGAGAGGTGGATAGATTTCTGATTTGGCCTACTTGTCTGCTCTGTCCAAGAGAAACACTCCAGCCTCAATAATATGCCACAGTAAGTAACATAGTATAAAATTGTAAACTTGTCAATGATAGCAGTATTGTGATGGTCTTTTTTTATTTTTTTGTGGCCTGCTGGCCTCTTCTTTCAGCCTTAAAACTTGAGAACCAACACATGTTTCGTCGTAATGGGGCGTACCCCACGACTTCGTTAGGGCTAAAAAACAGAAAACAATCTCAACTGAAAAGCTTCATGTAATTTCAAACCAATATTGCACCCACATTCTAGTGACAAATGTGTATGTGAGCGTGCGCTATATATTTGCTACAGGTGGCAAATATGTGGAAGCCCATGTGCGCACTATAAAGTAATCATGACAACATTTATGACAGTAAATACCTAAAGCATCCTATACTTGGGCAACATATTGCTGTGTTTACCACTGTTCTTGTTCTCGTGACCTACCGCGCGCTGTCCCCTTCCAGTGCACCCTCTCCCAATGTACTATGTTCCATTGTAGAACCTTGGGCGAGGGTGGCAGTTGGAGGGCAGTTGGAGGAGGACTGATGGTATTATAAGACGCCTATTGGTGTCAGGGCACTACTTTGAATAAAGACTACTTCGCTTACCTTATTTCGGTGTTGTGGTCTTTACAAATTTGGCGACGATTGCCCTGACACCACGACGAGCCTGCGTGTGTTTCCTGCACACCTCTGTCTTCCTCAAGATTGCGATCTCAGTGGGCGTCAAGTGTTCCAGTTCCCATACTGTGGTGCCTGCATCTAATTACTATGAATTCTACTGCACCGATTACGTGGGAGAGCGACACCTGCCTCCAGCTCCTCACGGTGAGATCAACGCTGTTTTAAGCTGTTTGGCCCCCTGCACTGACTGTTCTTTGGCATTAGCGAGCTTTCCTTGGGCATTGACTTTAATATACTGTGCCATATAGAACATGCACCCTTTGCCCGCCTTTGCCTTTGGTGCCACGTGAGGAGGACCCCTTCACTTATGACTTCGCCTCTCCTGAGGTACTCTTAAATTGTGCCATTTTTGGATGTTTCCCTGCGATTGCTAAGCTACGCGTTAGTGCTGAGTTTAGGCTATCCTACTAGGAAATACTGTTTTCCGCCCTACGCGATGCCAGCATATCTCCTCAGACTCCTCCTTGAGGCACAACTGTGCAGTTGTTACGTCAGTGACCTGCAACACGCTTCGGCCGATTTCCTTTGGGCTACGCATTCACCACGCAGCAGCCATTTTGAGGATCTATTCCAACGCTACTGCCGTTCTACAGTGATATGGACACTTACTTCTGCTCTTCACAGTGCGTTTCAGTGTTCATCTCCCGTTTTTCAGTGATGCACACACTAACTAGTGCGTGACTTTGTCAGTGATACGCACACTTCACATTCTAATTGCCAGCCCTGGCCAGCATTCTGAATGCAGATTCTTCAGTGAAAATTCAGTGGTGAACACACTTCGTGCATCTTCAAAATAACATTTTGACTGTTTAATACGCTGGTCATCACTTCTGTTATCTCTCTCACCTTCGCTATTGCTCACTTTCGCTTCAATTTTTTTTTTTTCTTCTCTCTTTGCCATCCTCTCATTCTCTACTTTTCGCATACCCTTCTACTCCTTCTATTCTCCATAAGTAACATTCTTCTTTCCTTCCCTCTTTCTTTCCTGTTCTCCTCTTCCCGTTCCCCCCATGGCGTCTGGTAACGTTTGGAATCTCTCACCTCCTCAACCTTTCATTCCTGCGCCTGATGATTCTTCTCTCAAATGGGAAGACTGGCGCGAGTACTTCGAGAATTACATCTCCACTTTTGAGGAGGATGGTGAAGAGCTAACTTCTGAGAGAAAGAAGAAAATGTTACTGCTTGGGTGCAAAAACTATGACAATTTACAACCGCATAAATAAAAAACCCAGACCTGCAGGTGAAGATGACGTCGACGCTAATGCTTTAGAGGATCTGACAAATTATTTTAAACCCACCGTATGTGTATCAGTCCATAAGTACAAATTCTTCCATCGCAAACAGAGTTCAGAAGAGTCCATTGAAGACTTTGTCTCTGCACTTAAGAACTTAGCATTATCCTGTAGATTTGGTGAGTTGCATGATGAATTTATACACGACCAGATAGTTATGCGATCTGCCAATCATGAAATCCAAGAAAAGTTATGGGCTAAGGGTGAGGCTCCCCTCCAAGAAATCATTGACATTGTCAAAAGGGCAGAACTTACTGGTAGGTGTGCTAAAGCTGTCCTTTCAGAAGACAAGCATAAACCAGTTGCAGAAGAACAACCCATAGTAGCCAGGGTAAAAAGCTTTAAAAGCACCGCTCAAAAACCCTCCCATGATTCTAGCCTAAGGAAAGAGCCTTCTCCCAAAGCCATGTTGACCAGAAACAGTAAATGTTTTAGATGCGGTAGCAGATTCCACTTAGCGAACGATAAACCATGCCCTGCCCTCAAGCAGAAATGCACTAAATGCGGAGTTATAGGCCATTTTGTTAAACAGTGTCAGAGCAAACAAAGAAGGAACTCTAACGTAAAAATGGTTGTACCTGAGGAATATGACGAGTTGACTAAATAAGCAAAAAAGGCCAATATTATACAGTTTGCCAATTATATCATGATCCTTGTGGACCCAAATTTTGCACATCTGATCTCGAAATATGTCTGGCAAGGAGGACTCTCCCCAAAGTGGACTCTACCGTATCAATAGAGGTATCTTATTCATCGAGCACCAAGCAGCCTAATCCTAAACCCAGGGTGAATTGTCTTAATTTTCATTCTTTAATAATAGTTAGGATCTGTGACTCTAAGAAAGCACCAAGAGGGATTTTCGCTTGTCAAATATAGCAAATGGAGTGTAATTAGCTTCGCTTGTTATTAGAAGTTATTAAGATTTCCATCATCGTTCCTGTTCCAAATGCTACATAACTTTAAGATATGTGTTCCACGTAGGTACACATATATGTTGAGCAAGGTATGGAAAATCTAGACTTACATATCTGTAGATATTCTTTTTCTGCAGAATAGTAAATTGACCCCCTTCAAAGTCCCTACACTTTCCCTGCTGTTGATTTGGTTGGAGTGGGAATAGTTTATCTGACTCCTCCAAAGTCCAACACTTTCTCTATTGTTGTTCAGATTGCAGTGGGAATAATCATTTTAACTGCTCCGAAGTCCAACACTTTCCTTACTGTTGCTTATGTTGGAGTTGTAAACTTTTTCTACTGTTAGTCAGGTCAGAGTGGGAGTAGTGAATTTAAACCCTACAAGTCTATTTTTTTTAATCTAATTAAAAAAACAGTACGTATATTTTTGCTCTAAATGTAAAAGTTGATTCACTGTAAATTATTAGTAACTATTTAATTTTTTGAAATATGTTTTATTAATTGAAATTTAATTGAAATTTTACCTAATGTTGTTAATGTATTATTTATTTTTTAATATCTAGGGTTAGTAATTACAATTATTTATCATTGTTATTTAACAGTATTATAATAGTAATTTTATTTTTAAAATGTTAATTTTATTAATGTTCTGTGATTATTCTACAGTATATATTTCATTTTATGTTTGTAAGTTATAATATTTTATAACGTATTGCAAAATATAATTTTTTATGTAAAATATAATTTTTTTAAAGTTTTAGGATTTTTTGGGTTTGTATATACTTTAAACATATATTTTAATACAATATTTGTAGAGTTGTATATATTTTAAAGTTAATATAGTGTTAAACTTTGATAAAATTACATATTTATTGACGATATTATGGTTGTGTATATTTTTGTTGATATTTGTGTTCTCTATATGTTTGGCAATTTTATGTTGACTACATTATTAGATGTCTTTTTTGTTGGCTTTTGTAACACATTGCTTTTCTTCTTTCTCCATAAAACAAATACTCCCAGATTCTCATATTATTTGGTGCAATCACAGGCCCCAAGCACAACATGGAAGCAGCAGTTTGATTTTGAAAAATGAATAAGAACTGCTAATAATAATATATGTGGTCACTGCAAGGCCCAACCAATCACAAAGTCAGAAACAGGGAGATAGGCAAAAATAATTTAAAATAATTTAAAACAGAAAATTATATATGTGGCCCAAAGACCAGCACACCAGATGCCAACCACCGTCAGGACAATAGTAAGATATCTGGACAAATATCACAAAAAATATCGGTGGGCTCTAAGAGGTGCTTCGCACTCTCAAACTAATGGCTGACTACTTTAGAGGAACTTTCCCGAGACAGCCAAATATATGCAGAGCAAGACTGTCTAAGATAAAAAACAAATCTGTCAAAAATCTAGTCCCTGCCACAGGCGCTTGTAGCTCCAGTACAGCAACAGAGAGGGTGGTGTCTGCGGGCCTGAACACAGTGCACATTATCCCTAATGTTTTTGTTAAGTGCATGTTTACTCTGAAGTGTAAATAGGAGCTGAAACAACAAAAGTATATTGTTATCCAACTCCATGGTAGTAGGAAATCCTTTATTTCGGCCCAGAGACCATAAATGAGCAATTGAAATAAATACATCATAATGATAAAAAACACATAATAAAGATAATCACCGGAAAAAATAGAAAGAAGACAAAATGTGTAAAAACATTATAATAAGATATTATCCATGGGATGGGCCTTTATTTGGGACCTCAGGGGAAATAATTATCACTATCAACATAAACCTCCATAATAGTCTAGGTGTGTGCCAAAATGTGGTCCGCCTTGTTAAATAGCCCAACCCCCACTATCTGGAAGAAAAAAAAAGGTATTCTCCAACTCATACTAATCATCAACATAAATATCCTATTCTAATAAAAGAAATATAAACATTTAATAAAAAGAAATATCAAACAGAAAAAGACAAGCTTAAAAGCAATTCATAAAAGCTATTTTGACTAGTAATACTGTACTCATGAAAAAAAAGAATGTGGCATATATAAATATATACATGGTAGCAGTAATAATTAAAGGTTCACAGATATTACACTTTTCAAACTCATTGTCCAAGCCCTCCATAAAAACATACAACCGCAAATACTAAAGGCTCATTTGTGTCGCTTTTCAAGATACGCATTGCCTCCCAGCAGTGCCTTACACCCTTAAGTTTGCACCATGTTAAGATCAAATTTTTCATAGGATGGAATATCTGGGACAAAATAGTAGTAAAGGTACCTCTGTTTCCGTTAGTAAGGGACAGAAGGGGCAACTCTCCAAATCACCTTCCATTTTGCACCATCTCGAGGTAAGGCTTCTTAAGTGTTGGATACCAAACCTGAACTGGCTGTATACTCACTTGGCCTTTTTTAGCAGCAGCTTATCACCTTTGGTAACTTTGTCAGGTATAGCCCACAGATTTCCTAAATTAAGTAATTCGAGCTGCTTTTTAATGTGCTTTAAAACAAAGGGGTACAGGTGGTTATATCACCGTTTATTAGGCCCCTAAGTGCCTTTCTGTAGACGGTTAATTCCGGAGTGGACCATATCCTCACCCAATATAGCAATGGTTTAAGAAGGGATACCTGATGAATGGGATTGAGAGCTAGATCAAATCTTAACGGCACCAATGGTGCACTTTGCAGCAGATCAAGAAGGCCTTGTTATACAACTCAGTGGTACTCATTTATTGATCTTGAAATGGTGAACAGTTTGGTGGACTATCCTGGATTTGAACTTGTGACCATTAGGTCAAGCACAGCGGATGTATTGTCCACTGAAGCACCAGACCCAGCAAAAATAAAAATAAATTGATGATAATGTTCATGACCTTCAGGGTCCCGCAACCATGTCATCAACTGAGAGATTAGCAAAAATCATTTGAAATTGAGGATATTGTTTGTGCTATACAGGCTAGTACATCAGGCCCCAAACAGGTCCAGAACAAAAGCATTAACACTGTATAAAAAAATTGAGCAAACATCTCTATATCTCTGCAGCCCCACTCCAGTACAAATAAATGTTCCTGTACCTACATCATGCCCTTTTCTTTTCCTTAGTTCCCACATGGCCTACTCTGCAGCACGCAGGCCTCCCCATTTGCAAGCTCCTCCTGTAACAAACAAAAAACAAAATGATCCAAAAAAGAGGGGAAATGATGCCCATTAACCAGATATAGCTTACAAAGAACCATCACTTATCCAGATCCAAATAGCAGGCACTCAACTAAAATGATGGGGAGTCTGAGGTACTCACAGATTTAGTTGATGCTTACATACATCAAGTGCAATGGTTGGTGCTTCGGCTGTAAATACAAATAACGATAATAATAGCAATTGCGATAGAGGCGAGTTAAAGTTCCCCAAGCTGCGCTTTCAGGCTGGACATGCACCAGAAACATCAATTCACTATATGATAGACTTCTAGCAGGAGAAAAAAAAGTGCAGGTCCATTTAATTTCTGATATTCATTCTGGGAACGGTTTCACGGCTCCTGCCCTAACTCAAAGCTATGTGATTGGTGTGAATGCAAATAAATTTAAACAATGCGCTGACTATGGTTAGGCCAATAATTGATGTATGCACAAATATGCTCTTATACAAAAATATGCACCAGTTTTAGTCTAACGATACAATTCAACCACTGCCTAACTGGTCTGGGTGTCTACTTACACAATCTAATGAGCACTCTATGGTCACTCTTTGGAAACATGGAGCAGCCATAGAAAAACAATAAGAGAAAAAGACGATCATCATAAGACTACCCAACATCAGTTCAAAGGAATAAAGCCACTGACCATGAGAGAAATGAGGAGACACTGAGCAGCACGATGTTCAATATGATGGATATATTATGTAATGTTGACGCAATTATTACTAGTGAAACTTTGCAGCTATGTTCCCCCGATTGAGTGATAACATCAATGTTTGATATTCTGAAAACCAAAAAAAAACGCTCATAAAAAAGGAAGCTGGTGTGGCACACCCTAAGTACCTTTACATTTTTTTTAAAGTGCTCATCATAAACTCTGAGGCCTTCATTTTACAGTTAAGAACAAATACTGTGATAATGCCTTGCAACAGTCAATTCATTTTTGTTATGTTTAGATGGTTGTATATCAGAAAATCGAATTGTAAATATCGAGCCACCAAAATAAGGTTCAGGCGGAATCCAGAGTTTTGCTCTGTGGAATTCCACAGTGTATCCTAGCAAAAAGTGAGAGGGGCCACTTTACCACCACAGGGGTAGGGCACCAAATAGACCTCAGTCAAGACAGAAATCCCCTTTGGGTATCCTAATACGCCAAATCACGTACACTCAGTCATTTACTCAAATCACCAGAACATAACACCACCACCATCAAAGGCCAATGCTTATACAAATATACACATATGTTATTCAATGTTAAAAACCAGTAAATAACAACACAATTAAGCAAATGATGCCCACAATGTTTTTCTAACAAACACACAGTTAATACAGTATTGGGAGAACCTGCAAGAAAAATGGTTTCTAATCAATTCAACAGGCCAATACATCAGACCAAGTTCTTTCTTCTGACATTTGGTTTTCGTACATTAGACTTAATTGTCATACAATAAACTTAACACCATTAGCAAATGTCATCCACAGTAGGCCTGTTATCAAATGGCGTGGACGCGTTTCGGTGGGTATTGTCGCTTAAACACCACATTCTTCAGGACAAAGGATGATATCTCCCAGAACACAATACGAATCTATACATAATCACATGGACAAAGACCTAAAAAGGAATAAAAACATTTTTAGAAAACTATTTAACTATTGATTGGCATTTGCTAGAACAGTATTTATATCCTGGTGATGAACCACACAATCCATTCATACCACACATAACGTCAAGGGGGTCTGACACATATCCCTCCTTTTGTCCTAAAACTTGTGTACACCATCCACACCCCAAATATCCTATTGACATACAAAGTAGGTGATGAACCATACAATCCATAGCGTCACAGGATTTGGACACCCATCACTCCTATTATCCTAAAAAAGTGTGTTTACCATCCACACCACAAACATCAAATTGACATCCAAAGATGGACACTCATGTATCTAAGGAACACATTTTGAAGTACCTGCATTCAATCCCAGAGTTCTGGACTGAGGTACTTCTATATCCACATTCAGAGGGGTTAAAAAACCTCGCTCAGAGTCAGCCACAACTAATGTATTCAGTAAAATTTCTTCAGAAAAATAGAAAAAACCCTTTTGTTTAAATACTCGTCCCTAATACTACATTTGGGTTTCTACCATTATTGGAAAAAACGTAGGAACATTACCTCGCACGCTAGTAACTTTTATTTCATCTGATGAAATGGCTATTGTCCAATAAAAAATATCTGTAAACAAATATATACCGATTTATAGTTTTAATCTCATTGGTTTTAGGGTATTTTACACTGCCATTCAGATGATACTCTAACCATCTTTTTTAATTGTGTGAACAAAAAGAGTAAACAGGCACAGATACGATATCCATTCTCATCTTCCTGATTATTGGGTAAAATCACAAATCATAATTGATCTGCAAGATAAATGAACATTAGATATGAGGCAGTATATCTAAAATTACTGTCTGTTAAGTCAACCTCATCCCTATGTCTATATTACTGTGAAACCTTAGCATGACTTATTCAAAAATTCTTCACTAGCTCCTTCTGTGCCTATTATATCTAACGTCTAAAGGCCAGACTTAGCAACTTTATTTTTATATATAAAAGATCCGCAATAGCCGCCCGTTCTCTTACTGTTCTTTCCTCGTTCTTATTGGAAACTCCAAGGGTGCTCAGCTAAAAATATATTGTATAAAACTTCCTTCAGGTACATTTCAGATGTAATACATCGACTTCTCCCTGTTTCGCTAAAACATAATGAAAACGGCACCACAACGTGCTGCCGTCTGCATAATTATCTAAACGGCACAACAACGCAGTATACGCTGCATAATTATCTAAATCTCCCATAACTCTCGCTCGCAAATTATGGATCAACCCCCTCTCTCCTCATTCAAAGGGGCAGTTCAGGTGTGGTACCTTCGTTTTAAAGAAACGTCCCTACGGACTAATCTTCCCATAAACAGGGCGTTAAAAAGTCTCAAGCTCTTGTTAACCTGCCTAACTTTAAAAGGCGAGTACTCCTCCTTACCTCTTTAGCGTGTCGATAACTCCTACGGGGAGAAAAACGCCTCCGTTATCAGGAATCTTTTTGACAACACCCAAGCGGGAGAATTTAATCCTCCCACATCGCTACACGTGACCCACTATGTCACTCTCGTTAAAGCTAAATAAATCAAAATCTTTGTGAGAAGAGTCGGCCGTCTTATCCTACCACAAAGTGCGGGACTTTCCACAATATTGCTGTTTGAAGGAGCTTCCTTGTTGGATGTTTTTACTTCATAGCATCTATGTAGCGTCCTTATTCCCCCTATCTTTATACAATAAAATCCCTGACCAAACAGCGCACTTTCTACATATTCCTTGGAATTCAATTTCGGCATAATATTGTTAAATCGGTCACTTAAAATAGGGCTAAACTATGTATTAAAATTCAGGGTTAACTTACCCATCAAAATGCCATCGCCCTATGCATAGCCCATATTAGCATGAATGGCCAACCTTGAACAATCAAGGCAGACATCTTAGATTGTCTTTATCGTGAAATGGCCAGTACATATAATGCACTATACCTCAACGCAGATCCCCCTTACAAATCCTTTCTTAACCTTCCATTACACATACCTTCATTTATTTGTCATTATTTCCTCAAATACACAGTCAGAGTATCTCTTTTATTATTATTTTATATTTTTAACTGTCAGTTGTAAGAAAGAATCATAGACCTTAAATCTCATATATTATCTGTGTATTATCTAGTTAGGGCATATGAGGGGTATAATTTATGTGTAATATCAAATGTACAGTACTTTCCATCTTCTAATCTGAACAGACCAATAACTAACACCTTAGGGGAGCTCCTCACCTAACTTCATATTGTTCCTATTAGGCGTTCTCATTGCTCTTTGGAGTTAAGGCCATTTCATACAGTATTTAATTGTGAAATATACCATTGCTCTCTAGTTTTACGTTTGAGTTCCATATTGACGCCTCTCTTACCCAAGAAGATTTTTTCCAGGATAAACCACTTGATATCCGAATCACTATGTCTCATCTCAGTGAAATGGGATACCAGGGGAGCATTCACTTTGTTGGTTCTTATGGCTGAGCGATGTTCTTGAAGCCTAGTGCGTAACTCCCTACTGGTTTCCACTACGTAACCCTTGCCGCAGGGGCAACGTAGGAAATACACTATACTCCTGCTCCTACAGTTGTTGAGCGTTCTAGATACAACCTGGCATCCATTATGTTCTAGGCTTTTGGATTCAATACATAAGGTACAGACATTACAGTTTCCACACCTTGAATTACCAATAGCTGGTCTTCCATCAAGAGTAGTCTGTGAGTTCTGAACACCTTCTCTATAAGTGTGAACCAATTCATTTTTTATATTTCTGTTTTTTTTGAAAGCATAAATTGGTCTTTCTAATTTCGTTTTCTCATCATCATTGACAATATGCCAATTACTATTAATAACATTCTTTATCCTATTACTAAGGTGGGAAAAGTTGCTTACCACCACTACCTTTGTCATATATTTCTTTCTTTGACCTGTTTTGTTCAACATCGCATCTCGATCGTAGAACCTGGCTCGCTTACATGAATGCGATATTAGTTTTTTAGGGTAGCCCCTGTCTATGAATTTCTTTTTTAAGGTCTCAGCATGTTTATAAAAATCCTGTATATCAGAACAGTTTCTTCTTAAACGGAGAAACTGGCTAAAAGGGATATAATCCCTCTGAGATTTGGGATGGAAACTTGAATACTGAAGCAAGGTGTTCTTTGCCATCGGTTTAGTATACAATTTCATCTCCAAAACACCATCCTTATCTTTAATCGAAATGTCTAAAAAATCAACTTTTGACCTACTGTATTGTGAGGTGAATTTGAGGTTAGGGTCTCCATGTTCAACCATAACAGAAACTCTTCTAGCTGCTCTAGGCCGCCATCCCATATAAAGAAGATGTCATCAATGTAGCGGTACCAGCCCGCTACATTTTCATAGAATGGTGTGAGTTCGTTATAAATATGTTTCTTCTCGAACTCCCCTACATAGAGGCATGCTAGACTCGGTGCACAGCTGGCCCCAATGCTAGTCCCCTTCTTCTGCCTAAACAGCTAATCTTTAAACATAAAAATGTTGTTAGTCATCCTCATGCATTCCACTATAAAGTCCTTATTAACTCCCTCCAGGTCTACCTCAGTGAGCGTTCTATGTACTACATCCACAGTCGCTTCCTGGGGGATGTTTGTATAGAGAGACTCAATGTCCAGGGTAACCAGACACTGAGTCTCTCCATTACCCTCTAAGAGTGAAATAATATGTGCTGAATCCCGCACATATGATTTGAGGCCACTCACCAAAGGACGTAAAAATACGTCCACGTATTTGCTTAGTGGTTCCAATAGTGAATTAATACTACTCACGATGGGTCTCGGTGGTGGATTGTCACTATTTTTACGTACCTTAGGTAGGCCATATAGAGGTGGAATTCTAGGTTCTTGGTTCTGTGTTATTTAAAAATGTAAACTCTTCCTTACATATCCAGTTGTTTTCTTTTGCTTCCATAAGGAGGTTCAGACAGTCCTTTGTTAACTTGGTAAGTTTGTTGTGTTGTACAGGTTCATAATGAGTAATTGACTGAGTGTACGTGATTTGGTGTATTAGGATACCCAAAGGGGATTTCTGTCTTGACTGAATTCCACAGTGTGCCAAAAAAATGCTGCACGAATTTGTGGAACTCCGAGCAGGCAGACATGCTTGACTGCCCATTCTGGCTGCTTTTTTATATGTCATTAGCGCAATGTGTGCTTCTGTGCTGAAAAATCAGCTCGAACAGCACCAAGTGTTTCTCATGGGCACAGCCATTTTGTTTTATTTGTTTTCTGCTCTCTACATGGCTCTGGGCCTGTACCCATTTCAATCCTTCCCCGCCCTACTCATCCACCCCTCATTTGCCTTTTTTTAATCAGTGTGTGTCTTAGGGGCTCATTAGAATGGCAGGCGGAGGCACAACCGCGGTCCTGGCGGTGGCTGAAAATGTATTTTTCCACACTCCAGCAGCAGTCATCGCGTCCGCCATATTACAATGGGCAAACATAGCCCATTTCCTGTCCGTCGTGGTGCGACGTGAACCGCCATAAATATGCACCCGCCACTGTGGCGATGGGAGCCAATAGAGAACCACCGCCGTGCGGAATGACTTCCCACCCGCCGTACAAATCAGGATGCCCCAAACAGCCCGTCACACCGCAGCGGAGAAACCACCCAACCAGAGACGACGGAAGCACGACAGCGGAGCGCAAAACCATACTCCCGGTCGCCTCCAGCCGGTCCCGACAACAATGGATCCAGCTCTACAAGCCTTTCCGGTGCTGTACCTCCTCCACTACCTGCAAGTAATGCACCGTCGCGGACAAAGCCCAGGTACACAATTACCCAACTCCGCACACAACCACAACACACAACTCCTGTGCTGACATACGGTTCCTGTCCATATCAGACACTCTGGTGGGGACAGGAACACATCCCCAAGTGTACCCACACATGTCCTACCTTAAAGAAAATCACCCTTCCGCATCCGGGTCACCCATCAACCGCGTAATCACTGCAATGTCCTGGTCACGTCACCGCAGCGGTGCAGACATGGGAAAACCTGAGCACAATGTAGTAGGCAGGTCCGGCGCCAGGCATGGGCGGTCCACAAAGATTTACAGGGCCCCACCTCCACCCTTCACACACTACACTCCCCACACCCATTTGGGGATATGCTGTGTGCTCCTCCTGTGCCCCCCTGTACAATTCATCTTCCAGGTGTAGCCATACCCTGCACCTCACACACCAAACAACCAGGGAGCCTGTCTTAAAAGGTGGGGGTGAAGAGGAACACCCTGCACAGAAGCTCTGGGGCAGGGCATCCCTCCTCCTCCCACTTCCTTCCACTCATGTCAAGCAAACTGAGTCTAATCACAAAATGAAGACTCACACTGCATATGAACATCCACTGAACTGTCCACACTGCCTGTCAAGTCACTCAGACACACCCCACACTGACACACAGCCACATACAAATTCCAGATGCCAGCAGCAATGGAGGACAATAAATGGGCTAGCCAAAAGTGAAGTGGACAGTGCTGGAAGGCCATGGAGCAAGCCACAAAGCATGTTTACATCACATGCAAGAGAAGAAACATATCACACCACTCTTAGGCCATCAAATCATACACGGGTGGCACAGTGAGTGAAATTAAACCAAAGTGACCTCCATGCAACAACTCTGGGAGACACCACGGCAAGCCATGCATAGGCACAGGAATGATAGGAAGTGTCTGAAGTCAAGCAGTGATCAGCCACACATCTGTGTTAACTTACTTGACATGTGTATGTCATCAACACAACACACATGGCTCATTGTCACACTCTCTGACTGTCATACCCAAGTTGGACCTTCACACATACCCCTCCTTTACCCACCTCACACCTGCAGCACTCAACACCAGTGTTAAACACACAGAATGGTGAAAATGATGTCCTGTGAGTTCACTGACAACCAATCACACTCCCTGGGTTGCATCCACAAACATCACACACACACTCAGGGATGCCTAAACCAATGCTGGCACAAAAACAATAGCCATACACAAACCTCACAAACAACACACACAGAAGTACAACAAGCCCACATATGGCCACCCAAACATTGGAAAGGCAATGGGACCCCAGACAGAACAGGAGTACACAACATAGGCACGCAGGACCAATGCATAGACACCATAACCCAACACAAACAAGAATTGCGTCATCTCAAAACAATCATGAACACAAACTGGGATCAATGGGACAATAAGCTAACACAGACAGAGACACCACACCACCCATCAAGTCAACATGGTGTCATAGTGTTCCACAAGCATGCACATGCACAATCCTGACAAGTGACAGGTCAAATATAGGAGGACCTATCACCATTGTGCACTCAAAACAAGCCCAGTAACAAGAATACACCTTGCTGCATGTGACAGACACACAAGTAATGCACACTACACTTGCAACACAAATCACAATGTATCACAATGCACAAACTACTCACACACAATGTCATGCAAATAGAACATCACACACACAGAGCATCTGTCAGCAGAAAGAGCCAACACAGGCAAAACACTGCATACATCCACAACAAAAACACAACAGAGGCACGTGCCAATGCATCACATAGCAAACTCAGCTGGACATCAGGGGGATGCACACCAGGCAAGTACAAGGCAACATACACTGACATCACTGCTTGAAGGCAAAGCAGTGTGTACACACCAACCAAATCAGTAGCACACACATCTCAGTGCCACAACATGTACTCCCACAACACAAATCAGCACAGCACACAGACAACATCACACTCAGGAACGGTAGCAGTACCTCAGCAAACACACATACAGCTTACCCAACACCCACAGATGCACAACTCAGGGACACCCAGGTGCAAACAACATGACCAGAGGACTGTTCTGCACAAACATTTGCACTGCACATGAGCAACCATGACTGCAAACCAGTACAAGCAAATCACACATAACTAATTGGGAAACTGTCCTGAGTGGCACATTGGTCCTGTGCATAGATCAGCACCACAAAGCACAGTGTAACAAATTAAGTGGTGGGGAGTCTCATGTCACCTACCCAAGGGGTAAGTGACATGAGATTGAAGTGGTGTGTACGTCAGTAATGGACAGGTCAGGAGTGTACTGTACACAAACACATAGAGGAGTCACTCACAGTGGGTAGGCATCAGAAGCACAGATAGGGGATGGTATGACTGCACATTCCACATACCATACTGGAGCCACAAATGGGTCAAGTGACAGCAATGCATGAGACAACTAACAAATAATGTCAGTGTGGCTCAGCAGGTCTGCACAGTGAGCACAAGCAGTAACAAGACACATGGCTGATCAACAAAACACAACACAGACTTGGCAGTCACACACTCTGCATACTCACAACTGGCAGCAGCCCGTTAACCTTGTTGTTGTTTGTGCCCTGACTGCTGCCCTGCTGCCCTGTTTGCCACATCACTTCCCAGGAAGGTGAGAGGAGGGAGAGAAACTACAGCCTCCAGGAGTCCCCAGGAGCCTCTGAGCGGGGCGCAAAGCCACACACATCACACTTTCGTGCCAGGAGGTGCTATAACTGCGTCCGAGGCTCCCGCAGCGTGGCACGCACACGGGTGTGCCCGGGCCAAGGGCGGGCCCGTCCGAGGCCGGATATGGCTGGGCTGGGCCTACTCTCTTGGTCCCTCATTGGAAATTCACTCAAACAGAGCCCAGCTGTCAGATTCATTGTTGAGCCCTGTCTCTGTCCCACTCCAGTTATGTGCCTCTGTGGTGCCTTCAGCGGCTGAGGAGAAGGTAGGACAGAGTCCAGTTGTGTATTGCTCATACTGGCGCCGGTACTATTAACACAGAGTGTGCGGGAGCCTGTGTGTAGAGTGTTCGTTTTGTGCCTTTAATATTCTACATAACAACAGTTCACCCCCCACCCCTGCCGCTCTCCCCTGTTGTCATAGTAAGTGATAAGCGGGGCAAGGAAGCATCCTTAAGTCAAGGGAACACGGTGTTAACCTCCAGCAAGCAACCGGAAACACCAAAAGCAACCAGGCAGGGGAATTTATTCTTTGCTGAGATGGGCGGTTCAGTGACAGGTACGGGAACCAAAAGGAAATCTCAAATAATAGGGGCTAAGGCCAAGAGATCAAAACCCAACCTGCCCCCAACAACCACAGCATCTCTCCAAATACCGCCTAGATCGGATCTGATGGGTGCACTGGAATCTTTCCAGTAAATGATGACGAACTTGCTGGACTCTAAATTGGGCCTAATAATCCATCGTCTGTCAGCGAACGCGAAAAAAGTTTATTGGACCACAAATGCTGTGTTTCACCCTCACAATTGGGGGGGTTAACTGTCCAACCAGGACAAAGTACTTTATTGGAGCCCATTTCCCTGGCCAGTCAGTCGAAAAACACCAGGGGACAGTCACAGTTACAGCTACATCTACAGCCACAGACATAGTCATTGGTGGGGCAAGTAACTTTAAGCCAGGTAACATCTACACCAGGAGGAAGCCAAAGCCAAAACCATAACAGGGCAATACTGCCCATGCAGTCTCGGGTTCTAGAAGAGAACCAATTAACAGGCAGTCCGACTCAGGGGGGAAAGGATGTCCATTTGCAGCGTCCACCGGTTATCCATCTGCCAGCAGAAGTTACCCCCTATGTAGTGGTGCTGCGGAACGTGCCAACCCTCTCACAGGGTTTAAAGGGGGACTTTCTCCAGTTAAAGAACAAAGGTCTACACCGGTTATCGCAACACTGGGATTAAGGGTGGAGAAAAATATCAACATTGTGTGAAGAGTTAGCTGGATAGGCAGTTTCCGTAAATCATGTATGGGGAACTGTGTTATTGTAAATTTTAACAGACCGTATATAGCAGAAAGGATTTTGCTTAGGGACCCACATTCTGATCCTTCTGGTTTTAAGTCAACTATTGTGGCTTTACCGCTTGGATATTTCTATAAAACAGATTTACCAGGGTATAATCGTATGAACACTAATAATGCGGTCCCATTTGATGGTCTGTTACAGAGAATCCCATCTGTTAGGAATGTGTATTCAAATCTGCCCCCACCCACAGCTTATTTAAATCAGATGCCTATATGTCGACAGAATTTTGGTCCCCCACCCTTGGAGTTGTCTAATAGGTTTACCCCACTGGGCATGATGGATGCTTGTGATTGCCTCACTAGTTCTCCTCCGACGGATCCAGAGATCCTGTTGACCCAGAAGGATTCCCCAGTGCATAGCAAGGGGGGCTTATGTGTACATGACAACAATGTAATATCTTGGAATATTGCAAGTCTGGCTAATAAGTTCTCTGACCCTATATGGACGGCATTTGTGA
This sequence comes from Triturus cristatus, assembly GCF_964204655.1. NCBI lineage: Eukaryota > Metazoa > Chordata > Amphibia > Caudata > Salamandridae > Triturus > Triturus cristatus. Next base: position 1,078,991,453 of record NC_140593.1, on the reverse strand, counting down.
AACAATTCTGTGTGATTTGCCTGCAGGAAACATTTTTAGCGGATTGTAGTTTATTTTTGGAGGGGTTATAAGTCTTTTTATGTTCCAGTCTTCCCTTCTACGGCTGGTAGACCAAAGGGCGGTCTCGTTATTTATATCTCCTTGGCGGTAGAATGCCAGATTGAGGTTTGGCCCTCGGCTAGCCCATGTTTACAGTCTCTGGTCTTAGGAAGGAGGGCTAATAAAATGGATCTCATACATTTTTATAACTCTACATCATGTCTCTCTGATGGGTGTAATATCACACTGTTGGGGTCTTTCCTAAGGCAACGCTGCACTGCTGAACTACAAAATGTTATGATTACTGGGGATTTCAACATACACCCCTGCAGAGACTCAAGGACAAGAAGTTCAGCTGACCTAGGATGTCCACGGGTGAGGGGGATCCATTTTGAAGACTCTGCTCAGGGGGACGTCTTAAATAACCTTCTACACAAATTTGACTCTTATGTCATTAACTGATCCGTGTAGCAAGGCACAAGTGCCTTCTTTTAAAGGGAGAGGTAGTGGTACATTTATAGATTTTTTTTTAATTTAATCCTCCCTACAATCTCTATTTCAGGGTTTTATCATACAGGAAAGTGTCTATAGTGACCACAACCCTCTCTGCGTCAAAATTTGTGGACCCTTATTGATAAATAAAAAAGGCGTTGAGCTAAAAGGGATGATAAGTCCAACAGATGGTAGAAGACAGCTAAGGTGGACACAGATTTTTCCAGACGTTTTTTATAAATCCGTAAAAGAAACCTGTGCCAGTGAATTAGCTTTGTGAACTTCGCCGTGCACATCCCTGGGGGAGGTTATTAGCACCTTTAATATTATCTCTACTAGAGTAGGAGAACTTTTTAGAACAGCTACACAGACCCCTAGATGGTTTGATTCGTTCTGTTCGCTGGCGGCAAGAAAGCTGCAGGAAGCCCTTGCGGGGAGCCCTAGAAACCAGATCCTAGTTAGAGCGTGCCACAAAGATTATAAATTGAAATTGGCAAAACGCAAATCCTTCCTGAAGGAGGAAGCATGGAGGAAGTTCACAGAGGCAAGTACCCTGAGGAACAGCTCTAGGTTTTGGAGCCTTGTTAACAGACCATTTTTAGAGTACAACGAAGGTAAGGAATCAGGTGCACATATTACCGAGGATGAATGGGTACTCCATTTTAAAACCATGTTTGAGAGCCCATCCGAGCAAACCCATCAGTCAGGTCGAGAGGTAGATGCCTCTGTACTAACATTTGCTCTGGGGGAGGTTGAGGGGGCTATCATGAGGTTAACAAGTAACAAAGCGCCGGGACCTGATGGCATCCCTCCGGACCCATCCTTTTGGGCACCAGTCCTTGTTGCCATAAATAATGCAGCAGCCCGAGTCCTGGGCTACCTCGATCATAGTGCTGGTTTTTTAAAAAGGTGATTGTGACAGTACACACTGTTACAGGCTGATCTCGCTGCTGGACTCAGTGGTTAAGGTGGTGGGCCGTGTGTTACTTAACAGACTGACCACCTGGGCGGAGGCACATGATATACTTTCAGACATACAGTATGGGTTCCGCGCAGGTCGTTCAACCGTGACCCAATGCCTAAACCTAACCATGATACTTAATAAATACACGGTTGCACATTCTGGTACCATTTTTTAACCTTCATGGACCTGTGTTCCGCGTTTGACCGCGTGAACAGGACAAAGCTGTGGCGGTCCATGAAGGATATTGGGGTTGACAGTAACCGTCCACTTCTTGGAAGATCTTCACCGGTCTACCAAGGCCAATGTTGGATTTTCACAGGACCTTCGTGTGTCACGGAATTTTGATATAAAAAGAGGTGTACGCCAAGGATCCATTTAGGCCCCCTTTTTGTTTAATCTTTATAGTAATGGTTTAGACAAAGCCCTTTTATCAACAGGGGTAGATTATCCGCATGCAGGGCGACGAGGTCTCCCTGTATTACTCTACGCGGATGACGCAGTTCTCATATACAGGATTGCAAGGGGGCTTCAAACCCTGCTTCACGCCTTTTCCGACTTCATGTCAGAACGCGACTTATCCATTAACAACTAAAAATCCTACGTAATGCAAGTGGGGACACGCCCAAAAAAATGCTTTCAATTCAGGATAGGTCTTGCCAAGGTACCCCGCACAGATGTCTTTTCATATTTAGGGGTCATACTGGATGATCGAATTACTTGGGGGCCGCTCAAAAAAAAAAGAAAGAAGGGGGATTTGGTGCAGGTGAATGCGGCCATTTTTTATTTTGCCTTCCTCACCACAAACACCCCTCCCCGTTAAGATGACTACCTACCTATTAGGTGAAGGTGAGCAATGCAATGGCTGCCACATGATACTGGCTGGGGGGAGTGCTCCATCCTGCTCAGCTGTGGGACAAGGGGGCCTGGTGGAAATTGTAGTGCTGGCTTTCCACCCACAAACACCCCTCCCTGTTAAGATGGCTACCTACCTGTACGTTTGAAGAGAGCAACGCAATGGCTGCCACATGGTTCTGGGTGTGGGGAGTGTTCCAACCTGCTCAGCTGTGGGACTAGGGGGCCTGGTGGGAGTAGTAGTGCTGGCTTCCTCACCACAACCCCCTCCCTGTGAAGATGGCTACCTACCTGTAAGTTTGTGTGGTGGAATACAATGGCTGCCACATGCTTCTGGGTGGGGTGGGGTGCTCCATCTTGCTGAGCTCTGGGACAAGGGGGCCTGGTGGGAGTAGTAGTGCAGTCTTCCCACCCACAAACACCCCTTCCTGTTAAGATGGCTACCTACTTGTTAGGTGAAGGTGAGCAATGCAATGGCTGCCACATGGCTCCCTGTTAAGATGGCTACCTACCTGTAAGTTTGATGTGATTAATAGAATGGCTGCCACATGGTTCTGGGTGATAGGTTTGCTCCATCCTGCTCAGCTGTGGGATAAGGGTGCCTGGTGAGAGTTGGAGTGCTGGCTGCCTATCCACAGACACCCTTCCCTGTTAAGATGGCTGGCTCCCTGTGGAGCAGAGGAAGGGAATGGTTACACATGGCTCTTGGGTGGGGGGAGTGTTCCATCCTGCTCAGCGGTGGGACAGAGGGCCTGGTGGGAGTTGTAGTGTTGGCTGCCTGTACACATGCTACCCAGGGAACATTGCTAGCTATCTTTGGGGTGAATCGGAGGGTGTGAATGTTGGATCTGTGAGACATGGGTTGGGGAGTGTGTGGTGCACATTAATGCATTTGGGCCTAGGAGGTGTATCTTTGTAGTTGTGCAAGACAGTACATAGCAGTGTGATGGTAGACATTTGTTTGTACTTACAAGCCCCCCTTCCCCCGCTATTCCTGTGAGACTCTCTGGATGCAGTATGGCAACCACCTTCTCCTTATACACAAACGTAAGCAGGAAGGGTTTCCAAACTTACAGGGGGGCCGAGAGGAACTAATGAGGGGAGTGCACCCTCCCGTGTCTACACACTGTTTTACCAAAAGTACTCCCCACTGTCAACTCGCAACAGAGTTGCTGAATGCATTTGAACAATCCTAGAGCTCTAAAGGTATGAAGGTCCCTACTTGAAGTCAAAAAGGACCACCACTATTGAGTGGGGAAGGAGGCAACTCCTTTTGTTTTATATTCCCTCACGCACCCTAGTGGTGTCATGCTTCATCATTGGGACACCTCGACGCCTAGAAGTCGAGGTGGGCTCGACCATTTTTCAGGGAGCTCTTAGGAAGATGTTTTGGCCAGGTGGATAAAGATTAAAAGCCCAGCAGCAGATCCCAGTTTCCCTTTTATTCTTGGACCTGCTGGGGGTAATAATAAAATAAAAGTAAAGGGTCAATGGGGATATTATGGTCCTAAGACCCTATAGCCAACATGTTTCAGTCCTATTAAGCCCCATGAAGGGTGCTGGACTTTCTTCAGGGCGGGAATGAGCGCCCCCTGGTATAGGTAGTGAAGGGAATTTCCCTATACTACTAGTTATAAGGGCAACTAACGCTCCTTTTTAATTTCCGTAGACTAATTAGTCTCACATATCACTCCATCTATGTAGAGAAAGGAAAGAAAAAAGAAAAGACCACACATTTGTATATGAAGATCTAGGTATGTTCATCTCTACAGGCGTTCGTCTTTACTCAATAGTGGTGAAAAATACTCCACCAGACATACAGAGGTGGCGGGTGAAAAATCATACTTAGTTTATTACGCGCTCGTGTCTGTGTAATGCCCGTCTTGGTGGCGGCCCTACGCCGCATCCTATCACCTTTCGTTCTTAGGTGTGTGTCTATCCATATTGATCCTACACCCGTGTCATTCCCACGTGGTCAACACTACTGCTTTCAAATAATCGCCGTAATTTCTTTAAAAGTCACGATAACGTATATGCATGCCCACCTTTCACGCTCATGCATACGTATATCCATTTCATATATTCATTCTTACCCCATTCTGGGAGGGGTATCGACTCCAAGTGGAGAACCAGCTCTTACGGGTGAAAAAACATACACAGAGACAAACACACGAAAACATAAACATAGAACAGGGGCAGGACCCTTGATGGCGTGAGTAATGATGGAACTGTACTACGGACATAAGGTATGAGGTGTAAGCTGGCCCATTTTGGGATCCAGCATTAAGCACAGTTCTCACGGATACTGTTCTATGTTTATGTTTTCGTGTGTTTGTCTCTGTGTATGTTTTTTCACCTGGTTTGGTTCCCCTCCATAACTATGGGACAACGACTCGGATTACGTGAATCTTGTGATTTTGCTGATTAATCGCCTACGAACAAGCAGTGTCTGACTACAGGGCTACCCCAATAAGAGCTGGTTCTCCACTTGGAGTCGATACCCCTCCCAGAATGGGGTAAGAATGAATGTATGAAATGGATATACGTATGCATGAGCGTGAAAGGTGAGCATGCATATACGTTATCGTGACTTTTACAGAAATTACGGCGATTATTTTAAAGCAGTAGTGTTGACCACGTGGGAATGACACGGGTGTAGGATCAATATGGATAGACACACACCTAAGAACGAAAGGTGATAGGATGCGGCGTAGGGCCGCCATTACACAGACACGAGCGCGTGATAAACTAAGTATGATTTTTCACCCGCCACCTCTGTATGTCTGGTGGAGTATTTTTCACCACTATTGAGTAAAGACGAACGCCTGTAGAGATGAACATACCTAGATCTCCATATACAAATGTGTGGTCTTTTCTTTTTTCTTTCCTTTCTCTACATAGATGGAGTGATATGTGAGACTAATTAGTCTACGGAAATTAATAAGGAGCGTTAGTTGCCCTTATATCTAGTAGTGTAGGGAAATTCCCTTCACTACCTATACCAGGGGGCACTCATTCCCACCCTGAAGAAAGTCCAGCACCCTTCATGGGGCTTAATAGGACTGAAACATGTTGGCTATCGGGTCTTAGGACCATAATATCCCCATTGACCCTTTACTTTTATTTTATTATTACCCCCAGCAGGTCCAAGAATAAAAGGGAAACTGGGATCTGCTGCTGGGCTTTTAATATTTATCCCCCTGGCCAAAACATCTTCCTAAGAGCTCCCTGAAAAATGGTCGAGCCCACCTCGACTTCTAGGCGTCGAGGTGTCCCAATGATGAAGCATGACACCACTAGGGTGCGTGAGGGAATATAAAACAAAAGAAGTTGCCTCCTTACCCACTCAATAGTGGTGGTCCTTTTTGACTTCACGTAGGGACCTTCATACCTTTAGAGCTCTAGAATTGTTCAAATGCATTCAGCAACTCTGTTGCGAGTTGACAGTGGGGAGTACTTTTGGTAAAACAACCACCTTCTCCTCCCATGCAGTGAATGTTCTTGGTTGAATGGGAGGGCCACCGCCAGTCATCTGAACCAGTTGACGGTTCTTGTTGTTCCTCTCTTTCACTTGTCTCTTGACTTGAGTTCATGCCACCACTCATGATCTCCCTCTTTGTGAGCAGGGTGTTCCCTACTGCATTGACTTTGCTGACTATCCTTTACCACATTTGTGTTCTGGTGGCTAATGGTGTCTGTTGGGCCAGGTTACCAAACAATCATGGTTCTTCTCTGATTACCTCATCTACCATGACTGACAACTCATTGTCAGTGAATTTGGGTATTTCTTTCTGTGCCATGGTGTGTTATGTGCAAATGTGTTAAAGGTGCAGGTGTGAGAGTGGTGGTGGTGATGTAAGTGGTGTGTGTGTGTGTTGTTGTGCTGGTGAGATGTGTGGTGGTTTGCCTCTCCTTTGTACTGTAGGGTTAGTTCCTTCAGGAGTGGAGTATTGCAAAGGAATCTGGTCAGGGAAGGGGCTGGTTTTATATTCGGCTATGTGGGTGTGTCAAAATGAAGTACTGCTGTCAGGTGTGTTGTGTGGGTTGTCCTGGGATTTGTATTTTTTTAGTTGCCATGCGGATGTGTCATTGCAGTGTGTTAGGTGTTTTTGGGGGGCTGAGCAAGTTTGATCTGTACACTTGGTGGCCTTGTGTGCTTTTTTTGTCGACCGCCATAATTGTTCCAGAGCTGCCGCGGCGGTGGGTATGCAACAGCCCTTCCGCCGGCTTTCCTATTAATCACTGTGTGCGATCACAGCGGTCGGAAACAGCGGATAGTTCCGCTGTCTCCTCAATGGTATCCTAATTGTGCGTGCGGTCAATCCACTGGCCTTGTGGCTGTTTTGGCTTTTCCCGCCGTGAATCCGACGGCCGCGGACGATTTTCACCTGCTCCGCCCGCTACCGGCGGTCTTTTGTGGCAACGTTCAGCTGCAGCCGATTATTTCTGGCTGTTGATCCTAATTAGATCGCTAGTTTTGCCGCGGTATGTGCGGACGGTTCATTTCCGCTACCACGGCAGTCGGAATGGTTTTTAACCGCCATCTTAATAGACCCCTTAGTGTTTTTGTGTATTTTGTTGTTTTTTTTATTACTTTTTCTATTTTTTTTCCACCCCCATCTCCATGTTGCAGCACCAGGGAGCAAGCGGTGGCACTGGTGTTGCTTCTGCAAGCCTCACACTGTGTGGTTGGTGGCGATGCCAAGGTGGTGCAGCCCCACCCCATTTTTTCTGAGGCAGTGGTGGCAGCACTTATTTTGTGGTGCAGCGCCACCTCCTCTCCATGCTGGCAGCAGGAGGCAGGCTTGAGAGGGGGTATGCCCTGCAAAAGGTTTGGCTGCTGTGGGGGAGAATGCGCTGGTGTTTACATCGGCACAGTTGGGTGCAGCGCAAGGAGCAGCAGCTGACGCACTGTCTGGGTGGATATAATTGACCGCAAACAGGACCTGCTCAACCTGAGGCATGTTGAGGTTGCAACACTGGGTGAGAAATTATTTATTGTTTCTGTTCTAAAATGCTGAAAAAAACTCAAATACCATGCTGCTCACAAACATAACGTTATGAATATTGTGTGATCCAGCTTGAGCTAGACAAGTGCTCAGAGCTACCTAATCGTACTTGTCAGCACCTGTTTGTGCTGATTTTTTAAGTAGTCATGCGTACTCCTCTGTCCTGCCACTAAGATAGTGGTAGTAATGTCAGTGAGTTAGCAGTCTCTGTGCCTCTCCCTATGTAGCTGATACAGTCCCAATCTCCCAGTGATGTGATATGAGAGGGAGTCTGAGTTGGCCCATCCAAGGGAGTTAAGAAGCAAACATCATTCATTGCAATACATTAGTAGTTCTAAATGCATTTTAGGTTTAGAAAATTAAGAATAGGTCTTCGATTTAAGAAATTAGGAATAGGTCTACTAAATACTACTAATACTATACGCGATCTGATTTAGAAAAGTACAATGCTACTGTGTTTGCCTGTCAAAATATTTTTGGGGAGATTACCTGTACCACTAATGTATCCTTTTATCTTCTTTATTTCTTACATTAGAACCCAAGGGCATCATCCAAGGTGGGTGAAGGAGGGGCTGCCACTACCAGTGCTGCTGTGCATGGAACCAAAACCACCTGCACCAAAGCTGATGGTCCTGCTGGCTCAAGCAAGTCCTGCTATTATTCATTTCCCTAACTTGTGCCTCTCCCCACTATTAGAATAATTTTAATTTTGCTTAGTTTATTTTTTTCATACTGTCTCCTTTTATTTCAAATCCTCTATCTAATGTTTGTTAAATTCTTGTTATCCCTACATTATACTATTTTCCTAAACTTCATATTTCAGCAGCAAACTTTATCCTGTCTGTACTGGTCTGTAGCTTTCTTCTGCTTTGTTAGCAAGCTTTCTGTCTCTCCTTATATATCTTGTGGTACTGTAAGACTAAGAGAACAGATTTTTGGTACTCTACTGAGAAGATTGCAGGCCCAAGTAAGCTAGAATTATTAATCACCACACATGTTTGTTGATAAGACTTTCTTTTTCTTGCTCATGATCAAACAGGTAAAATGAGAGAGTGGCCTTGGTCACGGTGGACCCCCCCACCAATGATGTTGTGCTATAATTCAACCAGTGGGCTGAAAGTGGAGGAGGCAGTTGGAGGGGTAGTCCCAGCGGCAGCAGGGATGATTGGTAGCAAGTCACAGTGCTTGCTTATTAACAAATTAAGTATACTCACTGCATTTGTTCTGTGAGGCAGATATCCCACCCATCATCATTCTTCACCTCCCTGTCCATATCATTTCGCCACCCGGGACGTGGCCTAATATTAGCATGTTTCATTTTGGCGCTGCAGTGTTGTCTATGCAAAGTGTGTCAGATTTAGTAAATGCAGCATCTACAAAGTTTTCAAGGCATTACTAACCAAAAATCAGGGTTCACTTAGTCACCTTCTACTAGTACTTTACTCTTTATTCTTTCTTAAGTTCTGTCCCAGCCTGTCAAACATAATTGAAAAATCTATTCTTGGCATATGCCACATTTTTCTGGCCAAGTAATTTATGTATATATATTTATTGCTTCCATTACAAGTTTATGCCTGTTCAAATTTTTCCCTTTAGTCATTTGTCAACTATGATAACTGGCTAAGCCAAAGCTTAGCACATAATGATCAGTGACCCCCCACTGTTCTATAGCAAAACCTCTACCTACCCTAATGCCTCTAACTTACCCTCCAGTAGAGTAGGTTTCCTTACTGCAACGCAAAGATGTTTTTTGAAAATAATTTGTGGTGGAGGGAGAGTCCAGGGATGTAAGTGGGACTAAGTGCCTGATTTAGAGTTTGGCAGATGGGATACACTGTGACGAACCTGCCAAATAAAAGGTATATCCAGTTTCTTTTTATGTACTGCAGTGCATTGTTTTTCCCATTTTCTACTTACGGCAGACAGGATATCCATGTTTTATATCTAACGTGTGTGATGTATCATTATTATTCATCTGCCTCTTTAGAGTCAGGATAGAAATGGAAGACAGTCAAAGAAGAGCAGGACCATTGGAATTAAAGTAAGATAAGATGTTCATTACAGGTGCCCCAGCAACAGACTGCCGAAAGTAGCAAAGTGCTCCATCTGCTATCTTGCACCCTTTTATTTAACAAGAGGAATATTTGTGCTGCATATGCCTTATTCCTTTATATAATTTTTTTGTTTTTTAGATGCAAAGTGTTAGTTTAGTTGTTGTTTTTACCAGAAAATCCTTTAGCTTTAATCTGGTTGCATAGTATTCTGACTTAATTCCATGGAGCTTGCCTCTTTTATGTGAGGCATATATGGGAAAAACTCTGCTCAGTGACTAATCACATCAAAAATTCCAATGGCCTTAGAGGACCAGCAATGTCCTGATTCTGTGCCACTATAAAAACAAGTGTTTCCACAGAGCATTATTTACAATTTGTCTTTTTTCTTTTTTTTCTTTCTTTATGTAGCTACTCCTGCTTGTCCACTACCTTGGCAGGTGATAGCAGCCCAGCTGTGGCAACACCAGATGGAGGTCGTCCAGGCCGAATATCGCCGTCTGGTTGTTCTGGAGGAGGCATCTGCCACTGCCCCAGGCTCCAGTTCCTCCATCCAGTCGCTAATGCCTCCACCCCGGCTGCAACATGGGCAGCTGGGATCCTCACCCGATTCACCACTGCTGCCCCCTTCTACCCAGACTGCTTCCAATGTTGTGTGGTTCGCGAGTTGGCACTGATTCACCAGGAGGTGGCAAACCTTCACTCCCAAGTTGAACCCCTTTAGTGCCTCTTTTGTTGTGGATGGACAGAATGGGAATTGTGAAGGGAAAGTTGGACTTTGGGACCTTCTTTCTTTAGGACATTGGTTGAGGATGGGGTGATGTTTGGGGAGAGGGGTGGCCCTGTTGTGGTTGGAGAGGGTGGGTTATATTGTTAAAAAAAATTGAAGGGAAATTATTATTTTACTTTATGCCTCAACATTTTTTTATGTTTTACTTTACACTGCTGTCTTTTAGCACAGCTTGTTTTAAAAAAAAACTGCCTATTAAAGTGTATACCAGTTAGTTATACCCTTGTCCTACTACCCTCTGTAACTATATTTACCACTAGAGTGGGATTGTGATTGCCTATGACTATATTGCCTACAACAACTAGATAAACAACATCTTCAGCAGAAGTTAGTTACTAACTAAACCAGTTTACTTCACTCCATAGATCTTTTACCTGAATAGATTAAGTGATTACTGCTATCTCTCTCAACATTCGAAAACCTTACTGCAGTGTTTCCCATGGTGCCTTCTTAATGGTGGTGGTAGTAGTAGCAGCAGGCTAGCTCACTACCAGGGAAGGCTTTACGAGCGAGGTCCCCCTCCCACCTAGGTGTAGTCCAACTGTATGATTAATCAAAGGATTATCCATCACAGGCAACTAGATTGAAAGAAAACACAGGGTTAGTGGGTTATACATGTATATCATAACTTTAGATAGACTGAGAGCAGACTATCACCATGACACAACAACAAAACTAGCAATAGTAACTTCTGAGCCATGGGGAGCTAGAATTTAATTACAACTAAATTTACGAAATACTTGAGTCAGGAGACGTGGATTCAGAGTCAGGACTCAACAATGTACAAGGTTAAGCACTTACGCAACACAAGGCCTGAATGATTATCTTGATGAATTATGTTATATTTATATCTAAATGAAGGATCCCTTTCATGCATTGGTGGGTAAGTGGGTCCGGTGTGGGGTGATTGCTCAGGTAATAGCAGATCCCGCTGTAAGTTGGTGTCGCTTTTATCACATCCTCCCACCATGTGTGTGATCCATTTAAGGTGTAAATTAAGTCACACCTCAATCAATCACACAGCCTGTGGGAAGAGGATTGGGGGTTTGATAAATTAATGGGACAGGGGAGTTTTGGAAAGGTGTGACGAAGACAAATACTAAACAACAACAATATTCATCAGGGCGATGTGCAGCAAATTATCATCATGATCATCAAATATGTTGTGGACGGAAACGAAGGAATGACACAGTTCAATTAAATGCATTGCAACAGTTTTCAACCCCAGAGACACCAGTTATATCTAAATGTTCATTCATCTAGGTTTGAAAAAGACAAATTATGGAGGAGTGAAGTAGCACAGGTTCTATAAATTACTAGAAGTGCTAAAAGAAAAATGATATTGTATATAAATGCTGAATTGGGCGGTGCATCTGCATTCTTCTTCGAATGCCCATTGTGGGTGCCTGGCTGAACCAGTCCTGTAAGGTAAGCAGGAGTGTCACAGAGCTTTCACCTTTTGTGCAGGAGAAGAGAAGGCTTGCGAATTGTAAAACAGAAATTATATTGTAGAGTCAAGAAGAAGGACAGAAGGTAAGCTTCATGAGGAATGTACCAAGTACCAAGACTCAGAGGCAGAACAAAAGCATAGGCTGCTGGAATTATTCATTTTATAACTCCTGTGTGATTGTTTGAGAAGTGAGAGCAATTTACAACCATTCACTGACAAGTAGCTGCATGTACCGGGCAGATCAATATCACAACTGTCATTATAACATTTAGCAGAGTGCGTGCATTATGTGATGATGACGTAGCATGATGCATCACTTGTCTGTCTCTAGTTACAACAGTGTCCCCTCCAACCACAACCACATAAGAGGACTTTCAATTTGACTCAGCACACACACTAAGCACCATTCCCTAAATCAACGCACCTCTCTCCAGTCCACAAAGCTGAGTAGGCCTCAGAGTCATCATCATGTTGGTTTGCCTTTAAAGTCGATAACTTCCTTATTTTGCTGTTGAGGTAATCACCCCTGAGCCCCTGCAGCCTCTTCCTCCTGACTCTGAGTAATAAATCAATTCAACTCCGTCGCGACCCAAATTAGCGAGATAGTCATGTAGTGCACTGCTGTTGATGAACAAGAAGAGAAAAAGAGTTTGAGTATTTTGTGTAGATTTTTGTTTCTTAACTAAATTGACTGGGCTATTTTTTTAAGAACTAGAAAAAAGGAGTGGGTCCTGCAAGCAAATCTGGCTATGTGTGAAAGGGCCAATCACCTCAATGAAAAAGGATTACCATCAGGACCCAAACATGCAAACCATCACAATCAAGTGAGCAAGTTAGGTGAACACACTCCGTCACTTTCTGCCAGCACATAAATCGTCAATCATCACTCACAATCACTCAATAATATCTCACTCATTGGCATGGTGGTAGACAATTGTATCTCTTCTTTGATGCAAGCAACACATTAGCAGTCTTGTAAATCAAATGTTTTATATTAGCCAGCCCTGCTAAGGCATTTTAAAAGAAAGATAGGCATTGGAAGGAGGTAGGCATTGTCTCCAATGTCCTCGAAGGGATTGGGGAGGCTACTTCACTTCCAATCCAGCCAAACGTGTGCCTACAAATTTTGGGGCTTCATAAGTCAGACACAAACAAAATAATATAATGTTGCTCTAGCTATATCCATTTTTTCTTTTTGGGAAAAAGCGGTTTGCCGATAAATAATTAAGGTTATATCTTGGCCTACTCAGTCAGGGAAGTAGAGTTCATCCTTAAACTCATGTGGAACGTCCAGTAGCTGGTCATCTAACACACTTGAGTTTGACCAATCACCCTCATCCTGCTCCTTCTGTGGCAATTCAGGAACAGTGAAATTGTATGGTATAAAGTATTGGTTCATTTGGATCATGGTCAATCTCTCCACCTTTTGAGGTGAGATACTGGTCCTTCTCACTGTCACAATTGCACCAGCTGCACTGAATATATGCTCAGCAGGCACACTGGCTACCGGATAAGCCAGATACTTTATTACCAGCCTGCTGAGCTCCGCCCATTGGCGCATCTTCCCATGCCAATACACCAATGAGTTTTGATCCACATAGACCTCTCTTGGGTCATCCAGATAGTCCTGGATCGGCCTCTGACTGGTTATTGGTGCTGCCACTTGCTCGACCTCTCTTGCCTTCACCTCTACATTGAACTTAAGACCTGCCATTTGAAACCAAGCCAATGCTGACATTGGGGCTGATTCTTCTGTTCCTGTTGTTTTTGCTGGTCTTCTTGTTGCTGGTGTTTGCTGCTGTGAGAAAACACCACTGCTCTCTGGAAGCTGAAGGAGGCACCCCAGAACTTCTGCCTTGGAGTGGGACTCTAATTTCCAGCCGTTCTTCTTCCAGGTCTTTGGTTTGTTCAACAATTCACATCTTGTATTGTGAACCATCCCCTTCTGAAAAAGGAGTGAAAGTGGCCAGTATTTTTCTGTACCGTGGATCAAGTTTTTTGGCACAGAAAAACTCTTTGGGCAATACTATGTCTCTTTGCAGCTCTCAACCAAGCCATGTGCTTCTGCATTTTCGTTCACACCTGCAAACCTTTCAGACACTTTTTTGAATTGGTCCTGTAGCAGATGCCACAACGGGAAAGCTTGGCCTATCATACTGACCTCCTTGCTGACTTTCTGAGTGAAAACCTTAAAAGGAAGTAGCATCTGTGTCAGGTTTTTGACTTGGCTCCATTTGTCCACCTGCCTGGTCATGCTTTTCCCACTTGTACCCCCTCCTCTTTGAATGGCACAGTCATTGATCGATTTTTACTGCTCAAACAGACGTTACAACATGTAATAGGTCAAGCTGCAATGTGTTGGCACCTCTTGTTGTATGAGGACTTTAACTGGTACGCTGTTAGCATGCTGAATGATCCTCAACTGCTTCCTGGCTTTAAATGAAAGGCAGAAATTACTGCAGATTCTTCTGCAGGTGAGCAGTATTATGCTGACTAGGTCTTCTTTTTTAAGAAGGTCATCGACAATCAAGTTTATGCAATGTGACAAACAGAGGAGCCAGAAATAGCCACCATCTGCCATGGCCTTAACTATATTGCTGCCATTGTCTGGGGCAACAAATGAAATTCTGCATCACAGCCACTCAAACTCCTTGCTGTTAAAGTCTTCCAAGATGTTTGCACCTGTATGGGATTTCTCCATGACGAGCATGGCTACTGTTGATTGCTGCTGAACACCCTTAAAAGATACTTCAGTGCTGAGACCTGTGGATAGCTGTTGCCTAACCTTCACAAAAGAGATCCAGTGTGCAGTGATACACATATAATCAGTGGCTTGACAACTGATCCACATGTCTGTCATCAGGTAGATAGTGTGAACAGCACTCTGCTAAAAGGCGTGTCCAACCAATTGCAAGACATCATGATGGAGCGCTGATACAGCAACTCTGGCAAAATAGGTCCGGATGGGAACCTTCTATTTCACACAGATGGCCTCCACAGATTTCAAAAATCTCACTCCTTGTACAAAAAGAAGGAAGGGTGTCAAGCGCCAATATTTTAGCTAGCTTCATGTTGTACAAATGTGCAGTTGGGTGGTTGCATTCGTAGGCCCCGCTTGCCTAAACATGCCAGTAATAGTATCTTGGATTTCTTTTCTTTTGTGGTGCCACAGACACAGTCTACTTTCAGAGATACCACGAGGTGGTAGACTTAATGTGCGTCTTGGCGGAATTACTGTATGTGGTGGTGTTTGTATCTGAGTCTTTGATTTTTTTCTTTTGAGGTGCTCCTGATGCAGGCAACTTCTGGAGAGAAGTAGGAGATGGCATACTCAATGTACGTCTTGGGGCAGTCACTGTATGCAGTGGTGTCTCCATTACTGACTCTTGTGCCATTTCGAGGTTGCTGAGGTGGGTAATACTGGCACACTTATGGGGACAGGGCTGCTTTGTGTAAAGTTGTCACTCACTTCTTCCTCATCACCTTCACCTCCCACCATGATTGGAGCCAATTCCCTGCTCTCCTGACTTTTACCATCACTACCTGCTGCAATTATTTTAAGGTGCACCTCCCAGTGAATTGTGTGATGTTT
This sequence comes from Triturus cristatus, assembly GCF_964204655.1. Classification (NCBI taxonomy): domain Eukaryota; kingdom Metazoa; phylum Chordata; class Amphibia; order Caudata; family Salamandridae; genus Triturus; species Triturus cristatus. The sequence goes on along the minus strand of NC_140593.1, from coordinate 1,078,976,214 downwards.
TTTCATGAGCTGTTTGACCTCCAGTACCGTAGGTTGAACCAGGCTTACCTCGACAAACACTCATGTGGTAAATGGAGCATATTGCAAAGTCATCCTCCTCATTGCCAATTGTAAAGAATTCCCAAACTGGGGAGGAGAACTTTCTTAGTGTGCCAATGCCTAACGAACAACTGGAGGTAGGTGGGTGTGTTGTGTATTGCCTCGCTGCAGTGCGTACTTCAACTGAGGTAGTGGTGGATGCAGATCTCGGCGGGAGCCTTACAAATATGGAAGCTCATGGGGGTGGTACTAGTGCCACATCGCTCAGAGCAGGTTGAATAGGAAGGGTAATGTCGGTGTCCTCTAAGACAGCTTCCATGACAATGACTGGCTCACCATCTTCATCCCCTTCCCTATTTGTAAGGCTTTCAGGAACTTTTCTGTTTCCTTGTCTCTCCTGGCATGTCTCGGACTCAGCTGGAGTCCAATCCATGTCCAGATCATCAGAAGGGGGGCCTTCCTTTTTCTTGCTGGAGATCTGAAAGTCAATGGTTCAACAAAAGGTACATCTCGCTCAGCAGGAAGTTCAACCTCCTGTTCCACTCCTACTTCAGGAAAATGTACAATTGATAACTCCGGCTCCTGTCGTCCACTTTGCTGAGTTTCCTCCAATTATTGAGTACTAGTTTGCAGCTGAGACAAATCCAGTTCAGACTCCCTGCTCGTCGTCATTATTGCAGTGGCTGACTCGATGAGAGACAAGGCCTTAGGGCTTAGGTTTGGGTGGTGCTGTCGTTGATGTGGGAGTGCTGCTCGGAGCTTGCAGGCCGGACGACGGTGCGGCAGGCACACAAACTGTCTTGAAAAAGGAGGAGGGTCGGCAAGCCGCTGAGGCAATCTACTTCTTCTTCTTATCCTCACTGGCCACTTTCTTGACAGCACCTTTCTTTGTCCATTTTGAAGCTGTCAGTTGGCAGTAGCAGAGACTGGAGGATTCACGTCACGTGTTGTGGTTATGTCACTTTGTGCAAGCCTTCTGTCTGGCAGTACTGGCCGTCGGTGATATCTCTTGTGCACCTAAAAGCAAGCAAGCAAGAAAAACATTTAGTGAAACATAGCATTTTTGCGGTTTGAATTATGCATATTACAGACAATATAATTTTGAGTGGTTACTTTTTATCCTAAATAATTAACAACAATAGTGTATCCATTCTAATTAAACCCGGGCGTAGTGCTCTGCTCCGCCCACGGAGTGTACGTAGTGCTGCCTGCTTCGTGGTTTACGAAGTAGGCGTAGCAGGCAACACTACGCACACGCCTGCGCTGCGGCGTCCCGGAGCTCCCTCTTCCTCGTTGACGGCAACTTCTTCTCACAAATGCGCATGCACGGACGCCCGCGCATGCGCATTTGTGAGAAGAAGTTGCCGTCAACGAGGAAGAGGGAGCCCCGGGACGCCGCAGCGCAGGTAAGGCATTTTCTCTTATTTTTAACATAGTTTAACTTATTTTAAAATGAGGGCAGGTGGGAGGCGGGCGGCGCGTAGTGGGGCTACACGAAGCGTGCGAGTGTGCGTAGATTTGGGCACACTACGCGATGCTCCATGTAGCCCCACTACGCCCACTACGCCCAGGGTTAATTCTAATGTCAAACCACACCACCATGACATTTATTTTTCAATTAGGATAACAACATAAAATGTAACTGTTTGCTTTATGTGCATCTGAGGGAGACACCTGTGGCAGTCGGGGAGGTGCAGGGGAAAATTGAATAATCCTTAAAAGAGGAATGGGGGTGTGCGGCTGAGTGCATATGGCAGGCAGGGAGTCCACTGGTCCAGGGGAAATAGTAGTGAAAATCGTTAAAAAATAAACGCTGGACTTCTGGTGTGCAGGATGCGCCTATGGGAGGCAGGGGGTGGATAGAATTTTTTTTTTTATTGGAAAATATTTTACTAAAAATGTACAAACAAAATTAAAAGAACAATTTAATTTAATGAAAAAGTAAAAAATTAACTGAAAAAGTTACAATTTAAAAAAATAAATAAATAAATAAATAACTAAAACGAATTGCCCCTGTACTAGACGACTATGAGAAACCCATTGGTAGGAAAGGAGGTGCAGAGGAAAATGTCAAAAAATGCATAGAATACAAAACACTGTTCCTAACATACACTACAGTGATCCTCAAGCGTATTATTAAATTAATATCAGGGAAAAGTAAAAAATGAGCAAAAAACAAAAAGGCACAGCCCTCTCTTATCTACCACCCTAACAAATGGCTTTGAAAACTAGAAAAAATTATTTACACAGTGGCTGGCTGCACAAAATGGCCCCCAGCCACATAGTCAACCAACAACAACAAGCAAGGAGGCTTGGCCCTAATAAAGACCATATGCAGGTCTATGGCAAAAGAACACTGGCTGGCTACCCAAAATGGTCTCTGGTCACATGATCAAACAATAACAGCATGCAAGGAGACATTGCCCCAACAAAGAACACATGCAGGACTATGGCAAAAGCACACAGGCTGGCTGCACAAAATGGTTGCCAGCCACATGGTCAAGCAACAACAGCATACAAGGAGGCGTGGCTCCAACAAAGAACATATGAAGGCCTATGGCAAAAGCACACGGGCTGGATACACAAAATGTATTCCGGCCACATTGTCAAACAACAAGCAAGGAAGCATGGACAACAAAAAACACATGCAAGCCTATGGACACAGACTACACAAAATGCCCCCTGGCCACATGGCATGGAGAACAAAGACAAATGGTGGCGTATGGCAAACACACACACACTAGCACACACTAGCTAGACAGAGGAGGCATGGTAACGCTGAAGAAAACACTGCCATTAATTCAGAAATGGTCAAAATGAAAATGAACTGCGCAATAAAAAATTAACAACACACATCCTCTCGAGGCATCAAGTATTACTCCACCTATACACTTTTTGCAGAAAAGAAACGTGAAATACAAAAAAAAATAAGCCCACATTTGTAATTTAATCCAGTGCCTTTCTTGCCCTAAATTGTGTATAAAACAACATATTCCACAGCAACAGTTGTTTTATTAACACATAACTAGTATTGGGCCTACTGGCAGGATGACCCATTGGTAGACTAGGCTACATAGTAGAATTAATGAATATTGCAACCTTAGCAAACATGGAGAAAATGTACTGAAATGTGCAATCTTTTTCCCTAACAAAATAACTAGGCCCCTACTGAAACTGCAGGCCCTCCACCACAAAAACATAAAAATCAAATAAAAGTACAAATAAATAGTGGTGCATGCCCTCTATCAAACAAACAATGATTCACTGATAGAATATTGACCCCCAAAATATCCCCATACACAAATATCGAGTTATAAATATCGATGTCAAAAATATCGACATCCTATATTTATAATGATAAATATAAAAATATCGGAAAAAAATATCTATGTAAAAAATATAGTTGTACAAAATATCGATTTTATTATATGTATAAAACATAATAATATATTAAATAATACAATTAACTTTTAAAAAAAATTTGATTTAATATACATTTTAGCAAATATAACAATTACATGTAATTTAAAAATGGAAACAAACGAATATAAAATATATATATATATATATATATGCATATATATATATATATTACTTACTGGCGGTCGCCAGTAGGTAGATATAGTTAGGACCTATTTTCCATAGGAAATCCGCAACATTCTATTTGGAATAACGTTGGCACCGATTGACAAATCTTCGCAAAATTTTCCAAACTTTTGGCCAGCTCCGGTCCGCTCCTATCCTGAAAATTTCACGGTGATTCGTCAAGTGGGGGCCGAGAAAAAAGGAGGGTCCCAAAACGCATTTTCCCCATGCATTTTCCCATAGGACCTGTTGACGCAGCTACAGCCCAAACTGCTGAACGGAATTACACCAAATTTGGCAAAGAGGTAATCCTCAGTTCAGACTCGTGCCTTTTGCTTAAATGGTGTAAATCCGTTCAGTAGTTCCTGTGAAAATTAGAGTTAAAAAGATAGATATATCTAAGGCCTCGGAGGATCCGCGCACCCTCCCCGCACCCAGCGCGCACCCTGCCGTGCACAAGCTGTATTCTAATTGGCTGTCAACACTCCAGATCAGAAAGTGTTGGCAGCCATCTTGTGCCTCGGTAGAACCGAGGCACAAGAAACCTATAAAACAAACACAGAAAAACGCGACAAGGGGGCAGGGTAGAAACACCCTGACCCCCTAGGCCTGCTCAGGGGGTCCCACAAGAACCCCCAGGGCCAAAAAAAGCATTTTTTTTCAAAAAAAAGATTCGGCGAGATTCGCACTCCCAGCGCGAATTTTGGCCGAAAATAAAAAAAAAAGAAGCGCGGGGCTCCCGCGCTTCTTTTGTAATTGGCCCCCGAGGGGGCCAAATCCCAGGGGCAGAAATAAAAAAGTGTGGGAGGGGTCCCAATCCCCCCCACACTGCCCCGGGGACCGCCACCCCCCGGGGCTCAGAAATACTATATGTGGGGGGGCTCACGGCCCCCCCGCAGCTCCGGGAACCACCACCCCCGGGGCTTAAAATTATTTGGGATGGGGGGCTCTCAGGCCCCCCCAGCCCCGGGGACCACCACCCCCCGGGGCAACTTGTCTGTGTGGGAGGGGGACCACGCAGTCCCCCTTCTGGAGCCTTGAATAGGCCCTGGGGGCCGCCACCCCCCAGGGCCGGCTCCTGCAGTGTCCAGGGGTGCCCACCCCCGGTACACAGTAGTTTTCAATGACAGGGCGGGAGCCTCGCGGCTTCCACCCTGTCATTGCAAACTGCTTTGCTTCATTGAAGCGAGAGTAGGGAAACCTGCTCTCGCTTCAATGAAGCAAAGCTGATTGCTTTTCCACATGGGGAGCAGCATGTTAGCTGTTCCCCATGTGGAAAAGCAATGCCGGCTCCCGGTTGGGACCGTGGGGGAATTGGGGAACCCCCCACGGCCCCCAACAGAGGCTAGGCCCCGGGGGATGGGGCCCCGGGGCCATAAGTGGCCTGGGAGGGTGGCAACATGGCCCCCCTCCCCAATTAAAAAAATTAATAAACAATGGCTGGCCCCGGGGGATGGGGTCCCCGGGGCCTTAAAGTGGCCAGAGGAGGGGGGCTACGCCACCACCCTCCATTAAAATTCTTTTTTTTTTTAAAAGGGCCATGCCCCGGGGGATGGGGTCCCCATTACGGCCTTGGGAGGGGGGCCACGCGGCCCCCTTCCCGATTATAATTTTTTTTTAATAATCAAAAATTGGGGGCAGGCCCTGGGGGATGGGGTCCCCAGGGCCAAAAAAATGGAAAAAGAAGGAGGGTCTACACATCCCCCCTTCTAAAAAAAAAAGAAAAGACCAGGATCGGGCCGGAGGCCACGCCCCCTCCTTACACCACTCTACAAACGCGCCCCCTGGCGTGTTTGCAGAGGGGGAACTAATTCCCCTTGAATACTGGGGGTCCCTGGGGGCCAGCTAGCCCACCAGGAACCTCCAGTTTGCACCAGGGGGCTGCGTTGCAGAGAGGTGTAATGAGGCCACACCCCTTTTTGCAACGCAGCTCCGTGGCGCTTACTGAAGGTACCTGGTTGCCTAGTTGGCCGCTAGGGGACCTCAGGATTCAAGGGGACTTAATCCCCCAACTTAAAACACGCCACGGGGTGCGTTTGCACAGTGGTGAAGGTAGGGGGCGGGGCCTGAGGTGATACTGTGCAAACACGCCCTGTGGCGCGTTTTAAGTGGGGGAATTCATTCCTCTTCAATCGAGAGGTCCCCTAGGGGACAACTAGCCCACCAGGTACCTCCAAAAAGTGCCACGGAGCTGCGTTGCAGAGTGTTGTAAAAAGGGTCGTGGCCTCTGAACACCTCTCTGCAACGCAGCTCCCTGGCCCATACTGGAGGTACCTGGTGGGCAAGTTGGCCGCCAGGGGACCTCAGGATTCAATGGGGCTTAATCCCCCAACTTCAAACACGCCACGGGCGCGTTTTCACAGTGGTGAAGGTAGGGGGCGGGGCCTGAGGCGATATGTGTGCAAACACGCCCTGTGGCGCGTTTTAAGTTGGGGAATTAATTCCTCTTCAATCCAGAGGTCCCCACTAGCCCACCAGTTACCTCCAGGAAGCGCCACGGAGCTGCGTTGGAGAGTGTTGTACAAAGGGGCGTGGCCTCTGAACACCGCTCTGCAATGCAGCTCCCTGACGCATACTGGAGGTACCTGGTGGGCTAGTTGGCCCCCAGGGGACCGCAGGATTGAAGAGGAATTAATTCCCCCACTTAAAACGCGCCACAGGGCGTGTTTGCACACGTCACTTCAGGCCCCGCCCCCTTCATTTACCATTGTACAAATATTCCTCTAAAATCAGCCGAACTACGAATTCCGATTTACTCACCTGTTATCAGGAGAGAACCCAGGGCTGCATCTTTTAGACCAGCACTGACCCTGAAAAGTAATTCTAAGCGTACTTACCAGTAACTTGTATTTCCTTCCATAGGAATCCATTGTGTGGTTTTCAGCAGAAAAGTTTCTAAGTATCCATTTTTGAAACGTACAAATATTCCTCTAAAATCAGCCGAACTACGAATTCCAATTTACTCACCTCCTATCAGGAGAGAACCCAGGGCTGCATCTTTTAGCCCAGCACTGACCCTGAAAAGTAATTCTAAGCGTACTTACTAGTAACTTGTATTTCCTTCCATAGGAATCCATTGTGTGGTTTTCAGCAGAAAAGTTGTGTCCGTATTTGAAACGTAAAAATATTCCTCTAAAATCAGCCGAACTACGAATTCCGATTTACTCAACTGTTCTCAGGAGAGAACCCAGTGCTGCATCTTTTAGCCCAGCACTGACCCTGAAAAATAATTCTAAGCGTACTTACCAGTAACTTGTATTTACTTCCATAGGGATCCATTGTGTGGTTTTCAGCAGAAAAGTTTCAAAGTGTCCATTTTTGAAACGTACAAATATTCCTCTAAAATCAACCGAACTACGAATTCCGATTTACTCACCTGTTCTCAGGAGAGAACCCAGGGCTGCATCTTTTAGCCCAGCACTTACCATGAAAAATAATTCTAAGCGTACTTACCAGTAACTTGTATTTCCTGCCATAGGAATCCATTGTGTGGTTTTCAGCAGAAAAGTTTCTAAGTGTCCATTTTTGAAACGTACAAATACTCCTCTAAAATCAGCCGAACAACGAATTCTGATTTACTCACCTGTTCCCAGGAGAGAACCCAGGGCTGCATCTTTTAGCCCAGCACTGACCCTGAAAAATAATTCTAAGCGTACTTACCAGTAACTTGTATTTCCTTCCATAGGAATCCATTGTGTGGTTTTCAGCAGAAAAGTTTCAAAGTGTCCATTTTTGAAACGTACAAATATTCCTCTAAAATCAACCGAACTACGAATTCCGATTTACTCACCTGTTCTCAGGAGAGAACCCAGGGCTGCATCTTTAAGCCCCCCAGCACTGACCCTGAAAAATAATTCTAAGCGTACTTACCAGTAACTTGTATTTCCTTCCATAGGAATCCATTGTGTGCTTTTAAGTAGAAAAGTTTCTAAGTGTCTATTTTCACAAACTAAAAATATTCCTAAAAAATCGTCTGTATGACTTAAACACATTCTTTCAACTGTTTACAGGAGATTCACCTGTGCTGGATCCAGGATCCACCACTGAGTAAGAAAAAGTAACGATAACACTACTTACCTGCTATGTGAATTTTCTGCCATAGGATAACATTGGTGATTCTATGTGAAAATTTTTCTAAGTGTCAACTTTTAAAATACAATAATAATCCTTAAAAATCACTACTGTAACCAAAACGCTTTTACTCAACTGTTTACAGGAGATGTCCAAGGACTGAATCTAGCATCCAGTCCTGTGGTTAGAAAAGTAATCCATAAAGTAACTAATTGCATTTGACTAGAAATTCACATTGAGCTCAATGTTGCTTTGTGTTTGAAATTGTGTTGCCCATTGCAGCAACTGTAACTACTGTACTTAAAAGTCTATTGCCTATTTTCAAAGTGTTTGAACTAAAGTAATTCATTCTGAGAAAGTATATTTTATATTGTAATGTATAATGTAAATAAAAAAATAAAATATCTAAAAATAAACAGTTTAAACAATGTAGTAAATCAGTATTAAAAAAATCAGTATAACAATACATTAAAAATTGTCATTTACAAAACCTTTGAAATTCACTGAAAAAAACCATAGGTTTCAGGCCTGATATAGTTAGGAATTAGCATTTAAAAAACCTTTGAAATTCAATGAAAAAATCATAGGTTTCAGGCCTGATATAGTTAGGAATTAGCATTTAAAAAAACCTTTAAAATTCACTGAAAAAAACATAGGTTTCAGGCCTGATATAATTAGGAATTAGCATTTAAAAAACCTTAGAAATTGACTGAAAAAACAATAGGTTTTAGGGGTGTTATAGTTAGCTGGACATTTCACTCGAACAAAACCATTGAAATTCCTCCGATATAGTTATTTGTACTAACTACATCTCGCGCGCCCGCAATCCTGCTGCTGATGATGTCACATATTACATCATTCATGACATGGTCAGTGACATCACTGATGACATCTCAAATTACATCACTGATGACATCACTGATGACATCATCCATGTGACAATCAGATACACCGCATCATACACTAGTATAACCTTTCATCACTCACTGTAAAATAGAGAGTGCCAGATTTAAAACCATTGACACACCAATACCAGTTTCTAAACACCCACTCAGTGATTCCTAGATCTATACACACATCTAATCACTTACCTATAGATTCACTCATACATGCTGTCAATGATCAACAGAACACTATCAAATATACTTATACACCTATATCGACATTACACACCAGCACACATCCTAATCACTTATGAAGTCATCCTACTCACTTATGCAAACAATAGATCATACTTACTTTTACTTAGCTATACACTTATAAAAACACCACTTCATCTATTCATATAGATAATAACTCATACTTAGTGTGTTATAAAAACACTATTACAACTATACAGTTATCCATACAGTCACTCATACAATCACTGAGTCTTATGTGTACTTATTTATATACAACAACTGACACTTACACTGGTTTTTATTTTTCTAGTTTTTTGGACATGTACCATTGAGACATATATTGGCTCATCGCCACACCCATAAAGATATTCACTCACCCAAACAACTGTTATAACATGTAGTTTTAACTTCAGATACCTACTGAATCAACTATTCACACATCTTTGGGCAGTCACACACCCCCCACCGAACCACATGCACATTCACTCTTCCACACAAATACTCAGTTAACTAATCAATAAATAATATAGACTTTCACGTAGCTAGTAACCAACTGGTGCAGCAGTTTGCACAACAAATGACAAAGTGATACAGATATTCACACAGTTTTGTCACTATCCAATATATTTAGTGAGACACTATAAATTAGTCAAGTAAACAGTCAATCACACTGCTACTAAATCCTTCATCCAGATATTTATATTTATATATCCACCCATTCTTCAATGCAAATTGCTATATATATATATATATATATATATATATATATATATATATATATATATCATACATATTTAAATAACGAACCAAACCACATTCACTGGATGATGTCATCAGTGATGTCATCAGTGATGTCATTTGAGATGTCATCAGTGATGTCACTGACCATGTCTTGAATGATGTAATATGTGACATCATCCGCAGTGGATTATGGGCGTGCGAGATGTGTTTAGTACAACTAACTATATCGGAGGAATTTCAATGGTTTTGTTCGAGTGAAATGTCCAGCTAACTATAACACCCCTAAAACCTATTGTTTTTTCAGTGAATTTCTAAGGTTTTTTAAATGCTAATTCCTAACTATATCAGGCCTGAAACCTATGGTTTTTTCAGTGAATATATATATATATTATATATACATAGGTATAAGTAGCCCTTCCAATTAGAGGCATGCATGGACATAGAAACAATACTAAAACGCTTTTGAAATGCCAGATGTAAATTCATTACAGGCACCCCGGGGCCTGAATAAACACATATTGTAATTTTCCGTTATGTGTGAAAGCCACCAGGTGCATACTTGAATCCCCGCAGGACTACCCTACCCACAATGCAACTTGGGTGAGCAAATGAACAACAGTAGATCGTGGGCAAGTGAACTGTATCAAAGTTAATGTTATTACTCCAATTTGTCAGGGGCAAGAGGCTGAAACAATAACCATGGACAGAAAAAATAATAAAATCTCTTGAAAGAGAAAGTCTCAATGTCAATGGTAATAAGCAGCACTGAAAATAGATTCCACCAGGCACATTCTCGGGGTCGAAGGAGACAAATGAACAACAATTGAATATGTCACACAGTCCTCACCGCTTCCGCATAGGCGTCCACGGTGCCCAGTCACCAGAGGGCATCAGTATCTTAGGCAAGGCATTTCTAGCTGGGGAAATGCAAACCCCGTGCTGGCAGTCGTCAAACCGCCCGCTACGGGATCCTGGTCTCTCACTGCTGTCATCCTTGATCCACTCACGTGAATAGCATATAGACCGCAAAACGCTAAATTTAAATGAATAAACAATCCTACTTCCTCAGAAGAAGGCACGTGCACGAAGCTGTTTGGGATACAACACTCCTTATTTTCTTAAGTCACCCGTGATCCCAAGACCAAAGAGACGCGTTTCGGCTTCACAGAAGCCTTTGTCAATCTGATGGGCGCAATAACTATGTTAGTATAAGTATCCCTTCCAATTAGAGGCCTGCATGGACATAGAAACAATACTAAAACGTTTTTGAAATGCACAGATGTAAATTCATTACAGTGTTCAAATGTAATTCATCCCCGAAATAAGACGACGTGGTTGGTACATCATCTAATTGTACTCTAAATACAACATTTAAAAGTGCACAGTGCAGCTAATGAAATTTCAGCCTAATGCTGAACGAACCTGCGTAATACGTCTTTTGAACTACTTGGGCATCAAACCATATGTGCATAAACAATTTAATTATTTTGAATGTCACCCGCCAAAATGGGAACTGCTAAACATTAATAATACGCCGCCCATCACTCAAATTGTGTCGCCTGAATAATATAAATAAATGTTAGACACTTAGGTGCCGATCACGATCCGGTAAAAAATTCCCCCGTGCGACTCGTATCGGGTCTTTTTACCGTACGAATCGTACAAGTGCCGTACGAACTGGCAATCACGATTCGCATGGTAAAAAGTCCATACGAACCGCACTGGGAATCATTCCCCACACGTCCTCGGGTCGGAAAATGTGTCCGACACGTCCTCGGACGATTTACCTTACAAACGTGAAAATCCAAGTCCGACCGAGGAATCACGATCCATCCCGTGCGTCCGAGGTTACAACCGTATGGAAAAAACACCGTCCGCACCGAACTCCTACAGCAACCATGGAGACATGTGCCCGCATACGCGCCCAGCACTCCCCCCAGCCCCCGTACGTCCGACACGTACCCCCCGTATATGTATACCCCCACCCGTCTAGGTACACCCCAGTACGTTCCAGTCGAACCCCCACCCCAGTACGTGTCATAGCCCCGTCTACCTACACCCCAGTACGTTCCAGTCGTACCCCCACCCCAGTACATGTCGTACCCCCGTGTACCTACACCCCAGTACGTTCGAGCCACACCCCCACCCCAGTACGTGTCATAGCCCCGTCTACCCACACCCCAGTACGTTCCAGTCGTACCCCCACCCCAGTACGTGTCGCACCCCCCGTGTACCTACACCCCAGTACGTTCGAGCCCCACCCCCACCCCAGTACGTGTCATAGCCCCGTCTACCCACACCCCAGTACGTTCCAGTCGTACCCCCACCCCAGTACGTGTCGTACCACCGTCAATGTACACCCCCCCACCCCTGTACGTGTCGTACCACCGTCAATGTACACCCCCCACCCCTGTACGTGTCGTACCACCGTCCATGTACACCCCAGTACGTTCCAGTCGTACCCCCACCCCAGTACGTGTCGTACCACCATCAATGTACACCCCCCCACCCCAGTACGTGTCGTACCACCGTCAATGTACACCCCCCCACCCCTGTACGTGTCGTACCACCGTCAATGTACACCCCCCACCCCTGTACGTGTCGTACCACCGTCCATGTACACCCCAGTACGTTCCAGTCGTACCCCCACCCCAGTACGTGCCGTACCACCGTCAATGTACACCCCCCCACCCCAGTACGTGTCGTACCACCGTCAATGTACACCCCCCCACCCCTGTACGTGTCGTACCACCGTCCATGTACACCCCAGTACGTTCCAGTCGTACCCCCACCCCAGTACGTGTCGTACCACCGTCAATGTACACCCCCCCACCCCAGTACGTGTCGTACCACCGTCAATGTACACCCCCCCACCCCTGTACGTGTCGTACCACCGTCCATTTACACCCCAGTACGTTCCAGTCGTACCCCCACCCCAGTACGTGTCGTACCACCGTCAATGTACACCCCCCCACCCCAGTACGTGTCGTACCACCGTCCATGTACACCCCAGTACGTTCCAGTCGTACCCCCACCCCAGTACGTGTCGTACCACCGTGAACCTACACCCCAGTACGTTCGAGCCCCACCCCCACCCCAGTACGTGTCATAGCCCCGTCTACCCACACCCCAGTACGTTCCAGTTGTACCCCCACCCCAGTACGTGTCGTACCACCATCAATGTACACCCCCCCACCCCTGTACGTGTCGTACCACCGTCTATGTACACCCCAGTACGTTCCAGTCGTACCCCCACCTCAGTACGTGTCGTACCACCGTGAACCTACACCCCAGTACGTTCGAGCCCCACCCCCACCCCAGTACGTGTCACACCCCCCGTGTACCTACACCCCAGTACGTTCCAGTCGTACCCCCACCCCAGTACGTGTCGTACCACCGTGAACCTACACCCCAGTACGTTCGAGCCCCACCCCCACCCCAGTACGTGTCATACCCCCCGTGTACCTACACCCCAGTACGTTCCAGTCGTACCCCCACCCCAGTACGTGTCATACCCCCCGTGTACCTACACCCCAGTACGTTCCAGTCGTACCCCCACCCCAGTACGTGTCGTACCCCCCGTGTACCTACACCCCAGTACGTTCAAGCCACACCCCCACCCCAGTACGTGTCATACCCCCGTGTACCTACACCCCAGTACGTTCCAGTCGTACCCCCACCCCTGGACGTGTCGTACCACCGTGAACCTACACCCCAGTACGTTCGAGTCGTACCCCCACCCCAGTACGTGTCGTACCACCGTCAATGTACACCCCCCCACCCCAGTACGTGTCGTACCACCGTCAATGTACACCCCCCACCCCTGTACGTGTCGTACCACCGTCCATGTACACCCCAGTACGTTCCAGTCGTACCCCCACCCCAGTACGTGTCGTACCACCGTCAATGTACACCCCCCCACCCCAGTACGTGTCGTACCACCGTCAATGTACACCCCCCCACCCCTGTACGTGTCGTACCACCGTCCATGTACACCCCAGTACGTTCCAGTCGTACCCCCACCCCAGTACGTGTCGTACCACCGTCAATGTACACCCCCCCACCCCAGTACGTGTCGTACCACCGTCCATGTACACCCCAGTACGTTCCAGTCGTACCCCCACCCCAGTACATGTCGTACCACCGTGAACCTACACCCCAGTACGTTCGAGCCCCACCCCCACCCCAGTACGTGTCATAGCCCCGTCTACCCACACCCCAGTACGTTCCAGTTGTACCCCCACCCTAGTACGTGTCGTACCACCGTCAATGTACACCCCCCCACCCCTGTACGTGTCGTACCACCGTCAATGTACACCCCAGTACGTTCCAGTCGTACCCCCACCCCAGTACGTGTCGTACCGCCGTGAACCTACACCCCAGTACGTTCGAGCCCCACCCCCACCCCAGTACGTGTCATACCCCCCGTGTACCTACACCCCAGTACGTTCCAGTCGTACCCCCACCCCAGTACGTGTCATACCCCCCGTGTACCTACACCCCAGTACATTCCAGTCGTACCCCCACCCCAGTACGTGTCGTACCCCCCGTGTACCTACACCCCAGTACGTTGGAGCAACACCCCCACCCCAGTACGTGTCATACCCCCCGTGTACCTACACCCCAGTACGTTCCAGTCGTACCCCCACCCCAGTACGTGTCGTACCACCGTCAATGTACACCCCCCCACCCCTGTACGTGTCGTACCACCGTCAATGTACACCCCCCCACCCCTGTACGTGTCGTACCACCGTCTATGTACACCCCAGTACGTTCGAGCCCCACCCCCACCCCAGTACGTGTCATACCCCCCGTGTACCTACACCCCAGTACGTTCCAGTCGTACCCCCACCCCAGTACGTGTCGTACCACCGTGAACCTACACCCCAGTACGTTCGAGCCCCACCCCCACCCCAGTACGTGTCATACCCCCCGTGTACCTACACCCCAGTACGTTCCAGTCGTACCGCCACCCCAGTACGTGTCATACCCCCCGTGTACCTACACCCCAGTACGTTCCAGTCGTACCCCCACCCCAGTACGTGTCGTACCCCCGTGTACCTACACCCCAGTACGTTGGAGCAACACCCCCACCCCAGTACGTGTCATACCCCCGTGTACCTACACCCCAGTACGTTCCAGTCGTACCCCCACCCCAGTACGTGTCGTACCACCGTCAATGTACACCCCCCCACCCCTGTACGTGTCGTACCACCGTCAATGTACACCCCCCCCACCCCTGTACGTGTCGTACCACCGTCTATGTACACCCCAGTACGTTCGAGCCCCACCCCCACCCCAGTACGTGTCATACCCCCCGTGTACCTACACCCCAGTACGTTCCAGTCGTACCCCCACCCCAGTACGTGTCGTACCACCGTCAATGTACACCCCCCCACCCCTGTACGTGTCGTACCACCGTCAATGTACACCCCCCCACCCCTGTACGTGTCGTACCACCGTCTATGTACACCCCAGTACGTTCGAGCCCCACCCCCACCCCAGTACGTGTCATACCCCCCGTGTACCTACACCCCAGTACGTTCCTGGCGCACCCCCAACACAACCTCCTAAGTACGGAGCGCACCCCATGCCCCAACATCACAACCGCATGTACGAGTCGTACAAAGCCACACACAAGGACATAATCGTACAACCAAATGGCCCATGTACACACCGTACACACGCTCAAAACGCACGTACACAACAAGGACAAAACAAAACAACACAAGAATACACCATTCGAAAGGCACACAGCCACTAAACATGGCCAACAACCACTAAAATAACACAATCACTGACCTGCAACTGTCAAAAACAAACAGAGGCCCAATACACCACCACTCCTTATAACACACCCACCCAAAATTCAAACACTGCCACACCCACCCATGGACCAATGAAAAGGGCCCACACACACAAACCATGAGCCTTTGCAACAGACTCACTGCTGCCAGACACCACAGAACCAGACTACAAGCTACACCACATCTTACACTTGCACACCTTCACACGACCACCCTCACAAACACCCTCTCATCACATTCACACACACACACAACCATCCACACCCCCCCCCAACATCCACACACCCCCCACACCCACACCATCCCCACCCACACCCCTCACCATGCCCACTACCAAGAATCCAAAGTTCAGTCACCGAGAGTTGGAGGTCCTTGTTGATCAAATCCTCAGAGTCGAGCCACAGATCTTTGGAACATTGGTCAGAAGCACCAGCCAGGCAGCCAAAACAGCCATGTGGCAGACCATCGTCGATGCTGTGAATGCTGTTGCGGACACCAGGAGGACCAAGCAGGATTGCCAGAACAGGTGGTACGATCTGCGGAGGAGGGTCAGAGCCAAGAGGCAGGAGGAACACGACCAGGCCAACGCCACCGGAGGAGGGCCCTCCCGCAGACCCGTACAGTACCATCCCTGGGAGGAGAGGGTGATGGCCATACTGCCGGTGGAGGCAGTTGAAGGAGTAGAAGGACTCCGAGACCCGGGTGAGTACACAAACAACGCACCTCACATGGGGGGAACTGCAACCACAACCAAAATTAATAACAGGCACGCAACCACCACAAGCCATCGCATGACTCAACCACACTCCATGAGCAGGCACATGCCACTGCTGCCACCATGCCCCATGCACCCAGCTGGACAATGTCAAGTCACAGGCCACAGAAGACAACAACACATGACACGGTAACCCGGATGGCGGGAGGCTGGGCACCAAGAATCACATAGTGCGACTCCAAAGCAGACAACAATGCCCTCTGCCCATATGGCCTAGGTCACAGCCAGACAAACACTGTGTCCCAACACAGGAATGACTTGCCAGCAAATGGCGGACGCCTTGCATCAACACATGGGGGTGAAGGCACTGTTTTGCACATGACAGCAGCTAATGAACAGCCAACATTGTGAAAGAGTGGCAGCACACACCACCACAGCAGCAGCGCACAGACACACAGCAGACAAAATGGGTGCCTGGAGATCAGAAACAAACTCACATCAACAGGCCAAGGGCCACTCAAAGATCTGCTAACAGTGTGTGCCCAGGAAGCTGGGCCAAGGTGACAGAGGGTGACACACGGAGGGAGGGAGAGGGGGACACAGAGGGAGGGAGAGGGGGACTGAGAGGGAGGGAGACGGACAGAGGGAGGAGGCTGACACACAGAGGGAGGGAGAGGGGGACAGAGAGGGAGGGAGAGGGGGACAGAGAGGGAGGGAGACACAGGAAGATGGACAGAGGGAGGAGGCTGACACACAGAGGGAGGGAGAGGGGGACAGAGAGGGAGGGAGAGGGGGACAGAGAAGGAGGGAGACACAGGGAGAGCAAATCAGTCCTTTGGTGTGTGGGAATGTCTGCTCGTCAGCAGGTGGACTGCGTGCATGTAGACAAGGGTGGCCAGTGCCAGAACCCCCCCTCTTCATCATGGCAAAACGCAGGGCCATGTCACAACCTGTACACGAGCACAAGGACAGCCACCTGCATCATATAAGTGTGTGGATCCACTCCATGTGCACATGTACAGTGCTACAAGGAAGGCGCAAATGCATGGCTCGCCACACATGCACACTCCACTGCTGACTGCAGTCACACTTGACGCAGCAAGTAAGACTGTGCCACACATAGTTAAAGGGGCCAAATTGGTGGCCAAGGGACACACCCATGCACAAGTGCACTGTGAGTGGAATGCAAGACAGATCCTAATTCCAAGAGGAAATGTGCCAACTTTGTAACGGATGAAACATGGATGTTGCATGGATCAAAATTAACATTTTCTCTCTCACACACAGGTCAACGTCGTGCTGCACCCCCCAACACTGGGGGGGAACACTCACAGGACCCGGATCTGCAGGAGACCGATCCCACCGGCAGCGACCACTCTCACCACTCTGCGGACGACCCCGACCGACCTGGCCCCTCTGGTGTCCAACCACCTGCAGCACCTGCGTCAGGTACAACCGTGCCAACCACCACCCCCACTCCTGCCACATCCCAGGAGACACCGAGGATCCCTGCCCCAACACCACAATGCAGCCAGGCTCGCCAGGAGGGACACGGTGTCCCGGGCACCCAGGAGGAGGCAGGCGACAACGCCAATGCCACCCCTCAGGGGTCCCGGAGACCCGATGTTCCCACAAGTGCAGGCCAGACGCAAGTGGGCAGGGGTGGTGGGAGTGGAGGACGGCGGAGGCGCGAGCCTGACCAGTTGGCTGGGGATCCGGTATTTTCCCATGTCCGTAACATCCTGGACTCATACCGGCAGGACACCACGGGCATGGCCCAGGTTGTGTCCGTCCTCGAGGGGATCAAGGTCCAGCAGGCCCAGCAACATGCGGAGCTAATAGCCTGTCTACAGGTACACCAACGGAGGATGGAGGACAGACAGGCTGAGCAAGTGACGGCGTCCCAGGGGATTCACGCTGAACTCCGTCGGATGGCCGACACCATGGCCGACCCTCCCTGTGCCAGAAGGCGGAGAACATCACCACCCACAGGGAGGGATCATGAGGAGGAGGAGGAAACATCCGACGGAGCATCCCAGACGTCGTCACGGCCTGCTGCTGAGGTTCCCCGCAGGAAGCCGGGTCGTCCACGGAAAGGACCGTGAGGGTGGCTGCTACATCACCATCTCCCAGGACACCTGGCCTGGCACCTGGCCCACTGGAGCAACAGCATCACAGCATCAAGAGACATTCTCAGCCACATGGCCCTGCTGGTCACTGGCTGACCAATGTTGACAAAGACTGTGGCATGGACTCTGAGGATTTCCAATGGCAAGGACACCAACTCCCCTACTGAACTTTGGATTCCCTAATCCCGGAAAGCCCCTCACTTTGTCCCCCCCCCCCCCAATAATAAATCACACTATTAAGAGTAGATGCCTGCTGGTAGCATTATTACCTAACATGTGTCTTGTACAGTCTAAACATGCCTGAGTCATCTGTTCACTTCAACCATCCACACCCTGGGGCCTGAGTCTGGCACAGGACACATGGGTCACAGTTTATTAGGCAAGACACACATGGAGCACCATACACACCCGTGATGGTCAGAACCAGCTGAGGGCGTGGCCGAACAACCGTGCTGACAGACACATTGAGTACAGCAACAGTCATGCGCAGAGGTCAGGGATCCTGGCCCGTGTCCTGGGGGGCACCCAGGTATGTGTAGACAGGTGGCAGAACCATGTCCTGCAAGCTTGAGTCCGGTGGATGCAGAGAATGGGGTCATGGACAACGTTGGATGCATGGGGATGGCACATGTCACAATACCCACACAGTCATGGACATCATGCCCAATACACAGTCTCAGCACACACACACAGCTTGCATCTTGCCACTCGACACATTGACACATAGCCACAATCAGGGAATACCATGCCAGACATGCAGGATGCACCGTGCCAACACACCAGCATTGACTGAGAAGAGGCACCTTGGAGGCATAGGGACACCTTTATTAGTCATGTTTTTGGGATTGCAGAGGCAACTTGAAGTACACATGTACACATCATGTGGAGTGACATGTGGCTCCAACACTGGCACCCCCCTTCTGCAGCACAAATGCGTGATAGCCATGGAACTGGCACACAAGCGTCGGCTAACAGCTAAACACCCACAGCTGCTCACGGAGAGCCTGGCATACACCATACATCCGCTGATGTGGAAGTCCCACGCCATGTCAAGACAATGTTAACCGTATGTGTCCGAGGGCAGTGTCACACACATTGATGCCATCATCACAATCCACTATCCCATCACTGATGACTGACAACCAGACAGCCCATCTATTCAGGTGTACCCAGCTGCATGTTGTGTCCCATGGGGATGCCACATGTCTGCAGAGGAACCAAACCCCGACCGGGGCAGTGTGCACACATCGTGAACAACTGCCACACCCAATACACCCCAGATGCATCCCTTACCCCATGGAGACTTCCAAACGTGTCCGTGCCTGTAACGCTGAGTCAGCCCACGATGTCATGTCCATGAGGAATAGCAGTGCCACAACAATGCAACCAGCAAACGGCATGCGCAGGTACCTGGGGAAGAGAGACACACAAGAAGTCAGCCACAAAAAGCACAGCCACTTGCATGTGCAGTTACTCGACACATGTATGGATGACAACATGCTAGGTCACAATTATGACTGGGGAAATACTACCATCACTGCCACCATCACTCCAGTGACACACCCACACACACCTCTGACCCACGTGCCATACATGCAGGTGGAGACACACATCACAACGCATGCCACACGGGGACCAATGCGTGCACACTCAGACCCTGGTACTCACCACTAAGCAAAGAAGTCGCGTATGAGCCGAGTCCGGATGTCCTCTTGCGGCTCCACATCCTCCACATCACTAGCCCCATTGCCAAGCCCTTCGTCCTCCACGGGTGGATGGTCCTCGTCATGTTGATTCAGGATGAGTGGCACAGCTCTTTCAACTGCCATGTTGTGCAGCATGCAGCAGACCATGAAGATCTTGCAGACCTTCGCCGGGGCATAAGGGAGTGCACCGCCGGTCTTGTGGAGGCACCGGAATCGGCTCTTCAGCATGCCAAACGTCCTCTCTATCACTCGCCTTGTCCGGCCATGGGCGGTGTTATAGCGGAGCTGGGCCGGCGTGATGGGGTTGCGGAGAGGTGTCAGCAGCCAAGGCATGTTGGGATAGCCAGCGTCCCCTACATGGGAAGCACATGGACATCGTTAGAACTGGTGTAGCGGTCGTGCTGGTCGGCTATACAGAATACAGGACAGACAGACTGTACCCACCAACAACACATGCCCGTTCGTTGCGCAGCTGCATCATCATATCAGGCATCCCGCTACGCCTCATGATGTAGGCATCGTGTGCTGATCCTGGGAAACGAGCACAGACATGTGAAATCACCATATTGGACAGACACACCACAAGGGCATTGATGGAGTGGTAGTGCTTCCGATTGCGGTACGCCACCTCCCGTGCGTGTGGTGGTACCAAACCTACATGTGTCCCATCTATGGACCCAATGACATGGGGCATCCCTCCCAGGGCATAGAATCCACGCTTGACCTCAGTCATCTGTTCAGGGGTTGGGAACTTGATGAAGTCATCCAGGTGAATCAACATGGCCTCCAAGAAATCATGCAGCACACCGCTGAACATGCTCTGGGACATGCCACCAACATGAGCTATGGTATTTTGGAAGGTACCCGTGGCCAGAAAATGTAGGGCAGCCATTACCTTCAGCTGGGGTGTCAGTGCCGTAGGATACCTGTGCTGCGGTTGCAGGTGTGGTGCCAGTCTCGCCGTCAGCTCCAGAATCAACGGTTGGGTGAAGCGGTAGAGCCGGATCCTGTCATTCTCCTGCATGGTAGCCAAGTCTGGAACTCTTCGGGCAACAGGAGGCGCTCTGCAGTAATTTGGAAGTGACAAGGAAGAGTGAGTGCACTACGAGAACAACTCATGTCTACTGAGCACATGTAAATCTGGCAATACACACATGCCACATAGGGAGTCAGGCATGTGCTACATGCCCAGGACACGTATGGATGCAAGGTGACACTCCTTCCAAGACCCAGCTACACACGGTGATTGAGAACCTCCCCATGCCACGCCATGGAAATAGCTGTGTCCCAGTGCAAGTGCACTGCCCGACGCAAGACAGGAGTGACATACACCCACACATCAGCAGAAGTGTGATGCCGATTGCAGAGACTGGTAGCGGAACACTGGAGCCACAGGTCACATGACATTACACTAGTCCAGCCCACACACCTTGCCATGAAGGTGCACATGTCATGACTCACCACACATTCCTTGTGAGTTTGCTGACATGGCCTTGTCACGCTACTCCGTGTCCCATGCATACATGTGCACCTCACATCCGATAACACATGTGGCATGGTGTTGGGAACAGTGTGCAATGACAATCTACACACAGCCACATGTTGGTTGCTGCAACGGCTGCAGCTTTTGAGGGTGCTACAACATCAACCTGATGTAAATCCCGGACACATATATGACATAGTCACATTGTGCACTGTGGGTAGTGACAAGTCATGTGTCATGACCCCTGTACCGGGCATCATGGGACACTTCCGTGTGTTGGTGTCCGTGCCATGCCAGTGACGCTCACCCCAAGTGCGCAGTCCCACATGCACACATGTCAAAGGAGTCAAGGGCATGCCTGGCACACATTGCACCCTCACACAGTACACATGTACACATCTCATCATACATCTGGTGCCTTCTCCACTCAGGAGGCATGTTCCACATCACAGCCTGTGACACCTGTGCCCCACACATGTAGTAATGCACAGACGATGCCTTGATGTCCATTCCTGGACAAGTATGTCCATCCATGGACAAGTATGTCCGCCCTATTCCTACATGTGTGTCGCCTATCACCACAGTGATGTGTAAAATCCGCCGTACTGCTGCTGAGAGGGCCTGTGCATGTTCCCAAATCACTGTGGGAGTGCTGCCGTATGTGTACCCATCATGATGGCGAGCGTACAGGCATTTGTACGGTCCGTACCACTACGGGTACGCATACGCGTGCAGACCCATAGTGATAGTGAGCGTACATGCGTGTGTACGGTCCGTACCACTACGGGTACGCATACGCGTGCAGACCCATAGTGATAGTGAGCGTACATGCGTGTGTACGGTCCGTACCACTACGGGTACGCATACGCGTGCAGACCCATAGTGATAGTGAGCGTAGATGCGTGTGTACGGCCCTATCACTATGGGTCTGCACGCGTATGCGTACCCGTAGTGGTACGGACCGTACACACGCATGTACGCTCACTATCACTATGGGTCTGCACGCGTATGCGTACCCGTAGTGGTACGGACCGTACACACGCATGTACGCTCACTATCACTATGGGTCTGCACGCGTATGCGTACCCGTAGTGGTACGGACCGTACACACGCATGTACGCTCACTATCACTATGGGTCTGCACGCGAATGCGTACCCGTAGTGGTACGGACCGTACACTCGCATGTACGCTCACTATCACTAGGAGTACGCATACGCGTGCAGACCCATAGTGATATAGAGCGTACATGCGTGTGTACGGTCCGTAACACTACGGGTACGCATACGCGTGCAGACCCATAGTGATGGAGAGCGTAGGCATGCATGTACGGGCCGTTGCCATGCATTTGGGGTGCCCTAGGGCACCGAAACGCATCGTACCTGTGTGTGATGCTCCAAATTACATAGGGGACAAATATTAAGGCCTACATGCATGCTGGTTGTCATGGAGACCAAGTTCAAAATTCGAACTTGTTCTGGAAGGTGCACAGCAGAAGTCAGTTGGAATTCTTCTACTTTGTTGCAATGTGTTTGTGGGGCTGACATCATGCAGGAGAATGAAACCGATAGAGAACCCACAGACTGCTAGGTTTGAAGGGATTGGTGGAAACATAGGATGCAAATGTGAGTGACCAATCACTCTGTACTCCTGTGCATGAGACTGGGCAGAAGGGCACATATAAGGCAGCCAGGTCCCATGAGGGAGCACTTGCCTGCACATCTTTGCATTCGTCGACCCAGCTGCTGCTACTGATTCCCTGGAACCATGTCAAGGGCTGTGGAGAGGACACAGCCATTCACCCTGGAGGAGAACATGGCTCTGCTGGATGTGATCCTCCCACAGTACTCCATGCTGTATGGGCGACCAGGGTATCAGGTGAGTGCATAGGCCACTGCCACAGACTGTCCCTATGTTGTGACTGTGACTTCTGCCATTGCGTCCAGGTGTAACACACATGCCATGTACTGTCGGGGGGGTCCCAGGGGGGGGGGTGCCTGATGTCTCCCAGCAGTGCCCTGAGACAGGAGGGGTGGGGGCCTATCACTCCCAGCAGTGCCCTGAGATAGGAGGGGTGGGTGTGGAGTCCTCCCAGCAGTGCCCTGAGACAGGAGGGGTGGGGGCCTATCACTCCCAGCAGTGCCCTGAGACAGGAGGGGTGGGGGCCTATCACTCACAGCAGTGCCCTGAGACAGGAGGGGTGGGGGCCTATCACTCACAGCAGTGCCCTGAGACAGGAGGGGTGGGGGCCTATCACTCACAGCAGTGCCCTGAGACAGGAGGGGTGGGTGTGATGCACAGTGTGAGCCTTGATCATTGATTGTGACATTGCCATCATTCCACCTGTGTACCCACTGTGGCACGTACTGCTTTTTCCCTCACCAGGGGATGATGTCCCTATGACAAAGGTGCAATGCGTTGGCTGCATGACATGCCTTGTTGTAACCAGCTAATTTGTACCCATATGTCTCTCTGTGACATGTGGCTGGTGTATTGATGTGGTGTCACTTGTTCCTCCTCACAGGTAGGCGCCACTGCCAAGGAGCAGATCTGGCTGACCGCCGTCAGTGCCGTGAGGGGTGTGGATGGTCGGAGGCGGAGCCTGCCCCAGGTGAGGAAACGCTGGCAGGATATCCGGTGCTGGACGCGGAGGATTGCACGGCTCCTGCTGGGGGACTCACCTGAGAGCCACAAGAACCGCGGCCGCCGCCTTCTGAGCCACCTCCACAGGCGTGTGCTGCCGGTGGTCTTTCCAGACCTGGAGAGGCGCTTACAGGCGATGCAGCAGCCGGAAGGGGGTAGGTACATGTGTGTTTGTTGTGTGTCACCGGCATTTGTAAGGGCACAGTAACATGAATTCACTGGCAGGCTTTAAAGGTGCTGTGCAGATCCTGTTTGCCCCAGTATAGCGCTGTGCCCCTGCCACCCTTCCCCTCCTTGCAATGTGTTCCCTGGTCTGTGTGTAGTCACTCCTTCACAAGGTAATGTAGGCTGGTGCTTTGTCCACGAGAACAATGACTGTAGCATCATGTGTGGGGGTGGTGTGTAACAGGTTGTGGGACCTTGCCTGTGCACTGTCAAGTTCACTGCATGTGGGTTCCATGTCAGTTGGCACTGATGCTGACTCCAGACATGGGAGTTGGTCTCTCATGTGTCATGCCTTACAGCGCGCATGTCCTATGTAGTGGCCTGTGACATGATGTGCATGAGTGTGCGATACACATATTGCAGGGATGGTGACGTGTGTTGCAGTCATTACCATTCAGTAGCATGTAGTTGTGTGCCCACTACTGTCCCCTGGGGCAGCTCTTCCTCAGTGGTGTATGTGTCATCATAAACGTGGCCAATCTCAGTGTCTACAGCGTAGGTTGTGCTCTGTGCCATTGTCCCCTGTCACCATGTATATTGACGTGCTATTTTGTACAGGTGTCCACTGTGCAGCCTGACCTGATTGTCCTTCTTCATACTCACAGTTGCCAGTGCCTGTGTGTCTTGTTATACTCATCTGAGGATGGGCACTGGTACCTCATTATTTGTACAGGCACACCTTGGCTGTTTGGCGTCCAATCTTGCTTTTTGCCTGCCCCTGTGTGTATCACCCAGACTATGAGATGTTGGTGCCACCTGTGTCTCAACAATTTGCCTCGTGTAGGGTCTTGTTGGGGCGGGCAATGCCTATGTGTCAAATCCTGATTTCCACTTGCTGGGTCTGGGCAGTGTGTGATGTGTCTGGACACACACGCAATGTGCAGTGACCGAGTCATGTTGGGCATGTTTTCAGCATTACCTATGCAGCATGTGTCTCAAGTTCATGGATATGGTCCCTGGTCATCGGTATTTTCGCCAACGCTGTGTGGTGCAGATGCAGTGCTGGATTGTCCCCAGGGCCTGGGTGCTATGTCAGACTCCGTTTCCTGTCTTTAGCTATTGTCTCATGCTCTCCATGGTATTTCAGTGGCATGGTGGCTCAACCAACTGTGTGTTTCATGCCCTACATCGGTACCCTGTTCAGTAGATGTTAGGGATCTTCCTTTTCAGGCTATGCAATGTTACCTATGTAGATTGGACTCAAGTGACAGATGTGTACAGGTGTCTGATTAATTTCTGTCTCTCCACCCTGCCCACAGCATCGTCGGGGGACACAGAGGGAGACATGGACACAGACCAGGCGGAGGGACCGAGCACCAGTGCCAGCCGTGACATCGGGTCTGGCACATCGAGTGGGACAGAGGCGGAGGAGAGTGTGGCTGAGGACCTGTCGACTGCAACATCAGACTACGAAGCTGACAGGTCCGAGGAGGATGTCTCCGAGTGGGCGGAGGCTGCACCAGCAGCTGACAGCGGAACAACACCTCGCACCGCCCCCTCTGTTTCCATCAGCCGCCTCCCACTTGCTCGTGTCCCTTCCCAGCGTGCCCGGTCACAGCATGTCTCCTTCCTGCCAGGCACCGCACCCCCTGCCCCTGTCTCCACTGCTGCCACCAATGCAGAGTATGTGGACATCCAGCGGCAACTGCAGGTTGGTCAGGCTGCGATCCTTAATGTCCTCCATGCCCACGGCAAAACCCTCACCAACATCGAGGCTTTCTTGGAGGGCATTCATTCATCGCAGGCTGACCAACGCAACTTGCTGAGGTCCATAGACTCCACACTGACTGCAGCAGTGGGTCTCCTGCAGCGCGACCTCCCCCCACCTACCCCTGCCCCATCCACACTTCCCACTCCCATGCCTGTCCCACGTACACCCAGACGTCGGCATGCACCCACATCAACGGACACGGGCACCACACCAGCAGGGAAGGTCCACCGCACTCCTCCTGACACGCACACACAGGGTGAGGTAGGCACACCCACTGGGTCAGGGGGCAAACGTGTGACACGCAGCCATAGTGGGAGTCCGCATTCCACCCAGTCCACTCCCTCCAAATCCCCTCCCCTCAGCTCTCCTGGCCACATCTCCCCCAAGGACTCCTTCATGGCCGGTCTGTCCCTGAGCCCCACGGTTACACCACCACGCAAGCGGTCAAGGAGGTCCCCGGTCAGGGTGGTTGAGTCTCCCCCCCTGTCTCCACCCTCCCCCAGTGGCGCTGCGACCCATCCCTCTGACCCCCCCCCCCTCCTTGGGGCCTGAGGTCCCTTCGGGTGCAGGGGACTCCCTGGAGGACCTTGCAAAGGTGTGTAGTGCCATCCTGGCCTCCGCCTTTGGCCCTGCCCCACCCCCTGTGGTGGAGTCCTCCATCCCTGCACCCACAACGCCGCCCCTTTGCCCTGATGTCCCTGCGGTGCCTGTTGCTTCTCCCCCCCCTGATGCCCTCACCAGTGTGGAAGACGATGCCATTTGACTGTGCAGGCAAGGTAGGGGACACGCATCCCACTGTGTCCCCCATCCAGCTGAGAATCATTGACTGCCCTATGGGCTTTGTGAAGATTGAACTGCCTGCGATCCACGGACATTGTGCTCATGCTGAATAAAGCTTAATTTTTTTTTCATTATCACACTACTGCTATGCTGGTATTGGTGTTGGTGGGGCTGCTACATGGTTTTGGGTGGTGTGTAAGGGTTTGGGTGTGTGGGATGTGTAGTAGTGTACTGCTCATTGGTGGGACCCTGGGATCTGTGTGCCATCACAAGGTGTTGGCTAACTTTCTTTGTTCATGTAAGCAGTTACTGCATGGTGCACTTGTCCCAGGGTGTATTCCTTCCTCTGTGTACCCAGCTTTCTTCCCTGCAGGGTGTTCCCAATGTTTAGCGCAGAGCTGTGTCTACATGAGCTGTGTGTGTGACGGAGCCCTTCTACTTTGGCCATGCATGCAGGGCCATGTCTCCACCTGCAACAATCGTGGCATCCTTGGTGATCACTGTACTTGTGTGTGGAGTCTGTTGACATGAGTTCATGGGGACATGTTCCCTTGTAGCCAGTATGCATGTGGATAATTCTGGCCTCACACACATGTGTTACACCCCTCCTGTCTCAGGGCACTGCTGGGAGGACTCCACACACACCCCTCCTGTCTCAGGGCACTGCTGGGAGGACTCCACACCCACCCCTCCTGTCTCAGGGCACTGCTGGGAGGACTCTGCACACACTCCTCCTGTCTCAGGGCACTGCTGGGAGGACTCTGCACACACCCCTCCTGTCTCAGGGCACTGCTGGGAGTGATAGGCACCCACCCCTCCTGTCTCAGGGCACTGCTGGGAGGACTCCACACCCACCCCTCCTGTCTCAGGGCACTGCTGGGAGGACTCTGCACACACCCCTCCTGTCTCAGGGCACTGCTGGGAGGACTCTGCACACACCCCTCCTGTCTCAGGGCACTGCTGGGAGGACTCCACACCCACCCCTCCTGTCTCAGGGCACTGCTGGGAGGACTCTGCACACACCCCTCCTGTCTCAGGGCACTGCTGGGAGTGATAGGCACCCACCCCTCCTGTCTCAGGGCACTGCTGAGAGGCCTCTGCACCCACCCCTCCTGTCTCAGGGCACTGCTGGGAGGACTCTGCACACACACCTCCGATTTCAGGATATGTACGCTTGGAACATACACGGTGGGGGTACGCTCAATGCATTCGAGGTGAGGGTACGAGTCTACTTACACTGGTGTGGTGGGGGTACGCTCCATGCATACGCGGGTGGGGGTACGGGTCGTACTTACACTGTTGGGCTGGGGGGTACGCTCCTTGCATACGCGGGTGAGGGTTCGAGTCGTACTTACACTGTTGGGCTGGGGGGTACGCTCCTTGCATACGCGGGTGAGGGTTCGAGTCGTACTTACACTGTTGGCATGGGGGGTACGCTCCATGCATACGCGGGTGGGGGTACGGGTCGTACTTACACTGTTGGGCTGGGGGGTACGCTCCTTGCATACGCGGGTGAGGGTTCGAGTCGTACTTACACTGTTGGCATGGGGGGTACGCTCCATGCATACGCGGGTGGGGGTACGGCTCGTACTTACACTGTTGGGCTGGGGGGTACGCTCCATGCATACGCGGGTGGGGGTACGGGTCGTACTTACACTGTTGGGCTGGGGGGTACGCTCCTTGCATACGCGGGTGAGGGTTCGAGTCGTACTTACACTGTTGGCATGGGGGGTACGCTCCATGCATACGCGGGTGGGGGTACGGGTCGTACTTACACTGTTGGGCTGGGGGGTACGCTCCTTGCATACGCGGGTGAGGGTTCGAGTCGTACTTACACTGTTGGCATGGGGGTACGCTCCATGCATACGCGGGTGGGGGTACGGGTCGTACTTACACTGTTGGGCTGGGGGGTACGCTCCTTGCATACGCGGGTGAGGGTTCGAGTCGTACTTACACTGTTGGCATGGGGGGTACACTCCATGCATACGCGGGTGGGGGTACGGGTCGTACTTACACTGTTGGGCTGGGGGGTACGCTCCATGCATACGCGGGTGGGGGTACGGGTCGTACTTACACTGTTGGGCTGGGGGGTACGCTCCTTGCTTACGCGGGTGAGGGTTCGAGTCGTACTTACACTGTTGGCATGGGGGGTACGCTCCATGCATACGCGGGTGGGGGTACGGGTCGTACTTACACTGTTGGGCTGGGGGGTACGCTCCTTGCATACGGGGTGGGGGTAGGGTCCGTACATATCCGTCCCCACGCTATGTGATGTTTGTGCGGCCCGTACCCAGGCCTTTGCCACGTGGGTGCGATCCGTCCCACCATTGTTGGGGTGACGTGTGTGGGCGTGGTCCGACTCGTACCCACGCTCTTCAGGCGTGGGTACGGGACGTACCTGTCTGGTTGTGTTGCCGGTTCGCGTGGTGACGGACTTCCGTTGTGGCGGTCGCTGGCTTATCAGGACACGCCCCCACCCCCTCGTGGTGACCAGGGCATGGGAGTCAGGTATGTCCAGGCCATGTGTGGTGTGTGACTTATGTGGTTGTTTTGTGGCCTGCCCTGGTCGTGCCACCCCCACCCCACCCCACTTTCCCCCCTCCCTTAGTTATTCTGACCTTCTGCGGCGTCTGCGTCGTAACCTGTAGAGGAGGTGTACTGCTATGAGGGCAGGGATGACTCGTAGGTTCGGGTCCATGTCTGTCCGTCGCGTACTGGTACTCCTTGCTCGCGTCGTCCTGTCGCGTACGGTCCTCCTTGATCGCGTCGTCCTGTCGCGTACGGGTCCTCCTTGGTGGCGTCGTCCTGTGTGTCCGTCACGTACTGGTCCTCCTTGTTCGCGTCGTCGTCTGTCCGTCGCGTACTGGTGGTCCTTGTTCGCGTCGTCCTGATTTCCCGGCAGTTTTTGGCTGCCGCAAAATATTCACCGTGCGGGGTGACGTCGGTGCGAATCGTGATTCCTGGGTCGTGAATGGCTGGCTGCGAGCGTCCCGACGTCAGGTCGGCGCTTTCCCGGATCGCATTGGTAGGTGTTTTTTTGTTCGGTCGGGCTTTTTTACGATTCGTACGGTAATGGTGTACCCGTGCGAATCGTAATTCCTTGTTTGTGAAAATTGACGACCGGGTACGCGTCGGGCGGAGATTGTGCTCCGTCCGACGGTTCGTACCCGGTTTTTGCAGGATCGTGATCGGCACCATAATGTATTGAATTACAAACGTGCTGCTTAAAGTCCTCTTATTTTTTTTTTTTTTTTTTTTTATTGCAACCAGAGTTAAAACATGATAATTAATTAATAGATCACAAAATATTACAAATCCTCAGCCTGTTTAACAATCTAAGACAAAAAGTTATCTTAAAGGCAACATTAATAAAATTCATAAAAAAGCTCAAGCCTCCCCTGACTCAATCGCGTCTTAATAGCAATTTCGTATATCTCCCAAGGTTAATAATCAAAATCAAACTTGGTACCCCATATTTTCTCGAATTTCTTAAGGCCTCCAATGCGTGCGGCATAGATATATTTGCTCTTTTTGACCCTCCTCATCTTCTGAACCCATTTCATAGCTGAGGGTATGGAATCCGAACGCCAATTTTGCAGCAAAAACGACCTTGCGATCGCTATTGCTATGTAGAGTAACCTAGTCATGGATTCCGAGAAGAGAAGATCTGGGTCATAACCAAGTAATATTAGCCTACTGTTAACCTCAAGCTTTATATTGCACTCTTGTTCTAAGAAAAAAATACCTCAGTCCAATAAATATTAATATTTGGGCAGCTTAACATAATATGTGACCAATTGGCGTGTGTATAATTCATGCAGCGAAAGCATTGAGAGGACTGGTTAGTGAACATCCTGGCTAAAACAGCGGGAGTTCGATACAATAACCACTTACTAAAAAACAACATCCTACGCCAATTAGCCCCTCTGAGAGTGCAAAAATTTAACTTATTAATTGTAGACCAAATCTGAGGAGAGACGACACAATTCTCATGATCAGCCCATTTCTTAATTGCTTTTGACTCGAGATCCGGTTGTTTGAGAGAAGCCAGGAATGTTTTCCAAGCACCTGGTTTCTTATTGACTGCTTTGGCTAACAAATCCTCTACAAGCTGATTTTGGGTCATAAAAGAGGTGGGGTTTACTTCTACTAGATATTTATATAAACAGCCATAAGAGTTAACCAAAATAAAATCCGTAGCAATCCCTAGAGAAATTTCTGCTACCGTCATCCAGTTACCGTCCCTTAAGAAGTCTGATACTTTAAAGTAACCGACTTCCGCCCATTTTGATGTCAAGTGGGTAGGTTGTTTAATTCCTATTGAGGGGAGGATTTCTTCTATTAAGGTGGCTGAATTAATTGCTGGGATAGAATATTTTTTAAAGAAGGCCTGACGTTTTTAAAAATACATTGGAGACATTAATATCGTACCAGCTTTGGGTACCTAAACAATAACATGAGAGAATTAACCTGAGTTTCAGTACAAATTAAATTAAAAAATAAATTGCAATAAAAATGTGTTTGTGGTAAAGGCTTGAACCTAGATAAATACTGTGCAAAGTAAGCGTCGTAGTAATATTTCAGATTTGGAAGTGCAATCCCTCCCTGATCTACATCTTCATATAAAGTGCCAAATGCTAAACGTGGGTTTTCTTTTGCCCATAAAAAAGTTGTAAACATCGACTCAACCTGAGAGAAAAACTAGCTTGATAAAGTGCATGGTATTGAAGAAAACAGAAAATTAAACAATGGTAAAATAGACATCTTGATAAGAGCAACACGACCTAAAATGGATAAAGGAAGCATATTCCAATGAATCAATAACCCTTGAACTTTCCTTAAAAGTGGCGTATAATTTAGTTTAAATAAATCTTCGAACGACGCGGAATAAAAAATCACCAAATATCTTTTTGGGTTGAGATTTGCTGAGCCTTGGATATCTGGATGTAAATCAAAAGCAGCTCTCCCACATTGTATAACTTCCATTTTGGCTCTATTTATTCGATACCCTCCTAGTGCTTCAAAGTCCTCAAATAGTTTGAAGACTTTGATTTGTACTTCTATTGTGGGCTTAATTAACAGCATAATATCATCTGCATAGAGTTTTAACGATGGCATAGTCGGGATTGGAGGAAGGATATCTGGGGAGTTCTGTATTGCAATTGCCAGGGGTTCGATAAAAAAAGCGAATAATACTGGAGATAGAGGGCATCCTTGCCTTGTGCCACGCTTAATATTAATGGACCCTGCCACGGTCGAATTAATAATTACATTTGCCACTGCATTCTTATACAAATTCTGAAATAAGAGTATAAAAGATGTTGGAATATTAAAAGAATTCAAAATACAAAACAACGTCTTCCAAACCACCAAATCAAAAGCTTTTTCCGCGTCGAGCAATAGAACTAGCGCGGGGATGTTCCGAATTTCAAAATAATCCAAAGCTTCTGCGAGAAAATGGGTGTTGGTAGCTAACTGTCTGCCCGGCAAAAATCCATTTTGGTCGACGTGTATCAATTTTGCCGCATACTCATTGAACCGGAGAGATAGAAGTTTTGTGACAATTTTGTAATCCAAGTTCAGCAATGTAATTGGGCGATAAGATTTGGGATCCCTTTTGTTTTTGCCCTTCTTCGGAAAGCTAGCAATATTTCCCTGTTTAAAAGATTCTGGAATACCCCCCCCCCCCATCTAGCATAGAATTTATCAAGGAGAAAAAGAATTCACCGAACGCCTTAAAGAAAAATTTATAAAATTCGGCGGGTAAGCCATCTGGGCCACATGCTTTGGCATTAGGTAAGCTCTTTATCACCTCTTCCAACTCTATTAATGAAAACGAGCGGGCCATAAGATTTTTATCTATATCCATCAACATGGGCAGTGGATTTTCAAGGAGAAACTTTTTCAACAGCAGATCATCGACTGACTGAAGTTGGCCATAAATGGTCTGATAATGTGCAAGCATAAGGCTATTAATCTCACCTGGATCCTCCGTAAAGCCTGCTAAGTAGGGGCAATTCAAAGCTTTGATTTGATTCGTAGCTGCTTGTTCCTTGGCCATAGATTTTCTGCTGAGACTGTTGGAAAAAGATCTCGCTTTGAGTGCTATATACAGCGCAAAGCTCACGCTTGGCTTGTTCAAGTTGAACTTTGGTGGTGGAAGAGGGATTCTTTAAAAAAGCTTCATTACAAATATGGATCTTATCTTCAATTTTTAATTTCTTCACCTTAGCATTTTTGTCAGTAACTGCCTCTATGCTTACTGCTAATCCCCGAATAAAGGCTTTAAGTGTGTCCCAAACTATATTGGGTTCTGCGGAATCAATGTTCTGGATTAAAAATGGTCTGATCTCAGTATCCATAAATTTTACCCAAACGGCATCATTCAGATGGAACTTATTAAATACCCAGCGTTTAGGTGTTTTTAAACCAGGGCCCACGTGAATTTCCAGAGATAGCATTGCATGATCCGAAAATCCATTGAAAAATAAATTTTGTTGACAAAAATCTAAATTCTGAGAGATCAAAAAAAAATCAATGCGTGAGGAAGAGCCAAACCGTCCTGATCCACATGTAAATTTCTTTAAAGTCGGAAATGCTGTTCGCCAAGGATCTTGTAGATTTAGCATATCCGAATGATCTTTCAATGTTTTAAGAGATCTAGGCTTTGTCTGCTTTTTCCCTTGGACTGTGGAATCCAGATGTGGATTCATCAAGATATTAAAATCCCCGCCCACAATCAAATCTCCTACAACCTGATTTAAAGAGAGAAAAAGATCGTCGTATGCTTTGGCGTCATCTTCAACGGGTGCATAGTAGCTTACAAAAGTCAGAGGGCATGGTTTGGATCTAAAAGAGCATGTCACCCAACACCACCTCCCAAATGGATCCTTACCTGAATTATTACACTCTACTTGTAAGCCTTTTTTATAAATATAGCAGTCCCTCTATGGGATGCAGAGGCAGATGAGAAACCCCTGTAGCTGGCCCAAGTTTTAAACATTAAAAATTCAGAAATGTTTATAGTTGAGATATGAGTTTCTTGTCACAAAATAATTTCAGGATTTTCTGTTTTTAGCCATGCTTCAATAGCCTGCATTATTTTCCGATTATTCAGGCCGTTAACATTAAACGAAATTATTTTTAGCCTATTAGCCATTTAAACAGGAAACAAAGAAAAGAAAAATCTAAAGAACCAATCAATATTACATTCCAAGAAAAAAAAGGCAAATGTAACATACAAAATAACCAACCAATCATTGAAACTACCGGTTGCATTTTCCCTATTTTTTAGTCCCCTATCCCACCCCCAGGAAAGTAGACTATCCCCCCTCCACCACTCCTTCCACTTTCCCCAGCCCCCACTCAATTTGGGTGTCATGTTATTACACCCAGTGAATCTACCCCTTACCCACCCCTCAGCACTGTGATACGTGTTGCTTTTTTGCCCTCCAGAATTCAATTTTTCTGACGAACCTTGCAATTATGATAAAGCCCTCTAAATTAATCTCCCTAAACCAAAAAAGTAAAGAAAGAAGAAAGGGTAAAGAGAGAGAAAAGAGGGGAAAAAGAAATTTTAAATTTTCTCCTAACATAGCGAGCTTTATATCGAATTTACTCCTATTTCCATGCATCCTGCAAAAAGGGGTGAATATAGAACATTGACGATATCAACCTAACACTATTCTAACCCCTCGTAATCTTCTCCAGAAAACCCTGTGCCTCATCAACATCCGTAAACAAAAAAAACTTTCCCTTCACTAATACTCGCAATTTGCATTGTTGTGCAATTGAAGCTTGTGCCCCCTTTGCCTTAAATAACTGCGACATTTTTACAAATTCCTTCCTGCGGCGGGCGGCAGACATGTCCGAAAAGTTTCTACATTTAGTAGTCTCGTTGATTGGGAACTGTCTCTGCTGAATAGCCTTTGTAAGAACTGCTTCCTTTATTCGAAAATCTGCAAAGTTGATCAGGATCGTGCGTGGAAGGGTTGAGTTAGGGAAAGGATGAGCTGGGACGCGATGGGCTCTCATAATTGTAAGGTCTCCCTGGAAGTCCGGAATAACTTTTTGTTTAATGAAGGTGTTAACCCAGCTTAAAGTTTGCGACCCTTCTATTCCTTCAGGTACGCCTACTAGGCGAAGGTTAGATTTACGTGAATGGTTTTCCAACTCCTCCAATTTGGATTCCAGCGCCTGTTTGCTTTTAGCTCCGACTTTAACCTCTTTTGTCATTTTATATAACTGGTCCTCCAATACGGAGATTCTCTCCCCTCTGCCTCCTGGAGCTTAACAGGGAGACTGCCCATAATATTTTCCATTTTCTCCAGACGTTGATTCAAGGAGTCCAGTTCCGCCTTCTGATTTTTTTTCATATCTCGGATTTCTTCTAGAATCAAATTTAACATGTCCTTGACACTGATCTGAAAATCACCAGTCAAATCTATGGATCGATTAGGGTCCAGAACAGTATTAACGTTGGGAGTGGATGACATTACAGTTGTGGCCTCTGGGGAAGGTGGGGAAGATCTTGAACCCCCTTCCTGAACTTCTTCCTCCTGATGTACTTGGGGCACAGTTGGAATAGCTAAACCCGCTTTCTTGGTAGAGCTAGCCTGCTTATCGAATCTCTGCTCCGAGCTTAATCCCTTCCTTAACTCCTGGGGATCACCATTAAGATCTTGACTCTGAGAAATAGCTGTAAAGTCCGGACCCCCATCTAGAGCACTAGATGGAGCGGAGTTAATTAACTCGGTTGATAGTATAGCGAAAGCAGAATCTAGAGAAATCGTGGGCTCATGAAGCGATTGAGGGGGTTGAGGACTGTCTATATCTTTGATAAGCTTTTTCTGAAAGAGTGGAAACTGCTTGGTCGCCCTATTGTCACTTTTATCTCTGGATTTTTTCTGTGGACTGCCTCTGCCTTCTGTTTGCAGATTTATCAAAGAGGCTACAGTATTTGTAATATCTGAATTTTTAACAGCACTCTGATCTGACGAGGCTAGCTGTTGCCTATCAACTGCTGAGCTTTCTTCCTCTATTTCCCCCTCCGAGGTCTCAGCCGTAGAGTCTGTAAAATGAGAAGGCGGAGAGGGCGAGGCGCCTTCCACACCGATTAAGCGGGCTGCCTTTTTAGCCTCTCTTGCTTCCCTAGCAAGAAGTCGATTGGTCTTCGCTTTCGCCAGGCGGGTATTCAGTAACTTCCCCATCTCTAAAAGCTCAGACCCACAGACTTTATAATGACCTAAAGTCCGCCTTCAGGAGCAGGGCTATCCTATCTGACTGGCTTTCTCTATCCCGCCACACTCTTTTTCGCTGAGACGTCTGCACCGGTATCGAATTTTGACCCCAGGAGCGCCCGTGATAAATGCTGTGAAGTATGTGAAGGGGGAATATCGAAGGGGCTACCCCTCGAGAATAGATAGTGAGATTACTCGAACCTTTTGAGCCTTTAAACCTTCGATCCAGCCAGTGGCCACAACCCACTTCATTAGCAGGGTAATTCCCTCTGCCGGCGTGCAGCCTCAAGGACCAGCAGAGTGCCCTGAAAACTGCTGAAAGCAACCAGGATCAACCACAGCCAAAATCGCTGCAGCCGCCGTGAAGCGCTGTGCGCGGTGCGGTGCTCGTCCGGCGAAAACCTTGCTAATTTCGATCCAGTCACCAAATTGCCACCATGCCAGAACAGAACGAGAAAGGACAGTCAGTTTTCCTTCTTTTAGTGTTCCTTCTTTCGCTGGTGCATCAGCGGAACGTCAAACTACCCGCATCTCAGTCAGTCTGCATTCTCCATTAGAGGGGGAGGGGGTTGATGATCACTGGGAACTGGGATAAACTGTCACCACTGCTTGCTCCTTCAAATTAACTTACAGCTCCTCACTTCGCCTCCCAGCCCCCCTCACCTCACCTCGCCTCTCTTTTGCCGCTATCCATCATCCTCTTCTTTCTCCCACCAGGTTTAAGCACAATATTGTTTGTTGGTCTTAGCCTCCTCCTCCTCTCGCACCACCGCCGGCCGGAAAGAAGGAGCAGAAATCTTGTTTCAAATCTGCTACAAATGTGCACCGCTGCTGGCCGTGGAATGCAGGAAACACTGCGTCGAATCGGTTCGGCTCTTTCAGACTGTTTTCAGCCGTTACCGCGGACGCCAGGGCTGCATCACTATCGCCATTGCCGTCGGGGGGGGCGTGGTCGCGTGCGGCTACACGGAGGCGTGGTACTCCGTCATGCCGTCAGGCTTGACAAACTCAAAAAGTCCTCTTATTGTTGAGACCTGTTGCGAAAACAGCAGAGATATATATACAGACACAAATAACATCAAATCTAATTTTAAAAAATTATATTATAAATAAAACATTAAAGTATTTAAAAGTCTTTAAACTTGCATTTTCCACTCCAGTGAGTGCAACAGTGGGGAAAGTGTTGGATAGCGGAGGGGCAAAAATTACCATTCCCACTCCAGTGAGTGCAACAGTAGGGAAAGTGTTGGATAGCGGAGAGGTAAAAATTACTATTCCCACTCCAGTGAGTGCAACAGTAGGGAAATTGTTGGATAGCGGAGGGGTAAAAATTACTATTCCCACTCCAGTGAGTGCAACAGTAGGGAAAGTATTGGATAGCGGAGGGGTAAAAATACTATTCCCACTCCAGTGAGTGCAACAGTAGGGAAAGTGTTGGATAGCGGAGGGGTAAAAATTATTATTCCCTCTCCAGTTTGTGCAACAGTAGGGAAATTGTTGGATAGCGGAGGGGTAAAAATACTATTCCCACTCCAGTGAGTGTAACAGTAGGGACAGTGTTGGATAGTGGAGGGGTAAAATCACTATTCCCACTCCAGTGAGTGCAACAGTAGGGAAAGTGTTGGATAGCGGAGGGGTAAAAATACTATTCCCACTCCAGTGAGTGTAACAGTAGGGACAGTGTTGGATAGTGGAGGGGTAAAATCACTATTCCCACTCCAGTGAGTGCAACAGTAGGGAAAGTGTTGGATAGCGGAGGGGTAAAAATTACTATTCCCACTCCGCTGAGTGCAACAGTAGGGAAAGTGTTGGATAGCGGAGGGGTACAAATTACTATTCCCACTCCAGTTTGTGCAACAGTAGGGAAAGTGTTGGATAGCGGAGGAATAAAAATTACTATGTTGGATAGCGGAGGGGTAAAAGTTACTATTTGCACTCCAGTTACTGCAACACTAGGGAAAGTGTTGGATAGTGGAGGGGCAAAAATACTATTCCCACTCCAGTGAGTGCAACAGTAGGGAAAGTGTTGGATAGCGGACGGGTAAAGATGTATATTCTCACTCCAGTCAGTTCAAGATTAAAAACAAACAAAATCTGACCAACACAAAATATTTTTAAAAAAATTAAATGAAAAATATTTTAAATATCTAAATTGTTGAAACATATTATAATGTTAAATAGATATGACAAATACCTAGAAATATTATATTAACTGCATTTAAAAATAATATACAAACAAATAAATATTTATGATTAGAAATTATTGATAAACAAAAACATTAATTTTTACATAAATTTCAGCTTTTTTATTTCCTACCCTATAACACCGCACAATTCACAACACCCATCTAAATTTAAAAAAAGTGTACCTCCATAATTAACATAGTTACCTATCAATTAAAGAACTATTGTTAATTAAAAAACAAATTAAAACAGGTAAAAATTAATTTACTCCCCAAACGTAACCCCTATAAAACCAAAACTCACACACAAAAACAATAAACAATTGTCCTAATTAGTTATCACAGACCAAGCCCTGTGATCAACCCCCTGCTGTGCATGGCCAAAGGCTCTGCTTAGCTTGGAGTTGGCTGCCTGCAGAGAGTTGGAAGCAGGGTCTGGCTGCAACACAGGCCATGCGACTAACCCCATGCACTGCAAGACCAAAGGCTTTCACAGCATGGGGTTGGCTGCCACCGGGTGGTTGCCTGCGGGTAGTTGGATGTATGGCCTAGCTGTAAGCCAGGCCCTGTGGCCAACCCCATACAGCATGTGACAAAAAAGTGGTGCACTAGTGGGGGGGCTGTCTCTGAGTGGGTTGGCCACAGGTGCTGCCAACTCCCTGCTGTGAATGGCCAAAGTGTGGTTGGCTGCCTGTGGGGGGTCTGGAGCAGGCCCTGGCTACAGGCCGTCCCCTGTGGTGAGCCCCCCCGCAGTGTACGGCCAAAGACTGTGCATGGTGGAGGGTTGGCTTTGCATATGGTAATAAAATTTTACTTTACTAAAAAAAAGAAAAATAGAAATTCACTGAAGAAACCAAAGGTTAAAGTAACGTTATAGTTAGGTGTGATAAAAAGATCTGTTTTTTTAAACTCAGAGCCACAGAGCTAACTATATCTTGTGCCCCGCCATGCACTGCTTATGACCTCACATATTACATCATTACATCACTCATGACATGTTCTAAGACATCATTTATGACTTCAGTGATAACATCTCAAATGACATCATTGATCACATCACTAATGAACTCACTAATGCTATGTGTTTGTTTGTTTGTTTGTTAGTTTGTTTCACAGTTTACATAGTGGCGGGCAACTGTCATATTACTTTTCTACCTAATTTTGTTCAGCCTGTGTCCATCTAATGGGTGTAAGTTTTTACAAGATGCATATGCTTCTAATGCATCATAGGTGTGTAGAGGTATTGAACATGTTATAAATATTTGTATTAAAGAGTAACTTTGTGTGCAGATGACAGTTGACAACTTGTGTTTAGTATGCTCCACACAAGTTTTATTGTCCTGCAGAAAACGTTTCCAACAGGGCAAAGATTTTACATACGACATGGGAAGTACTGTAAGCAGCCTTGAGTCATCTCAGCATGACAATTTCTGCATAACATAGAAGACTATGTGCACCAGATAATAACCTATGTAGACATGCATGCTTCAATGGCTTTAGAAGATGGAATATATTTGTAAATATTTCATGACAGGATGAAAGCTGCAGGTAGTATGATCTTTAGCACCTTTCAGACCTTGGCTATTTTAAGCGAATAGTTTCTTTTTTGGCAAATGTTTCATAGAGTGTACGCTGTTCTTGGTAGACACTTTTTAATACTCTCATGAAAGTTTCATGGACTGCAAACAGTTTGGTACAGAATGAGCTTTCCATAGAGTAAACACTGTTTACAGTATTCACTTTTCTACTCATGTCAACTTCATTTCTCAGTGTAGGCTTGTTGACTGTAAGGGGTTTGATACAGATAAAAGCTGTCCGTAGTAGAGCATTCCTTTTGGAACAGATGTTCTGTATCTTGAGGAGATTGGCTTCCTCTGTACAGTTGTATACACATTGAACACTGTGTGCAATGTGTGCCCACTGTGTGCAATGAGGGTTTCCCATATATCTGTGGCCCATCGTTAATGTGAACTAGGCTACCTGTGAGTAATATGGTATAGTTAAAATGTTGCACGTAACACATGCTTGCTACATCGAAGGGATTTGTATGTGTAATAGCCTCTAAAGGCCCCAGGAAGCCCTTTTCCGTGTCCAAAGTAATTAAAAATGGGGAGGTGGGCCGTGTGGCTCCACTCACTCTGACTCCAAAGAGCCCAAGGAGTCTACCCCTGGAGCCAAAATTACAGTAAATAGGGAGGGGACCACACAGCCCCTCTCCCTCAGCCCTTAATGGCCCCAGGGGGCCCATTCCCCAAGGCAGGTTCAGTAGCTATGTCCAGAGGAACCCACCCTCTGGACATAATGATTTCCCTACCCACAGCAGTGCAGGCAGGGAAACCTGTGTTTGCTTTCGTTTGGGAGTACTTTTTTACTTACCCCTAAGCGGGAGCAAATACCAAGGGGTCCATTAGGATGGTGGGAGGACTTCAGTCCGCCCGCCACCCTAGCGGTGCTGGAACTGGCCGCCAGTGGTGCGGCTGTCCCGCATTGGCAATTAGGATGCCACCGCCACGGTGGTGGTGCCATCCCGCATATATTGCATTGCGGCGAGGGGTGCTTTCTGCAGCACCCGCCACAATGCCATATATGCATGTTGTGCATTGGCATGCACAACGTGACAGGGACTGCGCGGTGCCTGCCACCTTGTGCATGTCAATGTTGGGGGTACCATGGGTACCCCGCAACTGCAGCCCCCCACCCCCCTAGGGGCCCGCAACGGGCCCCCAAAGAGAACTCCTCATGCATTTCCATGGTGGAGTCTCCACCATAGAAAGGCATTGAAGATGCCCGATACTAATATGGATGGCGGTGCCTGCAAGGCACCGCTACCATATTGCAGGCCTTTTCTTCCCGGTAGGCAATTACCTACCGGCGGAAAAGCGGCGGACAGTCTTTCCATCCGCTGCGGTACCCCCCGCCATGCTAATGTGGCGGGGGGTAAAAGGCCGACCGACAGGGTGTTTTGGTGTGCGTATTGCCACCGCCGGTAGGGCAGTGGCGATCCGCACGCCATCCTAATGGACCCCCAGGTCTGCTCCCAGAGGTTGACAGCTTTAAAAATGCCCGCGCCAGCTGTTAGCAGACTTTTCATTTGTTTCTCTGCCTCAAAGAAGCAGGCAAGGAAACAGATCAAAATATTGCTCCTTCCCAGAGGGATCAGCATTAGGAGCTGCTTCATCTGGACCGGAGCAATGCCAGATCCGCTGCATGCGGGGAGCAGACTGGGGCCTTGGGGCTCCCTCCACAGCCCCCAATGACTATATAGTGGTTGCCGTGAGTGGGGCGTGGGGGGTTGCATTTATGTATGGTATTCAAATATTAATTTTTGTTAAAAATGCCCTAGAAATTCAGTGAAAAAAAACATTGTATAATTAAGTAAATATGTTAGTAATAACATGAAAGTTTTGAACTAAAAAAGAAAACCACAAGAATTTTCCAGTTATAGTTAGCAGAGTTAACTACAACTTGCGCCCCGAAATGCACTACTTATGACCTCATTTATTACATCACTAATGACATAATTTATGACATCACTGATGGTATCTCAAATGACATCAATGATAACATCACCGATTACATCATCCAATGAGAGTGTTAGTTTATTTTATAGTTTACATAGTGACGGGTAGCTACCACAGTACTTCTCTACCTACTTTTTACAGCCTGTGTCCAGCTAATGGGTGTAAGTTTTTACAAAACACATGCGCTCCTAATACATTATAGCTGTGAAGAGGTGTTGCTTAACTCGTTATAAATCTCTACATTGAAGAATAACCCTGTGTGCAGGTGACAGTTGATGTCTATGTTTCCGGGGGGGGGGGGGGGGGGGGAGATACTACATACTAAGTATTGCAAGCAGCCTTGAGTTATTGGAGAGACTTGTCTCAGCATAACAATTTTTACTTAACATAGAAGACTGTGACCTCCAGGTATTAAGCTATGTACCTATTCTTTGTTTTGCTTCAGAAGAGGGTGTCTCTGTAAAGTTTTCTCCACAGTATGAAGGCTGCAGGCCTTGGCAAAAAAAGACACTATTCGCTTCAAATAAGCAATGCTTGAACGTTCTAAAGTTTATACCACAATATGAAAGCTCAGTCTACCTGAACAACTACATCTCCAACATAGAACATGTATGGAACTCAACCAAATAGTAGTTCCTGCACAACCTCACTTAGAATCCCAGAACATCTATAATGATACCCAATTGGATTCTCAGGTTGCCATGGAACAGGCAAGGCTTTGATTTCCTCAATCACATTTTTCTAGAATGCTTGGACTTGAGCTCCAACAGCATGTTCGTTCTTCTAGATATCCTAGTTGCTCTGAAAAAAATAAGGATCCACAACATCGTCTTGCACCAAAAACAATCAACGGCAGATGTCTTTGACCACGCTCACAAAATGCTCAGATCCTACCTCTCTGGCGGCCATCAATAGAGGGTTAAGTCTTGGTGGCCTGCTCTTCATTATGATGACATCCCTAATGGACCTGTGCTGAAACGTATCTGCATCAATGTAAAACAACTTACGGACCTAGTTTGATCTCACCACGCCCTTTCCGGGTCAACACTGACAACACATAAGCCTTTGTGTTCAGATGACCCTGTACACTCCTAAGTAGTGTCAAATTACTTTGAGGAAGTCAAACCAGAGTCGAAGCAAAACAGCCTACATTGCATTGGCTAAAATGACCAAACAAAGGATAAGAATCCAAGCACCTACCCACCCACCACCTCATTGAAAAATGGACCACTATTCCACCCAACCTTCTGCAATATAGTGCCAAACAATCCAATGTGCCTAACCAAGGTCTGAAATGAGACGCAAATCTCATGCTGGAAACCAAAATAAGGGTCAGCAGTGAAATAATCCTAGTACAAATGAATAATCCTGAAAAAACTGCACTTCGTCATATTCAAACACCAGGCACCAGCCAGTCAGTGCAATTGTCTGCTCCCTGATGGGCAACAAAAATGGTCTGTATTCCATCACAAGAAATACAACCCCCCCCCCCCCTTCCCCCAAGAAGCAAAGAATAAACCAGTGGCAGCCGGCATGGCTAGCGGGTGGGGGCAGGCACGGGGTGTCGCGGGGGGGGGCGCACCAGGGAAAATAAAAATAAATTAATAAACTTACCATGAGGTCTCTGCTCCTCCTCTCCTGTCTCAGACTCCAGGAACAGGAAGCAGGCAGCCAGGCTCCCTCCCCTAAGCCAATCACAAGCGTTGTGATTGGTCTGAGCGCAGTCACACGGTGCTTAGCCAGGGGCTGGAGGGGTGTGCAGGTGCTGTAATGCAGCCTGCATGGAGAACAGGGAAAGTGCGCATGACTGGATTGGGCGGCCTGAGAGGGTTAACCAAACAGTCACTGCACTCAGAAGTGGGCCAATCACTCCCCCGCTGCTCCGAGACCAGAGCAGCCCAACCACCCACCCTCACGCAAAACAGCAGGACCAGAAGCATAAAATGATAGCTCTAAGTTATTATTATGTTTTGTTTCTACTTGGCACTGCTTAAAAGCAGTGGGGCGTCGCTCCTCCGCCATAGAGGAGGAGCCGCCACTGGAAAAAACTGCTGGAGACATTAAATACAAATGCATGAGAGGTTCTTTGCCCACATCCCTTCAGCATGAGATCCAGTACAACCAAGCAGACGTCCTACTACTTTTCTATCTCCCTGCCAACATCTAGGTGTTGCCCATAGTCAAAGGTCGGAGCAGAGGAAGCAGAGGAGGCAGACACTTCATTACGTCACTGTCCCCACCTACGGAATAGCATCCTGTGCAGGGCCGGACTGGAAACAGACACTGGCCCTGGCAAACTGCTCAGCTGCCCCCCACTGGGGCGAGGGGGAGTGCAGCCGAGCAGTTTGCGAGGGCCGGTTTCGGACGATTTTGTTACAGGGGGCCGATATTGCCGACCCCCGGTAACAAAAGCGGCCCCCCCAGGGGACCAAAACCGGCCCCCACCCTAGCGGCCCACCGAGGAAATGCCCGGTGCCCGCTATGGCCAGTCCGGCCCTGATCCTCTCACGTGAACATCTTCAATGACCCCGAGCATTCAGAGCAAAATTCAAAATCCTCTTATTCTTA
Organism: Triturus cristatus; assembly: GCF_964204655.1. NCBI lineage: Eukaryota > Metazoa > Chordata > Amphibia > Caudata > Salamandridae > Triturus > Triturus cristatus. The sequence continues at coordinate 1,078,931,949 of NC_140593.1, read as the reverse complement.
ACCTTGCACGCGCCCACACCCTTCTCCATTCGTCCCTCCGAAATGTAAGCTGTCTACCGGGTAATCTGATGGCTGTGACCGGCAGCAGCCCCCGCCCCACCCCCACTGACACCAGCTAAGAGTTGACACTGCCTGTATTATATTTCCCACGTATTCTATCCCTCGCATGGCAAGGTGAGAAAGGGGTAGCCTTGGAGGCCGACATACACAGCCATCTCTCAGAAGAGCCTCGAAGCAGCTCACGTGTGTAGCGTCTGCTGCTCAAATAAAAAAAATCAAAGGCAAGACCCATTTGTGACTTCAGACACATTATTTGCAGTCCTTAGATCATGTAAAAGCGGCGATTTCAAACATTATATAATACCCAGTTCTTACTGCGTTTATTGTGCGGCTGCTGTCGCAGTTTAGAGAAGCCACTGTCACAATTTAAAGAGTTCAGTTACTTAAAAAAATGACAAGTCACGTCTGTGCCTTTAGGTGTATCCGCACTTGTTTCAGGCTATTAGAGCCAGTGGAACACGCTGTGCTTCCCGGGTAGAGGTTTATGCTGTTGAAATATCAGCAAATACATCAGGGCTCATAAAAACACAGAACTTTACAATGCATAGACAGCAGGATACGGAGAAGGAACGTCGATCTGCTAATAAGAAACAGATCTGCACAATTCTATTTACTTCTACATCCTTATGTGCCATTAGCGTGAATTACTTTTTCTGTTGCACAATGAGAAAAACTTTACAAAATTGAAGATATCTTCTCAGTTATGTTTTACAAAACTTAAATATTACTCCCTATGACATAAATGACTTCCTTTGAGCTTGAAAATGATTGGGCCTTAGACACAAAGGTAAAGTAACATGTGTAGATTTACCCACGTGTAAATTTACCCTTGCACTCAGGTGTAAGTCTACACTTTTTAGCTCTTCACTGTTTTCAAATGTATATTTTCACCTAAGTGAAGGCTTACATATTTTAATCCCCTCATTTCTGGGCGTTGACACGTCTAAAACAGACTTTACAAATTAAGTGTTACTATTAGTAACTTTTCATACACAGGTGAAGATCTACTTATGAGAAGTATATGTAAAAATAATGAAATGTATGAATTCTTTAAAAAATAATATCAAAATACAAATGCAAATCACCTCTAAATAATTATTATTAATTTGGAGCTTGTACAATAAAATGTGAGAGTAATATTAACTCATCAAATTGAATGTTTATTAAATAATTAAATATTTAAAACATGGCAATTTCATTTATAAATATTATTTTACCTCAAATTTAAAAACACCATAATAGGCCTTTTATTATTTAATCAATATTTATTACATGTAATAATTATTTGATTCCGTTTAAATTATAATATTTTTTAATGTTTCTGAAATGTTTAATTCAATGATTAAAGAAATAAGCTAATTAATGTTTTAAATGATAAAATCATTCATTTATAATTGAATCTCACTTTTTACTAATATATGAGCTTGATAATCACCAAGTTTCATATGTGGAGGATCAGCAGAGGATTGAGGAGGGGTACGTTTGCCGAGGCCCATCTGTGGGCTTAAAATGAACAGTTATTGACAGTGCATCCATCTGTGGACTACGGAACCTCATTTCCCAGAATGCAGCGCATAGTATCATTGGACCCGCCCATCCAGGGGCTTGCCATATCGCGTCATAAATGCTGGAAATGAGACCGCCTTGCACTCTCCTGTGTTCGTCAGCCTCTGAAGAAGTATAAAACTTTAGAACGCGTTCAGGCTGTTAAAGACGAGGCAGCTGTTTTTATGAATTGGCATACGATACTGCGTCCATACCGAATAAAGGCTGGATACACCAAGCTGGTGTCTCGAGTGCTGCTTAACTGAGGGGCAACTCTGGGAGCTTTAATGTGTATGTATATATATATATATATATATATATATATATATATATATATATATATATATATATATATATATATATATATATATATATATATATATCCACACAGGCGTCTCTAGTTAGAGACCAACTATATATATATATTGTAGGGTATTATATTAATTCCTTGCCTCCATTATTTTCTGTGGGAGTGAGTTGCTGTACCTGTTGGACGTGTGTGGTACAAGACCATGCTGGAGTGCATTTGCTACTGTTTTTGGATCATTTTGGCTGTACTAACTTTAAAAGTGTAATTTGTGACTAACAATAGGCTTCCTCTTTTGTGGTTGGATGTTTGTATTTGCATGCCAATCCCTAAATCACATTTAACCCTCCCTTGATTCCACTAATTTAGGGGTAAGTATTCTCTGTTTTCCAGCCACTCCCCCAGTTCCTCACACATTCACTATCAATATGCACATGGCGGAGATTTCTGCACAGAATATATAAGAGTGGTGTAAGTCTCTGCACATAGGTTAACGAACAGCATTTTGTAGTATGTGAGTAGTACTACAGTAGTGCTAATTTATGCACTACAAAAAGTAATTTGTGAAAATAATAGCAAACAAAAATTAAGAAGTTTACATGTGGGAGGTGTGGCTGGCAAGATGGCTGCTTAGACGTATTTTCGGGTATCTGCGTGGCCGTCCTAATATTCCTACAAAATACAGAGTTGAGACTCAAATCCTTGAAGGGGAAAAGGGAGTGCGGGACCTACAGAGACACCCAGAGACCCGTGTGGGGCACTGGAAGCAGCCATCGCACTGCTGTGGAGAGAGACACAGGCTGAGCCCCCAAGGCGATATAAGATGGCGGCACTCTGCGGAGACCGCTGAGAAGACGATAGGTGTCAGAGGGAGACGATCAGCATAGAGCGAGTGCCGCCTCAGCACTCTCGAGCAGGGGCAAGTAGGCCTCAATAGTGAGCCGCATAGGACAGTGTGATAGCTGGGCACAGAGGCCTGGAGCACCAGGGGGCGACATTGCGGTGGTCTGGCCCAATGTGAAGCAGTCGTGGGATGAGATCAAGAGGTGCCTCAGAGCTGCGAAGACAAGGCGAGGTGCAGCACCGAGGCATGACCCCGGCCCCCCGCCATGACTGGAGAACAAGCATAGGGCTCAGGGCAGCTCCAGCTGAGGAGGTGAGGAGACTGGGACTGGCACCTGGATTATAGCTGCAGTGCCAGAGATCCTCTAGGGAACACCATCTGACCCCAGTGGGGTCCAGGAAGATACACTCATGATTGAAATGTACCGGAGGGGCTGAGACTGTGGCAACCTGTACTATGGAGAGCATAGGGGTCACCACCATGGCAGATAGAGGGTGCCCCACAGATTGGACCTGGGCAGCTTCAGGAATAGTGTCTCACTGGAGCAAAGACCTGGAGTGATATTGGCCTAATTGTAATTGCCAGCATTCAGGGGGTTCACTTCGAGGACTCGGACATAGCGGGAAGTGAATACCCAAAACTCCATGTCAACTGGTGCATGATGGAAGCTTCCCCCATGCACAGGAACTATTATGCCGCCAAACTAGACAATCAGGCAGGGCGACTATCTTGAAATAGTAGGGGGGTTGGTACTCGAGACCTTTTCCACTAAGATGCACTGTGGTGCAAGATAAGTGTGGCAAGCAGACCCAGAGAAACACAATCGTTTAATACACTACTGTGGCGCTGGAGAAGACTGAGGCACATGGTGTCATAGCACAAGAGGGTAACATCCCAGAAGAAAAAAATGACCTTAGATCTGATGAAAGCCATCACAGGCATGAGATAAGCCCTGGAACTTAAAGTTGACATGGTGGCAATTGAAACGGCCATCCTGCAAACAGACCTAGGAAAAATCACAGATAGAACAGCGGTCACAGAATCAGCCGTCTTGGAAATGTGAACACAGGTGTCTGAATTGAGAACAACAGTGATCAAGCTACAGAAAACAACAAGAGTACTTTACAAGAGAATAGAAGAGGTGGACTGAAGATCACATCGCAATAATCGTCATTTCTTGGGCTTCCCGGAGGGGTCATTGGTGGATCTCTTCTTGGAGAAATGGATCCTCAACGTGCTGAAACCAAAGGGCCTTTCTAAATACTTTTCGGTGGAACGAGCACCTAGTGCACCGGGGCTGCACTCAAAACCAGGAGCCCTCAACATAGGGGTCCATTAGGATGTAGGGCGGTGGCGCCACCGCGGCGCTGGCCGTGCGGAAAATGCCTTTTTCCATCCGCCAGCAGCTGACATCACGCCCGCCATATTAGTATGGACAAACATAGGCCAAATCCCGAAGGCCGCGGTGCGACGCGCACCGCCATCAAAGTGCGCCCGCCACCGCGGCAGTGGGAGCCAATGGAGACTCACCACCATGCGGAATGACGTCCGCCCTGCTAAACAAATTAGGATGACTCAAGCAAGCAGACGCACCACAGTGGAGACACTGCCCAACCAGAGACGGCGGAAACGCGACACCGGAGCGCGAAACCAGAGTCTCGGTCACGACCGCCATGGACCCAGCTCTACACGTCTTTCTGGTGCTGTACCTGCTACATCACCAGGAACTCATGGACCGCCGCGGACGCCGCCGCAGGTACGCAACAACACAAACACAACACACGGCCTGACACAGGGTCCAAATCCACATCAGACACCCTAGGGGGGACAGGGACACATCCAAAAGGGCACTGCACATCACCCACCTGCCACAAAGTCCCCCCGCTGGATCCTGGACACACAGCTACCGCGACCATGCAGCAATGTCCCGGTCACTGCACCGCAGCGGCCAACACAAGCAAATACATTGGAACAATGCAGAAGGCAGGGCCAGTGCCAGGCATGGGCAGGGCACAAAGACCACAGGGCCCCACCCACTCCCACCACACACTAGCACACCCCATGAAGGCACATGCCATGTGCCCCTCCTGTGCACCCCATGCACAACAACAAGCCAGGGCAATACACACCCTGCACCACACAACAAACAATCATGGAGACACACTATGCAGGAGTGGCTGCACAGGAACACACAACACACAGCACAGCAGCACAGGGCCAGGGAAACACACACAACACCACACTCAGGGAAGTATCAATGAGGACAAGCAACAAATGAACACATACAAGGAATTAACATCCAAATGGACACGCAGCCTGCACAGTCACACTTACATACCACAGACTGACACACACACACATACACACCCCACATGCCAACAGCAATGGAGCACAACAAATAGGGAAACCAAAGTGGGCTGCACACAAATGGAAGGCCATGGAGACACACAACAAGCATGTGCACATCACATCAACACAGGGAACAGAGCAAAACACCCTCACACCATCAAAACACACATGGCTGGCACAGTCAGTGAACCCAAACCACAGACAGCTCAGTGCAACAACACAGGGAGACAGCAAGGCAAACCACGTATAGGCACAAGGATGAAAGTAAGGCCCTGTTGTCAAACTGTGAACAGCCACACATCCATACAACTACCCCACAGGAGCACACCAGCAGCAATACACACAGGGTCCATCTACACACCTCAGGACTGACAAACACCGGTAAGTATCTACACACATACCCCCCTCACACCAGCAGCACATGACACAACACCAGTGTCAAACACACTGAAGGCTGGCAATACTTGACAGTCAATACACACACAAACAACAACACACCCTGGGCTCAGCCACAGACATCACACACACACACACAGGGATGCCACCACAAATGTGGAAACAAATACAACAGACAAACACATAGCCCAACAGAAACACACACGGAGCCACAACAACAACAACAGACATGCCCCGTGCAGCTAAACTGGGGAAAGGCAATGGGAGCACAGACACAACAGGAGTGCACAACCTCATCACTCAGGAACAATGCACAGACAACATACGACAACACACACAAGAAGTGCACCATCACAGAACAACACAGCCACAGCAAACAAACAACAGATGCACAGGCAGAACAATCACATAGCAAACACAGCACGACATTAGGGGATGAACACCAGGCAATCACAAGGCAACATACACACAGCACTGCATGCACACCAAGCATACCATGCACACACAGACATCAGTGACAGAACAGCAACCCACACAACACCATACAGCACAGCACAAATACAACAGCACACCCAGGAAGTGAAGCAAAAACACAAACAACACACATACATACAACACAACACCCAATTGATGCACAAGTCTGGGACGCAAAGGTGGAAACAACTTGGCCACAGGACTGGGCAGCACACACAGTTGAACTGCACAGGAGCAACCATGACTGACAAACAGCACCAGAACATCACACATGACCCATTGGGGAAATGCCCTGAGTGACACATTGACCCTAGACAAAGAACTGCACCACAAAGCACACTGGCACAAATGAAGTCATGGGGAGGCACACACACATACAAACCAAGGGGACAGCTCACACCAAAGTGAAGTGTACTGCATGTCAGTAGGGGACATGGCAGGAGTGTACCATACACAAAGAGAGGGAGTGCAGACCCACAATGGGTAGGCAGCTGAATGCACATATAGGGGAGGGCATGACAACACACACAACATGTCACACTGGAGACAAGAAGGCACCATGTGACAGCAAGGCATGAGAAAACACAACCACAATGGCAGTGTGGAGCAGCAGGTCTGCACAGTCCCCACAAACAGCAACAAGACACATGGATGTGCAACAAAACACAACACTGACTTGCCAGTAACACTCTCTGCATACTCACAAGTGACAAAAACAACAAGTAGGAGTCAGACAGAACTGCAAGGACACACCAACACACTGCACAGTGCACAACATACAACTCACACATGGGCATACAACCACATCCACAGGGATGAACAATCAAAACAACAGGCACACAACTCCCGGGTGACACATTTGTGTAGTTGACATTGCAGAGGCATGCACACATCAATACTCCCCACAAACTCACCCCCTTCACACTGCACACTACCTGGCCATCCGAGAGCACAAATGGAAAGTAAGCCATGGTACTAGGATGACTGGCCATCACAAGATGACCACACACATACACCACTGGGCACACATAAAGGACGAACACACATACATGATGATCCTGGACAGCCTGCCTGCAATACTGTGTGCAGAAACCCACTCTGTGCTGGCAGTGACCCCCCCCCCCCGCCCCCCTGACATGTGTACAATAGAGCCAGCATGAACCAATCAAGTAAATGACTACTTCTAACCATTGTCTCCACAAGTATCTCGGTCAAATAGAAATGAAGACCCTGTCACCCCTAAAAAAAAGAGAGTAAGTGAGCCCAAACATTGACCATGTTGAAGTGCCACACAGACCATGTGGCACAGTAAACCATTTACACACAGCAAAAGAACTTTATTCAGTAAGGACACTGACAAAATAGACAACAGGAGCAACTGTCTTTATTCACATACTGCACAGATAGGTACCATGAGAAGAGAAGAGCAAGGCACAAGATGCAGAGCATGTCCATGAGAGGCTGCACATACAGGGGGCACACAGCAGTGAACGACAAGGCCAGTGGGCAGGACAAAGTGCAGACTGAGTCCATGAGAAGCTGCACAGGGAAGAGTTCAACATAGCAAAGAGCAACAAGGCCAGTAGCCAGTCCAGGGTGCAGACTGAGTCCATGAGAAGCTGCACAGGGATGGGTCCAACACAGCAGTGAACAACAAGGCCAGTGGGCAGGACAAAGTGCAGACTAACTCCATGAGAAGCTGCACAGGCAGGGGGCACACAGCAGTGAACGACAAGGCCAGTGGCCAGGAAAAAGTGCAGACTGAGTCCATGAGAAGCTGCACAGGGAAGAGTTCAACACAGCAAAGAGCAAAAAGGCCAGTGGCCTGTCCAGGGTGCAGACTGAGTCCATGAAAAGCTGCACAGAGAAGGGTCCAATACAGCAAAGAGCAACAGGGCCAGTGGCCAGTCCAGGGTGCAGACTGAGTCCAGGAGAAGCTGCACAGGAAAGGGTCCAACACAGCAGTGAACGACAAGGCCAGAGGGCAGGACAAAGTGCAGACTGAGTCCATGAGAAGCTGCACAGGGAAGGGTCCAACACAGCAGTGAACGACAAGGCCAGTGGCTAGGACAAAGTGCAGACTGAGTCCATGAGAAGCTGCACAGGGAAGGATCCAACACAGCAAAGAGAAACAGGGCCAGTGGCCAGTCCATGGTGCAGACTGAGTCCATTAGAAGCTGCACAGGGAATGTGTGTGATTGTACCTTTCCATCGTCAGCAACACTGTCAGGGGGCAACAATGTGCAGTACAGGCCCACCTGTGTGAGGGTGACTAACACTCAGACTTGGCTGTCAGGCGGACTGTGAACTGTCTGTGTCTCGGGGACTGTCGGGGCACTTGACGGGGAGGGAGCGAAACAGCTGAGGTAGAGCTATCAGTGGCTTGTCAAGCCGGAGGGCTGCTTGGACCAGGTGGTGAAGTGGCACATGGAGGTGGAGTCATGTAGACGGGAGACACGGTGTGACTGGGAGATTGTGGAGGGGTGCCCTTCCACTTCTTGGGGATCCTAAATGGCTTGCCTGACTTTGAATCAATGGGAACTCGTGTGGGCACAACAGGCACACTCACCACCACTACTGCAGCGGGTGCAGGCGCTGGCAGCCCCTCTGGTGATGTGCTGGACCCAGCGGAACGCTTTGCCTTGCTTCGCCTCTGCCCCCCTTCCCCTGTTTACTAGGTGTTACCCCTACAGTGCCCTCTGGCCCCTTCTTCACTGGGCTTGGAATGGGAGTCGAGGTGGTTGGTGATACTGCCTTGGACCCCTTCCTAGGTGTACCCTTGGCATGCACCACCTCCTTGGTGGGCACGGACACTGTACGATTATCTTTGCACGATGGTTTAGGGGCAAGAGAGTCCTTGGATGGGGATGCCACTGAGGCATGTGTGCCTGAGGTCTGCTGCTTTGCTATTTGTCCACTGGTGTCGCCTGATGGGCTTTTCTCCCTGCGCTCTGGGGTGCCTTTGGTCTTCTGTGGGGATGGTGTCTGCGCCCGGGACCGCTTGGGTTGCTGCTGCTGTGTCCTCCATGTGCTGTATCGTGACTTTAATGTATGTGGACCGTGGTCACTATCGTCAAACTTGGCCACTGCCAGGGGGGCGGACAAAGGGATTGGAGCTGGACTGTGAGTATGTGCCTGTTGCAGGGCAGACATCACTGTTGATGACAAAGCCTGGACTGTCCGGTGCAGCCCACCCACGTCGGAATGTATGCCCTCCATGAAAGCACTGGAAAAAACTATAGAGTTGGAGGGTCAAAGGGAAATTTTAAGACCTGCGGGGACAAATCCCCAAATCACTTAGACTGTAACAACAAAGAGTCCATGAAAGCAACCACCTGGGCCAATTACTTCTTGTGGTCAATGAAGGCATTGAGGAGAGCTGTCTGGCTTACACACAGCTGGCGGAAAAGGTCCACAGGCTCAGCACTGATGGCATCAGGGGGGACAGGGGCAGGGGCAGCGGTGCCATGGGTGAAGGGCACTCTTCCCCTCTTACTGAGGTGGACACGGGCAGCACCAGAGGAAGTGACTGGGATGGTGGGCAATGGCCGCTGTGTGGTGGAAGTCGATGCAGAGTCTCCGTTCCCTGTGCCCTCCAACATGGATGCATCCCCGCTGGCATTGGATGATGTGGTGCTTTGCGTCTCAGGCTGGGACTCCTCCAGCAGACTCCTGTCCCCCTATGAGGCGCTGGTGACATCTGTGTCACTGGGCTCCTGGGCAGCTGTGGTGCTAGTTTCACCCCCACTGGTGTCCGTCTCCTGTCCCTCTGTAACCACAGGTGATGCTGCATGAGAGAGAGAGATGTAGGGTCAGGTCTGTGGCAGCAACAGAACAAACATATGCAAGCAATGCATGACAAAAATAGACCAAATCTACATGGTGCACATCAACCTGTGCAATCACATCGTGCCAACTCACTACATAGACTCAAGCAGTGCGTGGAAACAGGATACTCAGGCATGAGTGAGCCATGTGATGACCACACAGCACAACACCCTGCTTGTGGCTCTGTTCAAACAGGCACACAACTAGTTCTGAGCACACCTAGGGACATGATGGGGCACACTTCTTGTTGCCAATGACAGAACTGTATTGAACAGGAGGGGACAACACAGACCCAGACTACAACATGACAGTCCACAATGGACATTAGCCCATGCCACCCACCATGTCGTACCTTGGGGGCAATATAATGCTGCACATTGCTGTAAGATGTGTAGGCCTCCCCAATATGGGTGCATGCAATGGAGGCATTGATTCCCGCCCATGGGATTCCCAAGACTACCCAATGCAGAAGAAATCTGAAGAGCACTACTCAGAATGTAATGTGAAGGCACAGCATCCAAATCACCTTTGTAAGTACAGGTAGGGCAAATGCATGCCACAGGCACCCAGGCCAGCAGCCACTTACATGCCACAGCATCACACTACCAACATCACAGAAGCCAGCGCTGGCATAGGCTCTGTACACTCCCAGCCAAAGTCAGACTCCCCGTATGCTCACCCCTGGCTTGCTGCTGATGCTCCATCAAACGTGCATCCAGCTAAGGCTCTGTCACCGTCAAGATGCGCCGCATTAGTGGGGTCATTCTGCGCCATGCCAGACGCCCAGTGCGAGGAAGCAGCCCCAAGGTCATCTCCGCCACATTCTTTGCCAGCTGGCTGATGTCGTCCCATCTCTTGTGGCAGTGGGTGCGCCGTTAGTTTGAGTTCCCCAGGGCTTGCACCTTCGCTGCAATGGCCCTCCACACGGCCTTACGCTGGTGTACCTTGAGCTGCAGGCATGGGAGACAAAAGGGGGAAATGATCAGTGACACAGTGCCATGTACCGACATCTATCAGTATAGCAGCAAGATACAAAATCATCACATATCCAACGAAATTGGCAATCAGAGACTATAGTACAGCTCACATAGGACACCTGCATGGGAAAAGCTGATGTTAAAGCATGCAGGTGTGAGGGGGAACACAGTCCATGCACATCTCACGGACATGCAGGATGCCAGAACTGAAACACCCATGTAGCCTGCCCACACTCCAGTCCATTGTTGGCTTGAGCAACACATACATCACATGTCAACCTGTGTTTGGGGGTGAACTCACTGTGTCCAAGACTGCGCAGTCATCAATGTCCCTGTCCTGTGAATAGATGAATGTGTCATGGTGGTCACATTGAGAGACATGATTACACAAATACAAAATGTCATTCACAAGGGCAGTTTTGTGCACAATACAGTGCTGAGATGGCCCATAGCTAGAGTGCAATGTGAAAAGACTGATGTCATACTCTATAAGTTGAGTGAGGTGTCCTTGTCTTTGTAGGCGGGGGCTGTGCAGGCCAGCTGGGCTCACACTGAGATGGACTACAGGGGCACACACAGCCATCCAGCCAAGCAAAAACTGTCCTGACTACAGCATGAACAACCTTCTGTGTCACTGTATGGCTTACAACACAGGTCACTCATACATACATGTGCATGGAGGGAAAGCTGTGGCATTGGGTACACACACCCTCCCACTGGAGACAGCATGTCAGGCAGTGCATGACACTACCCCACACTCCCAGGCACATACTACATCAGTCCAACTACATGTGTGGCCCCCTGCCTACCACACCACTGTTGACGATTTACCACGACATTTGGGGCACCATATAGCCTTGGGTACTGTGTCAGCACCTCATCCACCAGGACCTCCAGCTCCTCGCTCGTGAAGGGACTGGCACGGATCTTCTCTGTCCTTGCCATCACTGTGGGCGTGAGACAATAGCAGTAGAATTGGGTGGTGAGGGCTCTCAGGCAGCAGTCCCTGGAGGCAGCAGCAGGTGAGGGGTCTCAAGCAGCAGTCCCTGGAGGCAGCAGCAGGTGAGGGTTCTCAGGCAGCAGTCCCTGGAGGCAGCAGCAGGTGAGAGGTCTCAGGCAGCAGTCCCTGGAGGCAGCAGCAGGTGACGGTTCTCAGGCAGCATTCCCTGGAGGCAGCAGCAGGTGAGGGGTCTCAGGCAGCAGTCCCTGGAGGCAGCAGCAGGTGAGGGGTCTCAGGCAGCAGACTCTTGGAGCAGTGGAAATGTGAGGCTCACTCCCACACATATATAGCCCCCTGGGGTCGTTTCAAAGGTGCCAAGCTGCAGCAATTGGTGAACCAGGTCTGCCTCTTTCAAATGTATCCAATGACCACCTCCGCGGTGGCGGAGCACGCCTACCGCGATCTTCAAAATTACATCATGCCACCGCAATCATGGCTCCCATTGGCTGTAAGGGCATACTCCATGGCGGTGACACAACGCTGGGGCCCGGGGAGCGCTACTGCGATGGTGCATCTTTCAACTGCATCCAATGACTGCCTTCCGCGATCTTCAAAATTGCATCATGCCACCGCAATCGTGGCTCCCATTGGCTGTAAAAGCATGTTCCATGGCGGTGACACAACGGTGGGGCCCGGGGCGCGCTACCGCGATGGTGCATCTTTCAAATGCATCCAACGACCGCCTCTGCGGTGGCGGAGCATGCCTAGCACGATCTTCAAAATTGCATCATGCCACTGCAATCATGGCTCCCATTGGCTGTAAGGGCATGCTCCATGGCAGTGACACAACGCAGGGGCCCGGGGTGCGCTACCGCGATTTTAGTGGCGGAGCATGCCAACCGCCATTTCCACATGTCTCCATGCCTCTCACTACCGCACTGGTGTGAATGGGTGTGCTGGTGACACACCGCCGGGCCAGGTGGTAGCTACCGCGATTTGGGTGCCATACATTGACACGAGGCTCAGCCATTCAGGCGGCGGCGCATGCCAACCACCATTTCCACATGTCTCCATGCCTCTCACTACCGCATTTGTGTGAATGGGTGTGCTGGTGACACACCGCCGGGGCCAGGCGGTAGCTACCACGATTTGGGTGCCATACAATGGCCATCTGTCAAACATCAACAGTGCACAGTGCCAATATGTTCAATGGCACATCATTGTGCACACAATGCCAATGTTCAATTTACTCCACTGATGGCTACACATGCCATGTTTGTGTGTGTGTAACGTAGATTGACCTGTACCCAGTCACATGTCACTTATGGATTTGATGTTGGTGTAGGCAGGACAGTGTTGTTCTGGACTGTACAATGTGTACACATGTCAATGTGTTGAGGTCCAGTGAAAATCACAGCGATGCTCGTCTCAATGAATGATGATCTATTTAGCATTGCCTCTCATGTCTGCTCATGAACACATTCGTCATTCCAGCGCCGACTGTGGTCATTGTGTGGTGGATGTGTGCCAGGTTGGATTGACGCTTTAAGGTGTGACAGGTACAGCAGCTAGGTATGAGACAGTGGTTTTGATTAGTTACACATATGCTGGATGCTATACTCCCAGGCGTGCCCATTTGAACTGTGGCCATATCCCTATGTGCATTCACATTGACCAAGGTGGTGTTTGAGGTACTTGTCTTGTGTAAGTTCACGCGTGTGCCCTTTGTGTAGCTGAAGGTGTACCTCCATGTAAGCTGGTCTGTTAGTCACTATAGATGTCAGTCATTGTTGTCGTTGTATCATACAGAACTTGATATGCTGTGCACATCTCATGATGCATTGCACTGACGTGTCCATTATCATCTCAAATAGCAGGAGGCCATATTTGACTCATCACTTGACGGTGCTGGAGGACATGGAGGATGTTGCGATCATACGGAAATGCCGCCTGGACAGAGCCACCATGAAAACCCTTTGTGATCTGTTGGAGCCCCACCTGCAGGACATATCCAACAGCTTTCACCCCTACTTATAAGGTGATGGCAGCCCTGCATTTTTTTGCCACTGGATCGTTCCAAGAGACTGTGGCCAGCGCTGGTGGAATGTCACAACCGATGTTCAGCATGGTGCTGCATGATGTACTGTCTGTCATGATGCTATACAAGGACAGATACATCCATTTCCCCAGGGGTGCTTAATAGCCAGCTGTGAAGGAAGAGTTCTCTCCCCTTGGACACATCCCCAATGTTGTTGGGGCAATTGATTGCACCCATGTCGGTGTTGTGCCACCACAGGCAAGTGAGCACATTTACCGCAATCGCAAGCATTACTACTCCATCAATGTGCAGGTGGTGTGCCTGGCATATATGACCATCTCGCACGTGTCTGCCAAATACCCAGGCTCGGCCCATGACTCCTACATCCTGCTGAACAGCATAGTGCCCCAGCTGATGGCTAATCTTCTTCCCGAGCGTGCATGGATTGTGGGTGAGTATGCCTAGTCGTGTGGCGTGCTGTGTGTGTGACCTGCTGCCCTGAGCCTCTGCGACGTTGCAATGTCTAGTTGTGTTTGTCATACCTAGATGACTCTGCATATCCCAACCGTCCCTGGTTGCTGAGCCCACTGCGGAATCCCAGGTCCCCGCCTGAAGTCCGCTACAATGAGGCCCATGGGAGGACACGTCGTGTGGTGGAGCGTACTTTTGGCCTGCTCATGTCACGTTTCCACTGCCTGGAGAAGGCCGGAGGAGCACTGGCATACTCGCCCAGGAAGGAGTGTCAGATTGTAGTGACATGCTGCATGCTCCACAACCTAGCCATTCGCAAGGAAATTCCCTTGCTCCTGGATGATGGTGAGGACCCAAGGCCCCAGCCTGCAAACCAAGCCGTGTCCAGTGATGAGGACAGTGGAGAGGAGGAAGGTGTTGACCTGTGTGATCAGCTCATCACCCGCTACTTCATTTGACGGTGGGTGTCAATGTGCAACATACCCATTGTCTGATAATATTGCTGTTGTCGTGAAGGGGCATGTGAGAATTGTAGCATCAGCCAGTTGTAGATTCAGTGGTGGTTGGAAATGTTTCTGGGACATGTCATTTGGGAACATCAACAGGACGTGTATGTTGACACTTGGTGGCCATTGTGACATGTGCATGTTGGGTTACCCTGATGGTAGGGGTTGTGTGATGTCTGTGATGCCACACCCAGACCAGTGACAGTTGTTCTGTTGTGTTTCTCTAGGTGCCTTCGACTTCTCCTTGCCTACATGCAGCCCATGCTCCTGGTACATTGTGATCATGTTGAAGACTGTACATCCTGCAATAAAGATGGAGCAGACACGACAACATGTGTGTGAGGATATTTTATTTACAATGGTGAGATGTACATTTCCATTGGGGGGTGGGGTGGGGTGGAGCAGTGAGTTGACAGTTGTGGTATATGAGATAGTCGAGTATTCACCACATTGCTGTGGTGACCCAGTCCAAGAGACAGATGCCATTCACAAGGCAGTGTGGGGAAGGACAGTCCAAAAAGTCAATGCAGTGGTGGAGAGGGTTGCCATCATGACTGGCTCCGTGACTGGCGTCTGGCAGGTGCTTGGCCTCCAGATACTCCCAGGGTCTTCTTGGGACGGCCCCTTTGTCGTTTGGCAGGGGTGGCCCTGCTGCAGGGCCAGTAGGGTCTGAGGACTCACCCCTCTCTGTGGGCGCATGGGAGGATGGTGAACTGTCATTGTGCGGCCCACCAGAGGGAGGTCGATGTGTTGTCTGTGGCGCATGCCTGTCCCTCTTTACCACCACTTGCTGGCCCAAGAGGTCCACGATTTGTCCCATGCGGGTGTCGATGGACGTCATCAGCAGAATGAGCTTGTGCAACAGTTCGTCCGACCGGCCCGTTCGTCCCTGTTCCTGTTCGTATACACCCAGGACTCTGGTGATGTGTTCCAGGGAGTGGGTCCCAGCCTCCTGTTGTCCCTGGGTGACCCTGCCCCTCCCACCTGCCCTGCTGCCACGGACCTGTTGCCTCACCACTGTGGGCACCCGTAGTTCTCTCCCTGCCCTCCTCTGTCGGTGGTGTGTGCTGGTCATCCTCTGGGACAGGGAGGGTGTTGCAGGCAGCACTGGTGGTGGAGGTGGTGGCGGTGGCCGCACAGGCCATGACAGCAGGGGTCTGCTGTGGAGTTGTTGTTGGCGCAGATGTGGTGGGGGGACAACGGGGTCCTGGGACCTATTGCTCCCTGGCACACCAGATGGGCCAGCCTTGAGGGCCGGCCTCGAGCTCATCGTCCATGGAATCCTGGGAGTCAACATCCGGGAGTCCTTGTACCGGGAGTGGAGACTGGCTCTGCAGGTTGCTGGTGTTGTCCTCTGCAGCGAGTTCTTGGTCACCTGTGGGTCAGATGTGAAATGGTCATTGCAGTGCACCCAGCAAGCTTTGTGTTAGCTGTGTGTCATTCACTTTTTGTACACTGCACAATTGATCATATCATCACATTGTTGACTATGTGCAGTACTGTGTTTCCTGACATGATGTAGTGGTACAGGTATTACTTGACCATGGTGTGAGCTGTCAAGGCATACCATGCGACCCGTGCACAATTAAGGTTTACAGGGACTTGTTGCCATCTAGGGCCTGGCACAACATGTGTTTAATTGAGAACTCATTGTTTATTTGTCTGACCTAGCAGACGTCACATCTGGCCATTGTCATCTCCTGCATCCCTTTGTCCTGTCATTTGCATATCTTGATTTGTGCCACCACACATGCTTTCATATTTTTCGAATGGTCCTTGTTGCACTTGTCCCATGGTGATGCACATGTAACTAGGTGCTGTGCATGATTGTGCCCTGACTTTCTTCTACTTGTGCATTGGTGTGTCACACTTTGGTAGCTGTGACAGTTTCCTTAGCTTACCTGTGTGCACACTGTGCTTGGCAATGGGGTAGGTATGCCTCTTTGTGCAATGAGAGGGCTGGTGTTGACATATGGCACCATTTAATTTGTGAACAATGGGTGGGTGCATGTACTGGCTACTTACCTGTAAGTTTGTTTGGTGTACTGCAATGGCTTCCAACTGTTCCTGGGTGGGGGAGGGCTCCATCCTGCTGAGGGAATGTTGGGAGTAGTAGTGCAGGCCTCCCAGCCACAAACACCCTCTCAGGGAAGATGGCTACCTACCTGTGAGTTTGATGTGGGTTGTGTAATGGCTGACACATGCGTCTGGGTGGGTTGGGGGAGGGATCCATCTTGGTAGGCTGTGGGACAGGGGTCCTGGTGGGAATTGTAGTGCTGTCTGTCTGTACACATGCCCCCATGGTAATGTTGGTAGCTACATGTGGGGTGAATGGGAGTGGGTGAATGTTGGATCTGTGAGCCATTTTTTTGGGAGTGTGTGGTGCAGATGGGTGGTATGTGTCCTAGGTGTTGTAGCTTTGTAGTTGTGCATGACATTACATAGCAGAGTGGCGGTAGTCATTTCTTTGTACTTACCAGCCTCCACTTTCCCGGCTACTCCTGTGAGACTCTCTGGATGCAGTATGGCAGGCACCTTCTCCTCCCATTGTGTGAATGGTTTTGGTGGAATGGGAGGGCCACCGCCAGTCCTCTGAGCCAGCTCATGGTTCTTGCTCCTCCTCTCCTTGACAACCCTCTTCAGATCATGCCAACGCTTCATGATCTCCTTTTTTGATCTTGGGGTGGTCCCTACTGCATTGACCCTTTGGACTATCCTTGCCCACATTTGTGTCCTTGTGGCTAATGGTGTCTGTTGGACCAGGGTACCAAAAAGCTGTGGTTCCACTCTGACTATCTCATCTACCATGACCTTCAACTCACTCTCTGTGAATTTGGGCATTTTCTGTGTGGCCATGGTGTGTGGTGTGCAAAGTGGTTGTGGGTGCAGAAGTGTGAGTGGTGGTTGTGGTTGTGCTGTGTATGGTGTGTGCTGTGCAGGGGGGTTAGTTGTGCTGTGTGGAGGTGGTGATTGTGCTGTGTGTGGTGTGGCTAGTGATGTTGTGTCCTTTGCCTCTCCTGTCAGCTGGGGTATGTGTCCCTTCTCTCTTGGAGTTTTGCAAGGGATTGTGGTCAGGGAAGGAGCTGGTTTTATACTCAGCTATGTGGGTGTGTCCAATTGGGGTGTTGCGGACAGGTGTGTTGTCCTGGGATTTGTATATTCCGTTTTGCCATGTGGTTGTGTCATTGGGGTGTGTTTTGTGTATTTGGGGGACACGGCTAGTTTTCTGTGTTCACTTTTTGGCCTTCTTGTGGGGTTTTGGCTTCGTCCGCCATTTTTTTTACGGTTTGTCCGCCACCGTGGCTGTGCTTCAGCTCTTCCGCTGACTCTTCCATTCATCCCATTGTGCGACCGCGGTGGTCGGAGACAGCGGTACGTACCGCAGGACCGTCGGGGATATCCTAATTTCCGGTGCGATGTCTCCGCTATACTTGCGGCAGGTTGGTGTTTTTCCGCCGCGATTCCGACCGCCGCGGACGGATTTTGGCCATCTCCACCCGCTACGGGCGGTTTTTCTTGGCCTCGTTCCGCCGCGGTCTGATTTTTTGGGCGGTTAATCCTAATTTGGCCGCCGGTTTTCCCACGGTGCCGGCGGGCGGTTGTTTTCCACTTCCACGGCAGTCGGGGTGTTTTTCCACTCACCATCCTAATGGACCTCATAGTGCGGTTCCTTAACTTTAGAGATAGCGATGCTATATTACCGTGGGCCAGAGGGAGAGACACAGTGCACTACAAAGGACTTAAAATGCAGATCTTCCCAGACTACATGCAACAAGTGCAGCTGGACTGGAAGTAGTTTGAAGTAGTGAAAAGGAGACTACACAGAGTAGGCTTGAAATATACGATGCTTTACCCAGCCAAACTCAAAATACTGCACGAAAAGAAAGCTAGTTTTGTCCCTTCACCTGAACTTTCATGGGATTGAATGGACAATCTTGATGGCCGTGAAACTGGAAGACACGTGGGCTACCGACGAGAGACCCTTAGCAGAACAGGGCAGCAAAACCCCCGATCCTTGAAAGCACTGGAGCATGATTACAATGTATTGAAGTGTAGGCAGATAGTACACTTTTTCCTGCAGACTGAGACAACAGGCCTGAATGCTCCCTGAGAGGCAGGATGGAAACTATATATGGTGGTATATTGTGAAGACAGTGAGGGCACTATAGCACGAATGGGATGTGCAGCTCTAAACACTGGGTGGAAAGCAGAGGAATGGAGCATGAGAAGCACTTTCTCGGGCAGTTACCCCTTACCACTTCTTTATTCTTGCCCTTCTCTACACTTCTGTTGGTCTGACAGACACCACACTAACCACCAGATCCTAGATACAGGTCTGATATCCAGATTGGTGGATTGTGGACTTATCCTGCAAAGTAGGAAATGCATTTGAATGTTTGACCTGGTATGGAGGGTGTGGGGAACATATTTAGATCCTTCTTATATGTTATTAATTTTGATTTCCTAATATTGCCCAGTGAAAATACAGTTAGGAACAAGCCTAAAGTCTGGTCCAGCATTGCAGGCATTATTGGCATCCATCCTTCAGATTCTGTATTTTATTAAACATTGTCAATCCCACTCTCCCTCTGTGTTGGCCACTCGATGGATCAAGATAGCTATGGGCATTCCCCCCCCCCCCCCCCCCCCCCCCCCCACCGACCGAAATAGTTTCAGCAGCAAGGGGTGGTCTGTAAGGCAGAAGGGTCTAGTATGATCATCATAGACAAGTCAGACCAGTACTTTATGATTAAATGACTATTTGTAATGCCTGATAATGTAATCTCTGCCCCTTGACAAAATATATGTAGAAAAGCTATAGTGTTTATTGCAGCTACAGAGCTTAGATCTTGGTTATCAGCTCCTCTTATTTGGATACTGCAAATTGCAATTAAGTTGCAGTCAACCTTCATTCTGGCTCCTCTCATGGTCGGAACTATTAGTGAAACAGTCTCTTGACTCACCGACTCCAGTCAGTAAATGATTTTTCCAGATGTTACGGAAGGCATGGTACAACTGAAATTATTCTAAAGAACGTGGCAAATGTGCTTTGCATTTTGATATCTGGTAAAGGGAAATATAATGGGGCAGATTTACAAGCCCCTTGCAAACCATTTGCACCGCCGTTGCATTACTTTTGTGACGCAGCGGCGGCGTAAACAATGCGGCCAATTTACAACGTGACACATCTAGGGAGATGCGTCACGTTGTAAAGCCCTACGTCACATAATACCTGCGTCAGATATAATGTATGCAGGGTGGGAGTTACCACACAGGAAAGCCTCGTAAAAGTGACACCGTGAAATCTACAAGATTTCACTGTACCACTTCTAGAACGCCACTGCGTCACAACCTTACGCCTGCTTGAAGCAGGTGTAAGGAGTGACGCAGTACAATAAGTATAGGCCTCCCCATGCATTGCTGGAGTTTCATCGTGCTTGAGACATGACTCCAGCAATGCGTGACTTTTGGGCCAGCAGATGCGTCAGAATTTCTGGCGCACCTGTCAAACTTTGCGCCATGGTGCACCGTATTGTAAATACGAGGGAAAGGAACAAGGGAACCCTACTCACATGGAAACAGGGTAGTAAATGTATTAGCAGAAACAATGGTTCCTGTGGATTAGTACATATATCTATACTGATAGGAAATGTGCACAATCGCAATGAAAAAGGGTTAAGGTAATGCAAAAAGGAGAAATGACCAGATACACCTCTGTCACACTTCAATAAAGTTACTTTTATGTATTTCAAATATATACAGAAATAAATATACACAAACATGCGGGGTGTCCCCTGTAAAACTGGAACCTAAAACATGGGTGATATATTAGTGACACTTGTGATTGGTTTCCAATGCATTTTAAAGTCGACCATTTTGAAATATATACAGAGTAGACCGCAACTATATACAATGATATGTGCTGGTGTAATGGTTCGCTTTAGTTTCTTTATCGATGATGTTTCGACCCTTTGTGCAAAATAGGGTCTCTTCAGGACCTAAGGGTGTACAGACATCTGGTTTAATGAATGCGCAGCCGCATGAAAAGTGTGTGCCACAAGTGAGTGATAAGGAAAGAAATACTCACAAGGGACCCAGACGGGTACCCAAGTGAGAGTGGGGGAGGGCTGGCAGTCTGGATACAGCACAGAGCTATCAGTCGAGTGATGTGGGGTATAGTGTTGGCGCACAGCAATGTGTACGAACGATTGGGAACTCAGAAACTGGAGTAACTGGTGCACCACACAAATCTTTAGGTTTTTTTAAGTTATGGCTTCTCAACTAATGTTCGTGCTTATATATATATATATATATATATCACCAACAGTCCCGATAATGGAGAAGGCTGTCAGAGAGGGCGGTCCGAGTTGGGGTAATCGGCAGCCCCAATAGAATGCTGTTACCGGCAGTCTTTTTACGGTAAAGATGTGTGTGTATGGTTTGGTCAATGATCTCCACCCTAACATCTAGGAACTCAACAGAGGTTCTACTAACATGCTTGGTGAAGACCAAATTGTAAGGGTTGTCATTTAGCTTATCTACAAAAGCACTGGCAGAGTTGAGGTCGCCTTTCCAAATTAAAAAGATGTCGTCAATATATCGGAGCCACAGGACACAGCTGGAAAAATCTTCCAACTGCCAGGCCACCTGCTCCTCCCACCAGCCCATGACCAGATTGGCATAGCTGGGGGCGAAGCAGGTGCCCATCGCCGTGCCCTGCGACTGCCGATACACGACACCATCAAACAGAAAAAAATTAAAAAAAGAAAAAAAAATTATTGGTCAGACAAAATTCGATCATAGCCATGATCATTTCAGAATGGTGTAGGAGAGAAATAGAACGGGCTTTGAGGAAGTGTTGCACGGCCCTTAAACCCAACTGATGCTGTATGCTTGTATACAAGCTGCCGACATCACAGGTAACCAGAATATAATCAGGTTCCCAATGTATCCCATCGATGATGGTCAGAAAGTGGGTGGTGTCACGTACATAAGCCGGCAAAGCAACTACATATGATCTTAAATAGTGATCGATATAGCGGGAAGTATTTTCCAACAAAGACCCAATAGAAGAAACTATAGGTCTGCCCGGCGGGTTAATGGGGTCCTTGTGCAGCTTAGGGAGTAAATATAGCACAGGAGTCTGAGGATGAGGACATCTCAGGTAGTTAAATTCCTCCCATTCGAGTAACCCTTTTTCCCTCCATTCTATTAGAAGTTCTCCATACTTAGTATTGGACAATGTTATGGCCTTCCTGTCGGAAACCTCATAGCACGTCTGGTCTTTTAGTTGTCTGAAACCTTCACGCAGATAAGCTAGTTTGTCCTGAATAACGACATTACCTCCCTTGTCTGATTGCCGAACAACGATGGTATTGTCAGCCTTCAATTTTTGCAATGCCTGTATTTGTCGCCAATTGAGATTTTTCTCACAAGCTGGAATTCTACCGTATCTTAGTTTCTTTAAATCATTTAGGACACCTCTCTCAAATACTTCAATGGCGTCACACTCAATAATCGGTAGAAACACAGATTTAGGTTTAAAATGACTGCCTAGATTGATGTTAGTATCAACAGCAAACTCATCCAAATTCAAACAAGACTCAACATTACAATCATCTGAATTAGACATAGTTGATAATGCATGTAGGACTTCAATATCATCAACATTGAGATTACTCAACGGCACAATCGCAGGTGTTATATCGGTCTTACTATGTTTGGTCTCAAACCATTTTTTTAGTTTCAATTTGCGCGAAAAGTAAAATAGATCAATTCTTGTCTGAACAAAATTAAAATTGGAGGTAGGGCAAAAGGACAAACCTAGACCAAGGAGATCTTTCTCATCTTCAGACAGGATTCGTTCAGATAGATTGATGACAGTCATTGTTGAACTTTCTTGCCCCTTGTCATCATTCCCATTGGGCTTCCTGTTTCTTTTCTTGCTCCTCTGTTTGGCCTGTTTGTTCCTCTGGTTCTTCCTCTGCCGCCTCGCCCTCTGCCTCTCTGACCAGTTTGGTCTTGATATTGCTCTGTCCGTCCCTGATTTAGCATCTGGAACTGGGCTAAAAAATTCGCTTTTTTTGGAAGATCTTGACTCACCAAGCTGCCAGCCACTGCCATAGGTATATCCGGTAAGCTGCCGTCTGAGACATCGCTCTCAATAATGTCTACATTAACTGATGCTGTTGGTGGTGGCATGGACACTAACCCATTTGTGTCGAACATGTTAACTCGCGCGCCCGCAATGCACTGCTGATGACGTCACATATTACATCACTCATGACATGGTCAGTGACATCACTCATGACATCACTGATGACATCTCAAATGACATCACTCATGACATCACTGATGACATCATCCAGTGAATGTGTGTTTTTCTGAAAATTAAATATGTTTTATATATGTATATCTCAAGGTTGATGGAAGAATAAATGGGTATATAAGTGTCTAAATGGATGATTTGTTTTTGAAAAATTGATTGTGTAACTGACTGATTAAGTGTATCATAGTGAATACATGGCTTAGTGAGTAATGTTTAAATATGTAAATATCTGTATCAGTCTCTCACTTTGTGTATAAGTGGCTGCATGGGTTGGTGAGTAGCTACATGGGTGTCTATATAGGTTATTAGTTGGTTTTTTGAGTATCAGTTTGAGTGTCTGAGTGTCTGTATGGTTCGGTGGGGGGTATAACGAAGTGCAGAGGTACATGAATGAGTGACTCACTGTTTGTATGTGTTGAAGACACCATGTGTGCAGGACTGTATGGGTGGATGAGTGTGTGCATGGGTGTGTTAGTGAGTGATAGACTGTCTCAATAGTGTATTTCTGAGTAACTACATATGTTTTAAACTAGTATATGTGACTATTGGTGTATATAAGTGAGTATATGTGAGAGTGAGAGATTGAAAGAGTTCCTGTATGAATAAGTATGTGTTTCTATAAGCGATTGTTTAAAAGACTAAGTATGTGTAAGTTTCCGTAGAAGTAAGTGTGGTGGTTTGTGTATAACTGTATATGCAAGTAAATGGCTGTTTGATTCTTTATTAGCATGAGTGACTATGTGTGTGAGTAACTCTATGGATGAGTGGCATTGTGTAACAGGATGTATAGGTGTATGAGTATATATGATGAGTGAGTACATGTATGAGTGACTGTATAGGACTGTTGGTGAATGAGTGGATGTGTATGTGGATCTTAGAATTACTGAATAGGTTGTTGTAACTGGTATTGGTATGTCCATTGTTTTGTAAATTTTAGTCTCTATTTTTGAATGTGTGTATCAAAGGTTATATTAGAGTGAGAGGAGGTCTGCCACTCTATCACAAGGATGATGTCATCATTGATGTCATGAGTGATGTCATTTGAGATGTCATCAGTGATGTCATGAGTGATGTCACTGACCATGTCATGAGTGATGTAATATGTGACCTCATTAGCAGTGCATTGCGGGCGCGCGAGTTATAGTTAGCTGAACTAACTATAACGGGGGAATTTCATTGGTTTTGTATGAGAGAAATGTCCAGCTAACTATAACATGTGTGAAACCTATGGTTTTTTCGGTGAATTTGCAAGGTTTTTTAAATGCTAATTCCTAACTATAACGTGTGTGAAACCTTTGGTTTTTTCAGTGAATTTGTACGGTTTTTTAAATGCTAATTTTTGAATTATTAAATTTTTTTTTTTTATAATAAAATTACTATGTATTCATTTATATATTATCTGTATCCTTTTATTTGTTTTTGCTCTTTTTTTTAAATTTCAATTAGGATAAAGTTGAACAGTTTATTTAATTTTTGCAATTAATTTTTCTCCTTTTTTTTTATATAAATTCTTGGGGTGCGCGCTCTGACGCACTCCTAGTACGTTTTCGTAAGTTTTTTATGAATACCGTCGTACGTTATTTACGTACGCATACATACGTTATAGTGCGCGCTGGGAGCGCGCACCCAGTACGTATGCGTACGTACGTACGCATGCGTGCGTGCGTCGTACGCGCTGCACGCGGTTCACTTCCGCATACGCTTAAATTACGCGCAATAACGTTCGCGTATACGCGTGTTCAACGTATGTGCGTTACGTACGCGCATATGACGTATGCACATGCGCTCCTACGCGTTCGCGCATGCGTAATCACAAGGTGCGCGCTCGGAGCTTGCGCAGTGCGCGCACCTCGGGTTATATGCTTAATAAAACAACACTTCTTATTGGTTATCATTACTTTCAGTTTCTGATTGTTTCAACACCACACCCAATCCCCTCATGGCAAGTCATGTGATCATGAATCATCACTTTTGATTGGTTTGAAGTACTTTCAGTTCCAGATTCTTCCCAAACCACACCTACTCCCCTCATTATTAGTTCTGATTCCTTTGGAGAAGGAGCTATTCTGTTGTTGAGAGACAATGGCTGAACAGCAACCATCTTCAGACAGTGACCAGGACACTCTTGAGAGGCAGAGGAGCAGGAAGCAGAAAGACAGCTTTATATGGCAGTTTTTCACTTTTCCAGAGGGACAAAAAAAGGTAAATGCACCTAAAGTGACTTGTGTACTTTGTCAAAAAGTCTTGTCACGTGGGAATCCTAACAAGAAGTATTCTTTTAGCATTCACACTATGTTGAGGCATGTTGACAAAATGCATCCAGTGACATTTCGTCGAGCTTCTGGAGCAAACCCTCCACCTGCTCAACCGACGACATCTGCAGCTGCTCAGCCGAGCACATCTTCGGCAGCTCAAGCGAGCACTTCTTCTGCAGTGGTGCCTTTGCCTTCTTCCACACCTCTTTTTGGACCACCTTGTTTTGCGAGTTTGTCCACACGCTGCACTGTTTGCGGTCGACTTATTTCTGTGGGTGAGACCAGTCTTGATCTCATTCAGAGAAAATTTGAGGCGCATGAGTGCAGTAGGCCATAGATGTTTTTTCTTTTTTTTCGTTTTTCTCTTCCTGTTTCCCTCCATTAACTCAAGGGCTCTTTTAAGAGCCACTTAAAAACTAAACCCCCAAAATTTTTGGGGGGATTTATTTTTGAAATTTTTTTTTTGGGGTGTGCGCACCCTGCGCGCACCCAAGGATGTTTTTTAAAAAAAATAAAAAAATAAAAAAAAATTAATGTACAAAAAGAGGTGAAGAAATGGAAGCATGAAAAGGGAGGATTGAGAAATACAAATATTTTTCACTTTTTTAAAAAAAATATATATATATTTTCAAAAAAAAAATTTTTAGTATTTTGCAAGGGAACAGAATTTCTTTTTTTATTTTTTCTTTCTAGTTCTGCAAAAAAAGAAAAAAAGTATTAATATTCAATCATACATTACAAAAAGCATTACTTGTTTTTACATATTTTACAAAGCAATTTTTTGCCCTTTTTTTGCTGTTTTCAGAATTTTTTAATTTTCACTTAAAATAGTGAAAACAATTGTATTCATCATTTAACAGTGGGCAAAAAAAAAACAATCTGAAAGATTGTTTAAAAAAAGCCCAAAAACTATCCTCACTAAAATATACCTTGTTAGAAATATTACATATATATTACAAGTACTTTTCTAGATGAATAAAATTTTTCTAGATAAACCGTCTTTAAACCTTGTCGCAAAAGCACACATGCCAAAATAATTTCTGTCAAAGGAGTCCACAATTGTTTTTATTACTTTTCCTTATATCTTTTCACTTAATTGCGAATTTTTATTATTTTTTTGTTTTTAAAAATTGTTCGGGTGCGCGATGTGTGCGCGCACTCGGCGATATTTTTTTTCAAAATATAAATCTTTTTTTTTGCCCTACAAGGTCCTACTGTGACCCCCCTACAATGCCTAGTGGGTCAATATCTCTCCACTCTGCCCCCTTTTCACGTTCTCCCCCTTTGTTTATCACCCCCTCTTTATGCAAGAGACAAAATGGCGGCCGCCGATTCCTGATTTCCACCGATTCGAATGTTTACTGACATCTAACAACCAATCAGAAGTGCGCTCGCGCACGCCAGGGTGCGCGCACAGGACTTGCTCAGTGCGCGCACGCTGCGCGCGTACAGATGTATATATTGATTTAAATGCTAGCTTCTCAGGAAATACTGAACAGATTTACACCAAACCTGCAAAAGGCACTTCATGGACCTTATGGCTACCTCTCTGCCAAATTTCACATAATTCTGTTCAGTCGTTCGGGCTGTAGCTGCGACTAAAGTCCCTATGGAAAAATGCATGGGCAAAACGCGTTTTGGGACCCCCCTTTTTTCTCAGCCCCCGCTTGACGAATCTCCCCGAAATTTTCAGGGTAGGAGCTGAGCGGAGCGCCCCATTAGTTTTGAAAAATTTGCGAGGATTCGTCAACCGGCGCCAAAGTTATTCAAAATAGAATTTTGAGATTTCCTATGGAAACACGGTCCTAACTATAACTACCTACTGGCGACCGCCAGTAGGTAATAGATATATATATAGATATAGATATATAAATATATATATATATGACCGATTGTGGTTTGGCATAATGCATTTCGGCTGCTTCAGCCTTCCTCAGATGCCCCGCACCACTAGTCTGCACCTTCTCCCTCGTGTGCTCTTTATGCGGCACTCCCAGTCGTGGGAGATCAGCAGATCCTGTTTAACTCCGGGCAGCTGTGATCAAATGTCAAACTACAGCCCCCAGCATGCAATATATTGGTAAATCCATAAGCAGGAATAATAAAACTATTAGTGAACTCCGATAATGCCTGTTACAGGAAGGGCCATGTAGTGGCAGGTGCAGTCCATTACTGACAGTGTTTAGCATTCTTTTGAGTCCCCAATGTCCAAAGCCACAATTGTGAAACAAACCGGGCCGTGGAGAAAGCTGCAATGGGCTGTCTCCCCCGTGAAGTCACAGTCTACCGGTTGGCAGCAGCCTCTGGTGTGGTCCGTTCTTGTGGCATATATATATATATTGTCTAAAAAGTAGAAGAATTTAAAAGCTAAGATGGTGTTGCAGCATGAACTCACAAAAATTAGGGATATTGAAAAAGAAATATATTTGGTTACTAACACATCACACCTTCAAGCTCTGGATAAACCAGTCACCACAAATTGAACACATATACAAAAACATCAGAAGTAAAAAGCCTCTGAACATAAACTAAAGGCAAACAGTTTAAACAAAACCGAACTACAAAACAAAATGTAGGTTGGTGAATAATTGTTAGATACTTATATTATGAAAATCACTAATAATATATATATATATACATATATATATATATATATATATATATATATATATATATATATATATATATATATATATACCTACTGGCGGTCGCCAGTAGGTAGTTATAGTTAGGACCCTGTTTCCATAGGAAATCCGCAACATTCTATTTGGAATAACTTTGGCGCCGGTCGACGAATCCTCGCGAAATTTTCAAAACTAATGGGGCGCTACGCTCCGCTCCTACCCTGAAAGTCTCGGGGGGATTCGTCAAGCGGGGGCTGAGAAAAAAGGGGGGTCCCAAAACGCGTTTTCCCCATGCATTTTTCCATAGGACCTTTAGACACAGCTACAGCCCGAACGGCTGAACAGAATTACTTGTAATTTGGCAGAGAGGTAGTCCGCAGGTCAAGGAAGTGCCTTTTGTAGGTCTGGTGTAAATCTGTTCAGTATTTCCTGAGAAAATAGCATTTAAATCAATATATATATCTGTAAGCGCGCTCCGTGCGCTTACCGTGCGCTTACGGTAAGCTTACCGTACGCGTACGGTGCCGTGCGCGAGCGCGATTGTGATTGGTTGTTAGATCAAAGTAAACATTCGAATCGGTTGAAACCAGGAAGTATCGGCCGCCATTTTCTGTCTGTCGCACTGAGAAAAAAAAGGTTGATAACATGAAAAGGGGGCAACGAAGAGAGTTGCAGACCCCCTAGCGTTCGTCAGGGGGTTCACGAAGGACCAAAAAGTATAAAAAATAAATTTAATAATTTTAAAAAAAAATAGCGGGGTGCGCGTACGGTAAGCTTACCGTACGCGTACGGTAAAAAAAAATTAAAAAATTAAAAAAAAATTAACAATCACATTTAATATATAAATCTAAGGACCCCCAAGGGAGAAAAAAACAATTGATATTTTGAAAAAAATGGAGAGGCGTGCACGGTACGAAATGCGCAACGTGGGCGCTCGGTGCGCGAAGCGCACCGTGCGCCCACAGCGCGCGCACGGTGCGCGAAGTGCACCGTGCGCGCAAAAATTTAAAATAAATACATAACTTAGCATTTAAAAAACCGTACAAATTCACTGAAAAACCCATAGGTTTCACACACGTTATAGTTAGGAATTAGCATTTAAAAAACCTTGCAAATTCACTGAAAAAACCATAGGTTTCACACATGTTATAGTTAGCTGTACATTTCACTCGTAAAAAACCAATGAAATTCCACGTTATAGTTAGTGCAGGCAACTATACCTCACGTGACCGCAATCCTCTGTTGATGCTAATACTGTATCTTTAGCTATACATATATTACAAATATTTATTTTTCATAAAGACACATATGTCATCAGTGATGTAATATCTGACATCATCAGCAGAGGATTGCGGTCGCGTGAGTTATAGTTGCCTACACTAACTATAACGTGGAATTTCATTGGTTTTTTACGAGTGAAATGTACAGCTAACTATAACATGTGTGAAACCTATGGTTTTTTCAGTGAATATATATATATATATATATATATATATATATATATATATATATATATATATACAAATAGCAAGCAAATACTGTACACAGTGTCCAAGAAGCAACAGCAACAAAACATGAACACCATAATGAACGTCTAAATATGAAAACTCAAAGAAAACAAGCACTGGCAAACATATCATAAAAGAACACATTAGAATGAGTCACAGAAGAGGGAGCCAACAGAAGCAGATCAAAGGGTTTATGGTTGTAAAGTAGGCACTCATGCCTTTCATGCAAGCATTTAAGTGTAGTTTGTAGGAATCACCCAACTAGCCAATACCAGTAGGTGAGAGATGAATACTCAAATGGGCTTTCCCAAAATAGGATTGACAATGTCTGAAGCAAGTGCCTGAAAGAGGCTAATTTAAGAAAGCCATTGGTTGAAAGGGGTGGACCTAAAGCCTACATTGCATATTCTGTTATAAATAAGCCTTTTGACAGCTGAAAGTCAAAATCCATAACTGAAAATGTCCAAAATCTGTAAGTGAGGATTACAGAAATTTGAATTGTCATTTAACCTTTTGGATTTCGCAACATATTTCCCAACATACTATACTGCACACCCATTGCAGTATAATATACAAGACACTGCAACAGACCGTGTCATGCGGGCACTGGTGGTAAAGGGGGCACACAACACCACTAGAGTTAATGATGGTGGGCACAAGGCATGGTCAAGGTTCTTTGCAGTACCTGGTGTGCAAGGCCTCAGGCCATGCTCTAATGGTGTTGAAGAAAAGGGATTCTTGTGCAGGGAATGGACAAAGGGTGTGCCATTGGACCACATAACAAAGAGCATAGCCAAAGGCCATAATCTGTAGGTACTTTAGGCACAGGGGAGAGGGTACAGACCATAACCAAGCGAGAGAAAGTGTAAGTCCAGAAATCAACTGCTTATGATATAACATAGGACAGCACAGGTGACGTCATATATTGCATTATCTCTGCCATTGCTGATTATATAATTAACTATAGAGGCCATGCCCAGTGTTTTCCCATGATAGTAAGGAATGACCCATGAATGATGCACCCTGATGTGTGCTTTGTCTGTGCCTGGAGGAGCACGGGGGGCTGACCTTTGCACAACAGAGGGCTGTGTCTTATTTGCCTCAATGCTCTTTAGAAAATGTAAGGTTAAAAATAGTATTACATATAAATATGAAAAAAAAGGAGGAAAAAGTTTTTTTAAAGTACTATTGCACCATGAATTCACATTGAATTAGTAATATTTAACGAAAAATAACATTAAGTTATAAATAACCACATTGCACCATTTCTCCCCATATCTCGTCACACGCCACTTTAAAATAAACAGAACACAAAAAAACAGATACGTAAATCATTTCAAGGAAACACCCTCAAAAAATAAGAAATGCAAACAAGCAATGGGCAGGTTTAAGAAAAAACAAGTACAAACAGCACACAAAAATAGGTGATTTACCGTCTAACATTTAAAGACATATACCAAATGCTCACTATAGAAAATAAAACCTTTACACAGCTATACATAACATTCTACAACATTCACCATGTTATGCTGACGTCTAACATAACATTTAAAAAATATATTCTACCTTACACCACTTTTATAAATCGCAGAGCATGACAACCTAAAGATTTATTTATTACTAATTGAGAGTGAGGCAAATTTGCAATGTCATCTTAATGGTTAAATCTGCCGACATTTTGGACTGTCCAGGGCCTGCAAGAAAGCTGTGGATTCAGTCCATGCCCGGCAGTTACTAAAGTTAGAAGGGCTAAGAACTCAAACCCGTGGTAAGGGGCCGTCACAAGTCACGATAAGGGCTCTGCCCACGGCCTGCTACACATGGCACAGATCTGTGTTTTAAGGGCCTTGAGGACTGAGGTACTTGGTAACAGCATGGACATAGGCTTCGTCCTATACACAGTGCTCAGAAGGCATGCCACATTCCATGCCCTGTTGGTACTATCAGCAGAGTGCATGAGCAGGGAAAGACCATGTGGGAAGGGTGTAACTTCCACCCATGGACTGCTCATGATATCCCATAACATAAGAGGTGACATCAAAAATAATATAGTGAATGGTATTGCAGATGACGTGGCCAATTACGTAGGGCCTGATTACGAGTCTGGCGGTCCGAGGAGTGCCGGACTTGCGGTCCAACCACCGCCGCATCAGCGGGTCTGACCCCCTTATTACACATTGGGAGGTCGAACCGCCATTGCACCGCCGCAACTGCCAGTGATCAGAGAACCATTACTGTGGCGTGGCGGTCTTGAGGGTACATTATGCTTGGTAGGACCACTGCGGCACAGCCAAACATATTAGGAGTTTCCTCTCTGCCACGGTTTTCATGGCGGTTCCTCCTCCACGAAAACGATGGTGGAAAGGAAAAAAAAGGGGCCCCTACAGGGCCCCCTGTTGCCCCTGGGCCAGGTGGTGCATGCAGGGGAGCACATTTTGTGCCCCCCTATGTGCATGCACCCCAGTACCTTCACGACATGGACTACACCAATCCATACTGTGCCGGTACTGCCTTTGACGCTCCTATTGCTGTACCTATTTCATAGGCACCGCCATGGGGGGAACTCCAAAGAACTGCCCACCAGTGACTGGTATAGTAATAATCTGGTGGGCGGTGCACGCACAGGTTTGGAGATGTGGGTGCGGGACGCCGGCATAGCAATTCTGCTCCCGCATCGCCGAACTCATAATCAGGCATCTTAGTCAACATGCAGGTCATGCCATGTGTTCCTCCTGCAACCTCGGTATGTAGCATACACGCGCATGCGTGCTGCACCTGATGTGTCACTCGCCTCTGTGCGTGGTGTGCAGTGGGAACTGCTGTTGTACAGCACAGGGGGCGGTGCCATCCCCGCGTTATCCCCTGCGTGCTAGATTAGCAGGGCGCAGCTGAAGCTCGGATTAGGAGTTTTGGTTACTGCCTACTCAAAATGGTTAATGTTGTTTCTGCGTTTTATCTTTTTATCTATGTTTTTCATTAGACTGTAGAAGAGAAGATAAAAGACCTCGTTTGCAATGAACTTTACTGCCAGCGCCTCAATAAAGAGTTAGTTGGGAAAGTTATTGCTTCAATAGGCTGCTGCATAAACCGACCAGGGTGCTTCCTGCTCGATGGCTTTATGGAGGGAGGGGCGAGGGGGGAGGGGAGAAAGGGAACTAGGAAGAGGGTGGAAGGAGAGAGAAGGCGAGAGACAGAGAGACGAGAGGGAGAGAGAGAGGGAGGGAGGGAGGAAAAGGGTGAAAGGAGAGAGAAGGGGAGAGACAGAGAGACGAGAGGGGGAGGGGGAGGGAGATAGGAAGAGGGTGGAAGGAGAGAGAAGGGGAGAGACAGAGAAGAGGGGGGAGGGGAGGAGGGAGGGAGGGAGGGAGCTAAGAAGAGGGTGGAAGGAGAGAGAGAAGGGAAGAGACAAGGAGACAAGAGGGAGAAAGGGAGCTAGGAAGAGGGTGGAAGGAGAGAGAAGGCGAGAGACAGAGAGACGAGAGGGAGAGAGAGAGGGAGGGAGAGAGGAGGAGGGAGGGAGGGAGGGAGCTAAGAAGAGGGTGGAAGGAGAGAGAGAAGGGAAGAGACAAGGAGACAAGAGGGAGAAAGGGAGCTAGGAAGAGGGTGGAAGGAGAGAGAAGGCGAGAGACAGAGAGACGAGAGGGAGAGAGAGAGGGAGGGAGGGAGAGAGGAAGAGGGTGAAAGGAGAGAGAAGGGGAGAGACAGAGAGACGAGAGGGGGAGGGAGATAGGAAGAGGGTGGAAGGAGAGAGAAGGGGAGAGACAGAGAGGAGGGGGAGAAGGAGCGGGAGAGGGAGGGGAGGAAGGAGGGAGGGAGGGAGCTAAGAAGAGGGTGGAAGGAGAGAGACAAGGGAAGAGACAAGGAGACAAGAGGGAGAGGGAGGGAGGGAGAAAGGGAGCTAGGAAGAGGGTGGAATGAGAGAGAGAAGGTGAGAGACAGAGAGACGAGAGGGGAGGGAGAGGGAGGGAGGGAGATAGGAAGAGGGTGGAAGGAGGGAGAAGGGGAGGGACGAAGAGAGGAGAGGGGGAGAGAGAGGGAGGGAGAAAGGGAGCTAGGAAGAGGGTGGGAGGGAGGGAGAGAGAGATGGAGACAGACAGAGACGAGAGGGAGGAAGAAAGGAGCTAAGAAGGGGATAGGAGGAAGAGAGAAGAGGAGAGACTGAGAGAGGGATAAAAAATGGAGGAGCGAAAGGGAGCTAGAAAGGATAAATGAGAAACTGAGCTAGAAAGAGGAGGAGAGGGAGAGAAAGGGGAAAGAGGCAGAGAGGGACAAAAACAAACAGGTGGGGAAGAAATAAGCTATAAAGAGGATAGGAGGAAGAGAAAAGGGAAGGGAAAAGAGAGGGCCAGAAACATAGAAAGCGGGAGAGAAAGAGAGCTACAAACAGGATAGGTGCCCGAGAGGCCGAGTGAGAGAGAGGCAGAGAGATAACAGGGAGAGTAAGTGAAAGTAAAGAGAAAGCGAGGGACAGAAAAAGAGAGGGGATGAAAGGGAGTTAGAAAGAGGGTGCGAGGGTGAGAAAGAATGGGAGAGACAATATAGAGAGGGACAGAAAAAGAGAGCGAGGATAAAGGGAGCTAGAAAGAGAATGGAAGGCCGAGAAGGAGAGAGAAAAAGAGAGGCAGAGAGAGAATGTGAGAGACAGATAGGGGAGGGACAGAAACAGAGAGGGGCTGAAAGAGGAAAAGTGATAGAAAGACAAGTGAGAGCGAGTGAGAGGAAAGCTGAGAGAGAGTCAGAAGGGGACCTGGTAAGGGGAAAAGAGAGGATTAGAGAGAAAGCGGAGGGGAGGGGAAGAGACAGAGAGGAGGGGGAGAAGGAGAGGGAGAGGGAGGGGAGGAAGGATGGAGGGAGGGAGCTAAGAAGAGGGTGGAAGGAGAGAGACAAGGGAAGAGACAAGGAGACAAGAGGGAGGGAGGGAGAAAGGGAGCTAGGAAGAGGGAGGAAGGAGAGAGAAGGGGAGATGAGAGGGAGAGGGAGAGGGAGGGAGAAAGGGAGCTAGGAAGAGGGTGGAAGGAGAGAGAAGGGGAGAGACAGAGAGACGAGAGGGGAAGGGAGAGGGAGGGAGGGAGATAGGAAGAGGGTGGAAGGAGGGAGAAGGGGAGGGACGAAGAGAGGAGAGGGGGAGAGAGAGGGAGAGAGAGGGAGGGAGAAAGGGAGCTAGGAAGAGGGTGGGAGGGAGGGAGAGAGAGATGGAGACAGACAGAGACGAGAGGGAGGAAGAAAGGAGCTAAGAAGAGGATAGGAGGAAGAGAGAAGAGGAGAGACTGGGAGAGGGATAAAAAATGGAGGAGCGAAAGGGAGCTAGAAAGGACAAATGAGAAACTGAGCTAGAAAGAGGATGAGAGGGAGAGGAAGGGGAAAGAGGCAGAGAGTGACAAAAACAAACAGGTGGGGAAGAAATAAGCTATAAAGAGGATAGGGGGAAAAGAAAAGGGAAGGGAAAAAGAGAGGGCCAGAAACATAGAAAGCGGGAGAGAAAGAGAGCTACAAACAGGATAGGTGCCCGAGAGGCCGAGTGAGAGAGAGGCAGAGAGATAACAGGGAGAGAGAGTGAGAATGAGAGAGAAAGTGAAAGTAAAGAGAAAGCGAGGGACAGAAAAAGAGGGAGTGAAAGGGAGTTAGAAAGAGGGTGTGAGGGTGAGAAAGAATGGGAGAGACAATATAGAGAGGGACAGAAAAAGAGAGCGAGGATAAAGGGAGCTAGAAAGAGAATGGAAGGCCGAGAAGGAGAGAGAAAAAGAGAGGCAGAGAGAGAATGTGAGAGACAGATAGGGGAGGGACAGAAACAGAGAGGGGTTGAAAGAGGAAAAGTGATAGAAAGACAAGTGAGAGCGAGTGAGAGGAAAGCTGAGAGAGAGGCAGAAAGGGACCTGGTAAGAGGAAAAGAGAGGTTTAGAGAGAAAGCGGAGGGGAGGGGAAGAGAGAAATAATGAGGGAGAGCCAAGTGAGGCAGAAAGAGAGAGGGACTGTAACGGAGATAGGATAGGAAGACTGAGAAATGGAAGAATAAGAGAAAGAAAGAGGTGTGTTTAAGAGGGAGGGAGAGAGAAAGATAGAATTAGATTTTTTTTTTAAAAAGAGGGAAAAAGAGAATGAGAGAGAGAGACGGGGCTAAATAGGGAGAGAGAAACAGAGAGCGAGCGGGACAGCATGTTAGAAAGAGGGGTTGGGAGAGAAAAAGGAGAGAGAATGGGAGCTAGAATAGGGAGGGGGAAGAGAGAATGAAGAGAGAACAAGACGTAGATAAAGAGGTGGAGAAAAGAGGAAGAAACAGCAAAATGGGTCAGAGGATGAGGAGGGATGAAAAGAGGCAGAGTGACAGAAAGATGGAGTGAGTTAGAGAGTGAGGGCTTGAGAAGGCCAGGTGAAGGTAAGGGAGGGAGAGTGAAAGAAGCACTGAGGAGCTAGAGTGACAGAGAACGAAGAGGTGACATGAAAAGGGAGTGATGCAAGAGAGCAAGAGAGAGATAGTAATAAGCAGAGGAAGATAAAGACAATACGTGAGAGGGGAGACAAGAGAGTGACAGAAGGAAAGGGAACAGAAGATAAAAGACTCGAAGGGTGGGAGAAGAGGCGAGGAGAAACTGAGTGTGGAAGATGAAGGGAGAGAACGACAGCGTGAGGGCAGAAGATTTAAAAAGAAGACAGACTAGGACCCAGTCATGGGTGGGGAGGAAATATGGAGGGGGAGAGAGAGAGAGGGACAAAGAGAGAGGGAGAGAAAAGAGAGAGAAAGAAAGAGAGAGAGAGGGAGAAAGATGGAAAAGGAGAGAGAGTGGGAGAGAGAGAAAGAGAGAGCAAGAGAGAGAGAATGAGAGAGAAAGACAGAAAGACAGAATGAGAGAGAGAAAAATAGAGAAAGAGAGAGAGAGAGAGAGTCTGTGTCTCAGTAAGAAAGGGACAATGATGAAAGAAGAGAAGAGAGGGGGTGAAAAAGAGATGAAGACCCAGAGCAAGAGAGAGTGAAGGAAGGAGTGGGGTGGGGGATACAACTAGAGGAGTCTAAAGAATACAGCTAGACGAAGTCGCAGATCAAGAGAAAACAGCACATATGGATAAAGTATGCAAAAGAGGAAGTAGCAGATGTGTGAATGATATGGATGGCTGAGGGATGAGGAGGGGAAAGAGAGGCTAAAGGAAAGGGAGAGAGACAGGCTGTGATAAAAGGGTGGAGAGAGAGCAAGACAGATAGAGAACAAGAGGGTGGGGAATAGAAACCGAGGAAACGAAAGGGGGGGGGGTAGATAAACATCTAAAAAAAATAAGGAGAGATACAGATAGATCGATAGAGCGGGAAAGAAAGAGATGAAATGTTGGGGGAGAAAAATAGGAAACGATGAGAAAGATTAGGAGAGACCATCTAAGATAAAGGGAGGACGGAAGATTGTAAAAGGGAGAATATACAATAAGGTGGAGAAGAGTAAGGGACGTTAAAGAGGGAAGAAGAAAAACACAGAAAAAGGAGAGGAGTGCCTGTGATAATAGGGCGGGGAAAAGAAGACATGAACAGAGAGACCGAAAGAGAAGAGAAGATTGGAGGCTTGAAAGAAGCGAAAGCGAGAACGAGAGAAGGAAAAGCGAGAGAGAGCGCGGGAGAAGGAGGCGAGTCTGGGTTAAAGGGGCGGGGGGAGAAGACATCAAACTAGAGAAAGAGAGAGCAGAGCAGGGTAGACGATTCGGGAGGACGGGCGGCGAGAGCGGAGGCAGGTGCAGCCGGAGCGGGCGAGGGCAGAGGGGCGCGCTGACTGCGGGGCTGTGCGCTCCCCGCCGCCCATTTATAGACCGCCGCGGCCAAGCAATCTGATTAGAAGCTTTGCGCTGTAACTTGGGCCGGCTCCGCTGGATCAACATGCTGGCCGCGCTTAAGTTGCTCACTCCGCCTCCTCTTCCCCCAGCAGGGCTCCCCCCCATTAAAGCGTGTGATCGCGCTCGGCGAGGGCGCCCCGCCACCGCCGCCTGAGCCGTGCGAGCTGTGGAGAGCGCTGTGGCGCGCTGGATGGCCCCGGGAGGCGTGCGCTCTGTTCGGGGGGGACGCGGCCGGAGAGGAGCCCCTGCGCCCCGCCGATCGTCGCCTGACGCCGCAGTCGGGAGCCGCCAGCCTCTCTGCTCGCCCTCCAGCCCTGGGATGTGCCGCCGCCAGCGCTAGTTGGAGCCGCGGGAACGGGCGAGGAGAGCCGCGGATACACCGGCCGGAGAGGCACGGAGGCGCGCACGGGACCCCTCGAGCCAGCTCCAGGTAGGAGAAGGGGCTCCGGGGCGGGTACGTCAGGGGGCTCGGAAGGGAGCCTGGCTCCCGTCCTGCTGCAGTAGATTGCACGCTGGTTCTCTTGGATGTGTGCCTGGGCTGATACTGGAGATGAACGGGGTGCCAGGGAGCTGCTCTGCCCCCAGCTTCCCGTGCAGTCTGGGAACTGCATCCCCGGCCAGTCCAGACTACCGCAGGGCTGCATCCGCCGGCGTCCCGGCAGCGAGTGAACTGCGTCCCGGCACAGCATTGCCCCAGCGTCCCAGGATAGCCATGGCTGTGCTTCCCAGGCAACGATTGCCCCTGCTTCTCATCATCACCCGGCCAGTGTCGCCGGGAGCGCGTCCCTTGGCATCGTACCCCAGCGTCCCGGGACAGGCAGGCTATGCTTCCCAAGCAACCATAGCAGCATCACCGCGTCAGCGCGTGCCTAGCCCTCCCGAGCAGCTTGTTACTTCCATCTCCACCCTGACCTGGTACCCAGGGAGTCTGATTCACGAACCTGCCGAGGTGGCTCGTGAGCGGCAGGACTTCACCCACCCAAGCAAGGTAAAGCCAGGCTGCACCTACAGCCTTCTCAGGCAGCCAGCGCGCTATATTCCCCCATACCGGCCCCCACCCTCCGCAGCATGTGAACTGTTTGCCCCAGACCACCCACCCCCAAGCAACCAGTGAGCTGCATTCCCCCCAGCCTCCGATGGCAACTTGTAAATTGCACCCCCACCGCCTCCAGAGGCAGCCTGTAATCTGAATTCCCCCAGCCTCTCTGGGCTGACTGTAGGCGGCATTTTCTCCGTCTCGCCGGCAGGTTTTAGGCTGCATTCCACTAGCTACCTATAAACAACATATGCCATGCCTTTCCATAGCCTCCACAAGCAACCAGTGGGCTGCTTTCCCCCAGTCTTCTAATGAAGCCTGTGAGCTGTTCACCCATCCTCCAAAGGCAGCCTGTAAGCCGCATTTCATCGCCTCCAAATGCAGCCTGTACTTCGTATTTCATCATCCTCTACAGGCAGCCTGTAAACCTAATTTCATCAGCCTCTACATACAGGATGTAAGTCGAATTTCATCAGCCTCTACAGGCAGCGTGTGAACCGAATTTCATCTGCCTCTACAGGCAGCCTGTATACCGCATTTAATCAGCCTCTACAGTCAGCCTATACGTCGCATTTCATCAGCTCCTACAGGCAGCTAAACTGCATTTCATCAGGCTCCACTGGCAGCCTGTAACCCGCATTTCATCAGCCCCCAAAGGCTGCCTGTAAGCTGCATAACCCAAGCCCCAAAGGCAGCTCATAAACCGCATTCCCCCAGCCTCCCCTGTTAACTCATTCCCCCAGCCTCCCCTGTTAACTCATTTCCCCAGCCTCCCTGTTAATTTCTTCTCCCAGCCTCCCCTGTGACCTCATTCCCCCAGCCTCCCCTGTGAACTCATTCCCCCAGCCTCCCCTGTGAACTCATTCCCCCAGCCTCCCCTGTGAACTCATTCCCCCAGCCTCCCCTGTTAATTCATTTCCCCAGCCTCCCCTGTTAACTCATTCCCCCAGCCTCCCTGTTAATTCATTTCCCCAGGCTCCCTGTTAACTCATTCCCCCAGCCATCTCTGTTAACTCATTCCCCCTGCCTCCCTGTTAACTCATTCCCCCAGCCCCCCTGTTAATTCATTTCCCCAGCCTCCCAGCCTCCCTGTTAACTCATTCCCCCAGCCCCCCTGTTAATTCATTTCCCCAGCCTCCCTGTTAACTCATTCCCCCAGCCTCCCTGTTAACTCATTCCCCCAGCCATCTCTGTTAACTCATTCCTCCAGCCATCCCTGTTAACTCATTCCCCCAGCCTCCCTGTTAACTCATTCCCCCAGCCTCCCTGTTAACTCATTCCCCCAGCCTCCCTGTTAACTCATTCCCCCAGCCATCTCTGTTAACTCATTCCTCCAGCCTCCCTGTTAACTCATTCCTCCAGCCTCCCTGTTAACTCATTCCTCCAGCCTCCCTGTTAACTCATTCCTCCAGCCTTCCCTGGCAGCCTGTGATCAGCATCCATCCAGCGTTCCTGGCAGACTGGGTCGGATATATTGTGCACTGCACCCCAGAATCCCGACGAGCTGCCCCCCAACCCACTCTCCTCATGCAGCCTGTGAGCTGCATTCCCCGCACTTCCTCAGACGCCCGTGATTTCCATGGGCTGCCTGTAGTGTAAGCCCCCCTCTTCCGCGGGCTGTCTCTGAGCTGCACTCCCACACTTCCCCAGGCTGCCTGTGAGCTGCGGTAGCCTTCACTTCCCTAGGCTGCCTGTGAGCAGCCCCCCCCCCGCTTCCACGACCTGCCTATCAGCTGCCCCCTCTTCCTTGGGCTGCCTGTGAGCTGCACTCCCCACTTCCCCAGGCTGAATGTGAGCTGCACTCCCCACTTTACCAGGCTGCCTGTGAGCTGCAGTACCCTTTACTTCCTCAGGCTGCCTGTGAGCAGCCCCCCCCCCCCCCGCCCCGCTTCCCTTTGCTTCCTGTGAGCTGCACTCCGCTCTACTTCCCGAGGCAACTGTTAGCTGCACTGCCCAGCTTCCCCAGGCTGGCTCTGAGCTGTCCACGCCCTCCTCCCGGGGCTGCAAGCCAGATGCACTCCCCGCTTCACCAGGCTGCCTCTGAGTTGCATTCACCCTCTTCCTCGAGATGTCACTAAGCTGCACTCCTCTGCACCCCCAGGCTGTCTCGGAGGTGCACCCCAGCTTTCCAGGGCTGCCAGTGAGCCTCACTTCTTCTCTTCCCCCAGCTATCTGTGAGGTGCCCCCCTCTGCCCCAGGCTGCCTGTCAGCTGCACTCCCGGCGTCCCCAGGCTGCATGTGAACTGCAGTCCCCTTTACTTCCCCATGCTGCCTGTGAGCAGCACACCCCCACTTCCCCATGCTGCCTGTGAGCTTCACTCCCCTGGGCTGCCTGTGAGCTGCACTCCCCCACTTCGTCCGGCTGCTTCTCAGTTGCACTCCATCACTTCCCCTAGGCTGCCTGTGAGCTGCACACCCCCACTTCCCCGCGCTGCCTGTGAGCTGCACACCCCCACTTCCCCGCGCTGCCTGTGAGCTGAACTCTCCCACTTCCCAGGGCTGCCTGTGAGCTGCACTCCCCCGGCCTGCCTGTGAGCTGCACTCCCCCACTTCCCCATGCTACGTGAGCTGCACTCTCCCACTTCCCAGGGCTGCCTGTGAACTGCACTCCTCTGCTTCCCCGGGCTGCCTGTGAGCTGCACTCCCCCGGGCTGCCTGTGAGCTTCACTCCCCTGGGCTGCCTGTGAGCTGCACTCCCCCACTTCGTCCGGCTGCTTCTCAGTTGCACTCCATCACTTCCCCTGGCTGCCTGTGAGCTGCACACCCCCACTTCCCCATGCTGCCTGTGAGGTGCACTCCCCCGGGCTGCCTGTGAGCTGCACTCCCCCACTTCCCCATGCTGCCTGTGAGCTGCACTCCCCCCGGCTGCCTGTGAGCTGCACTCCCCTGGGCTGCCTGTGAGCTGCACTCCCCCACTTCGTCCGGCTGCTTCTCTGTTGCACTCCATCACTTCCCCTGGCTGCCTGTGAGCTGCACACCCCCACTTCCCCGCGCTGCCTGTGAGCTGAACTCTCCCACTTCCCCGCGCTGCCTGTGAGCTGCACTCCCCCGCTTCCCCGGGCTGCCTGTGAGCTGCACTCCCCCGGGCTGCCTGTGAGCTGCACTCCTCCGGGCTGCCTGTGAGCTTCACTCCCACTCCCCTCGAGGCTGCAGGGAGCTGGTTTCTCCAGTGTCCCCGTCAGTCGGTGCACTGCATTTTGCTACCCCTCCCCCCCCCCCCCCCCCCCCCCCCGTCAGCCGAGGGGATGCAAGCCCCCAGTTTTCCTACGCAGCTCTCGAGCTGAATTCACAACCTCTCCAGGGATCTAGAGAGCAGCATCGCCGCGGCCTCCACTGACGCCCCCAAACATTAAGCAAGCTGCACACGCAACCTCTTCAGACAACTCGAAACCCCTCTCTCGCAATCTTCCCCCCCCCCACCCCCCCGCACCCTCCTCCCCTCCCCAAATCTACCCTGGTGCTCACCGTGGTCTGAATTTCCCAAACCAACTCTGCTTAGGAACTGCACTTCCCCTAGGTCTTCAAATCCCAGGCAACCCAATTTAACACCGTGTGACCGTCTGCACCCTCTGATCTCCGACAGACCTCCCTCCACTACAGTAAGGGTCTTTTCCATGTTCGCGTGGGGTCTGCAAAGGCGACCATTGGGGCTTCAAGAAGGGTTTGCGGGCGTAGGGGAGGTGGGGCACCAAGAAACTTCAAGAGCACCCCCCAGTAAGAAATGGCAGTGCCCCTCTGGTTCAGTCGGAGCACACTTGGGGTAGGCTGCGGTTGGCCTCAGGAGAGCCCCCACACCCCCAGTTGATGATGTATTTTGTAGAAGAGGGTCGCTCCATTTGCAATTAACAGCAGCCCAGATGCCTAGCACTGAGAAGCGTGGGTTTAGGTGAAATTGAAAGGTATATATAGCGTTTGGGTAGCACTCTCACAGTAACAAGGCGCTCTATGCGCTGGGGTAGAGGTGAGGGGGACTGGGATCTAAAAGCACTCTGTGGCGCCGCATACTAGTACCAGGGGGCACGTGCGAGTGGGCAACTCCGTAGCGCCCTCGGGTGTAAACTTCTGCTAGGGCGCCCTGGCTCGTGCGTAGGGTTCGGTGTGTTGCAGCTGGCACGCGCTTTACAGCGCCAAACCTGGCGGTGGTGGTGGGGAGCGGCAGACCACCTCCTAGGCTTGAAGTGTGGGAGATGGAAATGTGATAAGTGCGCGAGCTCAGGCAGAGGGCGTGCAGGCGCGTGTGGTGCAGTGCGTGAATGCACAGCTCCAACTGGTCTTCTAAGAGCACGACGGCCTGCAGCGCACTCGAACCGGTGGTGGCGGTGAGAAACGGTAGCGCTATATACATTGCACCCCCACCTCGCAGGTTTGCACTGTTTGAGATGTAAAGATGATTGAAGTGCAGGAACCAAGGCAAGGGGCGTGCAGTGGCTTTGGGTCTCTGTCTGCGCGTTGACAGTTCAGCAAGGATCTGTTTGCAGCGTCCCCGGGCTTGTGATGGCGGCGCTATAAAAGGGCAGCACTAACTCCTAGAGTTAAAGTGTGGGAGATGTAAAGATGCTGGAAGTGCGTCTACCTGCGTCCTCAGAAGGGTGTACTTGTATCAATGCAAGAGAAAAAGCTCTTCTCAGCAGGCATTTATTACTATCAGTGGGAGGTACACGCACTTCTCAGCAAAAATGCATTACTATCAGAGGGAGGCTACAAGCACTTCTCAGCAGAGATTCATTGCTATCACTGGAAGTTTACCAGCACTTCTGAGCAGTGGCAGAATACCAGCACTTCTCAGCCAGGATTCATTACTACCAGTGGGTGGCTACAAGCACTTCTCAGCAGAGAATAATTATTATCAGTGGTAGGGTACCAGCACTTCTCAGCAGAGATTTATTATTACCAGTGGGAGGCTACAGGCACTTCTCAGTGGAGATTTATTACTATCAGTAAGAGGGTGCCAGCACTTTTCAGCCAGGATTCATTACTATCAGTAGGAGGCTATAAGCACTTCCCAGCAGAGAATCATTGTTATCTGTGAGAGGGTACCAGCACTTCTCAGCAGAGATGTATTACTACCAGTGAGAGGCTACAAGCCCTTCTCAGCGGAGATGTTTTACTATAAGTAAGAGGGTATTAGCATTTCTCAGTCAGGATTCATTACTATCAGTGGAAGGCTACAAGCACTTCTCAGCAGAGATGTATTACTATAAGTAAGAGGGTACCAGCACTTCTCAGCAGAGATTCATTTCTACCAGTGAGAGGCTACAAGCACTTCTCAGTGGAGATTTATTACTATTAGCAAGAGGGTACCAGCACTTCTCAGCCAGGATTCATTACTACCAGTGGGAGGCTACAAGCACTTCTCAGTAGAGATTTATTACTATTAGTGGGACGTACCAGCACTTCTCAGCGGAGATTTATTACTATCAGTGGGAGGCTACAAGCATGTCTCAGCGGAGATTTATTACTATAAGTAAGAGGGTATCAGCACTTCTCAGCCAGGATTCATTACTACCAGTGGGAGGCTACAAGCACTTCTCAGCAGAGATTTATTACCATTAGTGGGAGGGTACAAGCACTTCTCAGCAGAGATGTATTACTATTAGTGGGAGGGTACCAGCACTTCTCAGCGGAGATTTATTACTATCAGTGGGAGGGTACCAGCACTTCTCAGCATAGCTTTATTACTATCAGTGAGAGGC
Source organism: Triturus cristatus (assembly GCF_964204655.1). NCBI lineage: Eukaryota > Metazoa > Chordata > Amphibia > Caudata > Salamandridae > Triturus > Triturus cristatus. Next base: position 1,078,887,960 of record NC_140593.1, on the reverse strand, counting down.
TAAAAGCAATTCTCAGCAGATATTCATTACTATCATTGGGAAGCTACAAGCACTTCTCAGTAGAGATTCATTACTATCACTGGAAGTTTACCAGCACTTCTGAGCAGTAGGAGGATAGCAGCACTTCTCAGCCAGGATTCATTACTACCAGTGGGAGGCTACAAGCATTTCTCAGCAGAGATTTATTACCATTAGTGGGAGGCTACAAGCACTTCTCAGCAGAGATGTATTACTATTAGTGGGAGGGTACCAGCACTTCTCAGCGGAGATTTATTAATATCAGTGGGAGGGTACCAGCACTTCATAGCATAGCTTTATTACTATCAGTGAGAGGCTAAAAGCAATTCTCAGCAGAGATTCATTACTATCATTGGGAAGCTACAAGCACTTCTCAGTAGAGATTCATTACTATCACTGGAAGTTTACCAGCACTTCTGAGCAGTAGGAGGATAGCAGCACTTCTCAGCCAGGATTCATTACTAACATGGGAGGCTAAAAGCACTTCTCAGCAGAGATTTATTACCATTAGTGGGAGGCTACAAGCACTTCTCAGCAGAGATGTATTACTATTAGTGGGACGTACCAGCCCTTCTCAGCGGAGATTTATTACTATCAGTGGGAGGCTACACGCACTTCTCAGATGAGATTTATGACTATAAGTAAGAGGGTACCAGCACTTCTCAGCAGAGATTCATTACTACCAGTGGGAGGCTACAAGCACGTCTCAGTGGAGATTTATTACTATAAGTAAGAGGGTATCAGCACTTCTCAGCCAGGATTCATTACTACCAGTGGGAGGCTACAAGCACGTCTCTGCAGAGATTTATTACCATTAGTGGGAGGCTACAAGCACTTCTCAGCAGAGATGTATTACTATTAGTGGGAGGGTACCAGCACTTCTCAGCGGAGATTTATTACTATCAGTGGGAGGGTACCAGCACTTCTCAGCATAGCTTTATTACTATCAGTGAGAGGCTAAAAGCAATTCTCAGCAGAGATTCATTACTATCATTGGGAAGCTACAAGCACTTCTCAGTAGAGATTCATTACTATCACTGGAAGTTTACCAGCACTTCTGAGCAGTAGGAGGATAGCAGCACTTCTCAGCCAGGATTCATTACTAACATGGGAGGCTAAAAGCACTTCTCAACAGAGATTCATTTACTAACAGTGGGAAGCTACAAGCGCTTCTCAGCAGAGATTCATTACTATCACTGGATGTTTACCAGCAATTCTCAGCAGTAGGATGATACCAGCACTTCTCAGCCAGGATTAATTACTCCCAGTGGGAGGCTACAAGAACTCTCATCAGAGATTCATTACTATCAGTGGGAGACTACAAGCACTTCTCATCAGAGACTCATTACTATCAGTGGGAGACTACAAGCACTTCTCATCAGAGATTCATTACTATCAGTGGGAGACTACAAGCACTTCTCATCAGAGATTCATTACTATCAGTGGGAGACTACAAGCACTTCTCATCAGAGATTCATTACTATCAATGGGAGGCTTCAAGAACTTTTCAGCAGAGATTCATTACTTTCACTGGAAGTTCACCAGCACTTCTCAGCAGTGGCCGGATGCCAGCACTTCTCAGCCAGGTTTCATTACTACCAGTGGGAGGGAACCAGAACGTCTCAGCAGGGATGCATTCCTATCAGTGTGAGGGCACCAGAATTTCTCAGGAGGGATGCATTACTATCCGTGGGAGTTTACCAGCAGTTCTCATCAGGGGTGGTTTGCTGACAGTGGGAAGTTACCTTACACCCAAAAGGCGAATTGGGGGAATGCTTGCCATAAGCCTATCTATCCATTGGCAATTGGTCGGGGTAACATTCCAACCCATCCTTTTTTTGCCCACCGTACCACCTCAGTTTAGACCCAGCCATATGCAAATCAGTCTTGACCCTGCTACAATAGGAGCAGTCCAGCCTGAACGGCCAGGCCGGGTCCTCCCTGAACCGTAACACAAGTAACCCAAGACCATTTTCGCCCTAACTGGGCCCCTTCAGTCGGGTGTAGCTTGGTTCCATTGGCACGGTGAGCAAGGACCCACATCTAGGCATATCCTTTGCCACTTAGGGAGCTACATCAAACTCAAAAGATGGTGGGAGGTGCTTGCAATAAGCCTACCCACTGGCAATTAGCCGGGTAACATTCCAACCCATCATTCTTCAGCCCACCATGCCACCTCAGTTCATGTAGTGATTTGCATAAGGTGCATCTTTCTCTAGAGTGGCATAGTGGGTAAAAACAATGGCATGGAATGGAGCCTGAGTGATTGACAGTGACTTAGAATAATTCAAGTAAACCATCTATCACCTTCTTGTTGGCGCAGTGGCATTTTAGCAGCACTTCTCAGCAGAGATGCATTACTATCAGAGGGAGGTTATTGGCACTTCTCAGCAGAGGTGGACTGCTGTCACTGGACGTTTACCAGTGCTTCTCTGGAGTGGTGCATTGCTATCTCTGGGAGGGTACCAGCACTTCCCAGCAGAGATGCATTACTATTGGTGGAAAGTTACTACCACTTCTCAGCCGGGGTGGATTGATGTTATGGAACGTTGCCAGCACTTTTCAGCAGGGGTGAATTGCTATCTGCGGGAAGGTAACAGCACTTTTCAATAGGGATCCATTGCTATCAGTTCTCAGCAGCGATACATTGCTATCAGTGGGAGGATACCAGGACTTCTCAGCAGATATAAATTTAAACAAGAATGGCCCTGCACTCAAATAAACAAATAAGTGATTAGTAAAAGGATGTTATTGTCCATAGTCCATCACACAGGAATAAAGTGGTATCTTTCCAAATGAAAACGTTAGTCAGCGTTTTTGCTGCAGAAAAGGGTTCCTTTTATTCTTTTATTCCATAGAAATTATTTAAAATCACTGCACGCATTTGACAAGACAGCCGACGCATTTCGTCCCTCTTGGGACTTCTTCAGGGCTTAATATGTAAGGGACATATACCATATATTCTTTGAGGTTTGTCCTTAAGTGAATAAGAAAAGTAGTAGTACGACAAGTGAATGGGATATGTATCTCCCAGAGGTTGATTATAGTGTCCGGTTCAAAAAACAAAAAGGCTTCTCAGCAGATATGTCTTTCTGTCAGTTGGAGGGTCCCAGCAGTTCTCAGCAGGGATACATTGCTATCAGTGGGAGGGTCCCGGTACTTGTCAGCAGAGATGCCTTGCTGTCAGTGGGATAGTGCCAGCAGTTATCGCCAATAACACCTTGCAATCAGTGGGGGGATACCAGGACTTAGGTGTGTATTACCAGCAGTTTTCATCAGGGATACATTTCTATCAGTGTGAGGATACCAGCAGTTCTCAGCAGGTGTGCATTACTATCAGTGGAAGGGTACCAGCAGTTCTCAGCAGAAATGTATTGCTGTCAGTGGTAGGGTACCAGCAGTTCTCAGCAGGAATATATTGCTGTCAGTAGAAGGGTACCAGCAGTTCTCAGCAGGAATATCTTGCTACCAGTGGGATAGTACCAGCAGTTTTCAGCAGGGATACATTGCTATCAGTGGGCAGGTACCAGCACTTATCAGCTGGAATATATTGCTATCAGTGGGAGGGTACCAGCAGTTCTCAGCAGGGGTACATTGCTATCAGTGGGAGCGTAACAGTAGTTCTCAGCTGGAAAATATTGCTACGAGTGGGAGGGTCCCAGTAGTTCTCAGCAGGGATACATTGCTATCAGTGGGCGGGTCCCGGTACTTGTCAGCAGAGATTCCTTGCTGTCAGTGGGATAGTGCCAGCAGTTATCGCCAATAACACCTTGCAATCAGTGGGAGGATACCAGGACTTAGGTGTGTATTACCAGCAGTTTTCATCAGGGATGCATTTCTATCAGTGCGAGGGTACCAGCAGTTCTCAGTAGGAATATATTGCTATCAGTAGGAGGATACCAGCAGTTCTCATCAGGAATATATTGCTATCAGTGTGAGGGTACCAGCAGTTCTCAGCAGGTGTGCATTACTATCAGTGGAAGGGTACCAGCAGTTCTCAGCAGGAATATATTGCTGTCAGTAGAAGGGTACCAGCAGTTCTCAGCAGGAATATCTTGCTACCAGTGGGATAGTGCCAGCAGTTTTCAGCAGGGGTACATTGCTATCAGTGGGAGCGTACCAGTAGTTCTCAGCTGGAAAATATTGCTACGAGTGGGAGGGTACCAGCAGTTCTCACCAGGAATATATTGCTATGAGTGGGAGGGTACCAGCAGTTTTCAGCAGGAATATATTGCTATGACTGGTAGGGTACTAGCAGTTCTCAGCAGGCATATATTGCTATCAGTGGGCGGGTACCAGCACTTCTCAGCAGGAATATCTTGCTAACAGTGGGAGGGTGCCAGCAGTTCTCAGCAGGGATACATTACTATTAGTGGGAAGGTACCAGCAGTTCTCAGCAGGAATATATTGCTATGAGTGGGAGGGTACCAGCAGTTCTCAGCAGGAATATATTGTTATGAGTGGGAGGGTACCAGCAGTTCTTAGCAGGAATATATTGTATCAGTGGGCGGGTACCAGCAGTTCTCACCAGGAATATATTGCTATGAGTGGGAGGGTACCAGCAGTTCTCAGCAGGAATATATTGCTATGACTGGGAGGATACCAGCAGTTCTCAGCAGGAATATATTGTATCAGTGGGCGGGTACCAGCACTTCTCAGCAGGAATATATTGCTAACAGTGGGAGGGTGCCAGCAGTTCCCTGCAGGGATACATCACTATGAGTGGGAGGTTACCAGCAGTTCTCAGCAGGGATACATTACTATCAGTGAGAAGGTACCAGCAGTTCTCAGCAGGAATATATTGCTATGAGTGGGAGGGTACCAGCAGTTCTCAGCAGGAATATATTGCAATCAGTGGCATATCTTCACTACTTACTCTGCTGCTAGGGTGGCTCTGGAGCTTTCATCTTCCCTCGAGAGAGAGAGAGAGAGAGAGAGAGAGAGAGAGAGAGAGAAGGCGCGAGGCTTTAATCACCCCCCCATGGAAGCGCTTAGACTCGATTCTGCACTTGTGTGTGTATGTTGGTGGGAGGGAGGAGGGGGGGGGGGTAATCGGTCCTAATGGGAGGGCGTTGGACATTATTTTACCGTAATGTCGGTGTGTCTGGATTTATTCTGCCTTTATGAAGCGGTAGTCGTTAGCTTGCCCCCGTGAGCGTGCTGGCATTCACCCGTCCTCGGGGGAGGGGTAGTCGTTATGATCTGCTCATGTGAAGTGGTTGGGGGGGGGGGGGGGCGCCAGCAGGTGGGGGTTGCCCGAGACATTCAGCCATCCTTCTGATCGCGTGCGGGTCTTTACTATTATGATGCACTTGTTTCAGATGGTTCGACCTTCACGGTCAATACACCACTTACATAAAAACGGAAATCTTCATCGTTTTCATTCACAGAAAAATCACGCGCTGGATGCCACTCCATATGCACGTGTGAGAGTGCGGGGGCTCTTCATTTTCCTTGGGGGAGGGTAGGACTTTACTCTGCCCCTTCTTGCGGACTCCTCTGACCTGTGGACGGTTCCTCAAAGGGAGGCTGCGGCCTTTTCACTGTTTGTGGATTCAGTCCGAGTGTGGGAGGCAGAAGGGGCCGTGTGTGGGGGCGTAACAGCCAGGGCCTCATTGAGGGGGAGCTGAGAGGGTCTTTGGGGGGCTGGGGGGCGTGTGGTCCTTAGTGGCAGACCATTCATGCCCGGAGTGCGAGCGGATGTGGACGTCCTGAGTGTGGGAGAGACTGGATTTCTTAAGTGTGGATGTCCAGAGTGTGGGGGGGGGGGGAATGCTGAGTGTGTGGGAGAGCGAGGACGTCCTGAGTGGGGGAGACTGCACATGTCCAGGTTATGGGCGCTCTAAGCGTAGCAGGCTCAGTAAATAGTTAATGTAGGCGAATGTACCTGAGTGCGGGTGGCCTGAATTTGGATGTCGGGGGCTCTGAATGCCCCGAGTGCGGATGCCGTAATCTTTAAATGTCCCTCGGGGATGCGGCTCCGGGTGTCACGGAGAGGGGATGCTCTAGCTGTCCTGTGTGAGGCCGGCCTCGGGTGCTGTGTGTGAGGGAAGCTCAGGGTATCCTGTGAAGGGGGCCCTGGGGGAGCGATGCTCCGGGCGAGGGATGCTGATGCGACGCTAGTTTGGATCGCTCCGTGCAGTGCGAGATTCAGCACCACGTCCCAGCAGACAGCTCCGAGGGCACCCGCGGGCCTGCGGAGAGAGCGGCTTCCATTATTAGCAATGCCCCGACGCTAACTGAGCTGTTATTCAGTTTTATGTTGCACAAACTCGACCGGAAGATATTGGAGCACTTTGCATGAGCACCAGTTATATTACACAAGGACACCCATTTTTTTGTAGGCACTGTGAGATTAAGCGATTTGCCCAGAATCACAGGATGTTGAGTTGCCCCCGAGACTCGAACCTGGTTGCCCAGTTCCAAAGTCCATTAAGGGAATAGTGGTTCTGCCTCCTATTTGCTTCAAGAAGCATGCAAACTTTTAATGAATTTTGTCCCTCTTTTAAGATGAGACTAACATTTAATGAAAGATATATACATATCCTGATTCTGTCCAAACCAAAAAAAACAGAGAGGGAAAACTCATATACTCCTGTATCAAAATATAATTTTATCGTGAATTGATATGTCATGTGAAACGATTTCTTCATGTAAGAATTTTAAACAAATAAAAACAAATATAAACACACACAGATAAACACTATACAATTCCACTTGGATTTGTTGACGTGAAGTGAACACAAAACAGTATATTTACATATCACAACATATTATATACACAACACATGAACATTTACTCAGAAAGCACATTTAGACATAGTGTGAGGTGTTTGAAAATATGTATCAACCCAATAGTTAATTTATCCTGTTATTTACAATTGGTCTGGGTGATCATTTACACTCGGTTTAAAGCGTCGACGTTTCGACCCCTGATTATTTTTGCGATATTGTAATCGTCTGGATGGGGTCTTCTTCAGGACATATCTCTCCAGGTCAATCGGTAAAAATAGAAACCCGGTTTCTAGATGGAGCGATGAAAGTCCACAGAGTATTCAAAGGTGATTAACTAGCCTTGGATACTGATACTAAGTTGTACTTGGAGGCGGAAGGCCCCGCTAAGCTTCTTTACAAGGAAAGGGTGATTCATCATTGGAACCTCGAGCGTAGGACACCGGAGAAATACAGGCACGCTGTGCCAGGGACTATTTTTACAGATTGACCTGGAGAGATACGTCACGATCAGGTCAACCATCTAAATGAGCACGAGATGGAGTGCCGTCATAGGAATTCATGGTGGAACCTCCTTGAAGGCTACACATAGATTCACATTTTAGTCCTGAAGAAGACCCCATACAGACGATTACAATATTGCAAAAATAATCAGGGGTCGAAACCTCAACGCTTTAAACCGAGTGTAAATGATCACCCAGACCAATTGTAAATAACAGGATAAATGACCTATTGGGTTGATACATATTTTCAAACACCTCACACTATGTCTAAATGTGCTATCTGAGTAAATGTTCATGTGTTGTGTATATAATATGTTGTGATATGTAAATATACTGTTTTGTGTTCACTTCACGTCTACAAATACAAGTGGAATTGTATAGTGTTTATCTGTGTGTGTTTATATTTGTTTCAAATTCTTACCTGAAGAAATCGTTTCACATGACTTATATCAATTCACGATAACATTATATTTTACTACAGGAGTATATGAGTTTTCCCTCTCTGTTTTTTTTGGTACAGAATCAGGATATGTATTTATCTTTCATTAAATGTTAGTCTCATCTTAAAAGAGGGACAAAATTGAATAAAAGTTTGCATGCTTTTTGAAGCAAATAAGTGGCAGAACCACTATTCCCTTAATGTACAAATCCCCAGGTTCTGCACGTAACTGGGTTACCCCATTGTCTTATACTGACAGTTCCAAAGTCGGCAGCTCTGGCAGCTACACCACATCCTCTCGCCAAACATTCATCTTCATGGTCCTCCCATGCTTCTTTAGTGCCCTTGTACAGAAAAATTCCTAGAGCTGGGCCTGACTGCTGTGCAGACTAGTACTCTGGTAGCATTGTGCACAGATCTGTAGCACTGCTGTGCACCTGAGCGCTGCTATGCACCCCTGCTGCACCTCTGCTGTCCTCCACCACAGAATCACTGCCGTGCACACTAGTACCTCAGGCCCGCTAGTGCACCAATCTTTAGCACTACCGTGTACCTTAGCACTGCTGTGCACCATGCTGCACTTCTGCTGTCCTCCTCCACAGAAGCACTGCCAAGCACGCTAGTACCTCAGTAACCCGTGTGCACTGATCTTTAACGCTGCTGTGCACCTTAGCGCTGCTATACTTTCTCGCTGTAGCCTCTGCCACCCCTAAAGAACTGTCAGGCACACTAGTACCTCGGATACCAGAGTGCAATAATCTGCACCACTGACGTGCACTGTCATACCTCAGGTACAATTGTGCACCTATCTTTAGGGCTGCTGTGCACCCCCACCTGCACCTCTGACCCCTCCCACACGCCGCTTAAGAACTCCCGTGCATACTATTACCTCAGGCACGAGAGTGTCCCAATTTGTAGCACTGATGTGCATTCCAGCGTTAATAATTCTGGAGTGTACCTCCATTATACCTTCATTATACCTCTGAAGTGCATTCTGATACTGCGGAGTTTCGCAGCAGGGAAACAGCCTTTACAACGAGGTTTTTACCTCGTTAAGCCTTTACAACGCATTTTTTAGCGCCAATATTTTTACCACGAATATGCATTTAAAACGCATGCCAATACAAAGCATTTAAGGTAAGTAAGGGGGGTCTCCCCCCACAAATACATTGTTTTTAAATATAAAAACAATGCGCGGTATTTGCATGCGTTTTAAATGCATTTTTGCGATTAAAAACATGCACACTAAAAAATGCGTGTAAATGGCATGCAACGTAATTGCATGCGATGTACTGTCGTGCATCCATCATAGCACTGCCACACACTGACACTGCAGCACCGATGTGTACCCTTACTGTACCATTGTGAATCACTCTCATAGTACCACTGACATTTATCAGAGAACTGCTGTGGACCCCCGATATTATTGCGATTCTCTTCAAATACACAACATCCTGGACGGACATGCTTCTAGGACCCGCAGGCTTGTAAGACATAGGTCAATACTACTACGTGATAAATTCCAGTTCAGGGCCCGTAAGAAGATATACCTTGAACACCAGCAGCAGCTGGATAATCAAGGCGGATATTCGGAGAGAGCTCTGCGCCAGGCCTAGATCTTACCACTTGATCAGTGGAACCTCCATGTGATTAATTCTCCCCTCTGAATGTGTCCTGTACAAGTAATCCTACCTGCCCTGAAGAAGACCTTCATCCCCAAAAATGTTTTGCCCCACAAGAAAGTCGAAACGTGTCAGCGTATAAGGCAGAGTGGCCAGGAGTCTTCTACATCACAGTAAAGAAAGAAGTACTTTTTTAGGCAAAGAGTGTATTGATACCTCTATGAGCCTTGAAAAGATATTCACGCACAAGTGGGGCCTTCCAGTACCACTTGGACTGTACAATTAAGGGTCAAAATATGTCCTCATGAACTTATAATATGTAACCTCCATAGGGGTACACTGTAGGACACTCTTTCTACAAACACACAGTAGTTGTGACTATATTTGCTAAACACGTATAACTGTAATGTGCTTTTGTAATAATTTTGTATTTTCTGAATATATATTTTTTTGTGTTGTTGCATTTATAAGGATCTGTAGAAATTGTATATTATGTGTCTGTAGCACATGATTGGAAGTATTATGGGTCATGTTTTGAAGCAAAAATAATGACATTAAATGACAAACACAACTTTTAAATGACATATCTTCTCTTTACTGTATGTAATACACTGGATGCACAAATTAACTTTAACAACAGACATGAGGTAGCTGAACGCTCAAGGACAAAGTGTAAAATTGCACAATGGTTATTAGTGACAATGAGAGATAAGATTGAATGGCGTATCTTGGTTTGAGAAAACTAGAATCGATGGTAAAGGGGGCACCATATTTCACACAACATTTTTTGATCCCAGCCCCCTATGTCCAGAACCGGATCGCTCCCGGTTGGGATAGACACACACTGACAATGTTGCAACAACGTGCACCCTTACTGTACTATTGTGATTCGCACTCATAGTACCACTGACATTTATCAGAGAACTGCCGTGGACCCCCGATTATTATTGCGATTCACTTCAATTACACCACTGCCGTGTGTCCCAGCACGGCTGAGCTACCCTGCATTCCAATTGTAGCCTTGCCCTTTCTTGCCCGTCGTGCTCTGTGCACATGTTTCTGCACTGACAAGCAAGCCTGCCATGTTGTGGACCCCCAAGTTCAGTGCACCCCTCTGTAGCACTCCTGAGCTTTCCCACCTCAGTTCGTAGTGCTGTGTACTCTAGAAGGGCGGTGCACCGCACATGCAGCAATGCTATGTGCCCTCACCGTGCATTACCTTGCACAGATGCATGTGCTGCAGAATGAAGACCCTTTATATCCTCTATACCTGCTCCTTCTTTAGGCTAAAATCCTTAAATCTCTGCTGGTTAACTACCGCCCTCAATTCACCCATTAAGGCGCCTAGAGGCGGAGACTGGCCCCACTCCGCTATGTATTCCTCCTGTTACTTGGTCTTGTATTACTGCACCCTTGGACTTGAGCGGTGGTGTAAGTGTTATTGGGCGTCCATGCAAACAAAAAGACATGCCTCGGGTACCCTGGTTGGCTAGTAAAAGTTTGTCACATTTGGTGTGCTGTGGGCGCATCCTACCCCTGGACCCCAGTGTCACTGCACATGCTGCACCAATAAGTACGCTGGACTGGGGCACATTGAGAGCCGCCCTGGGCATCTCGCAGCTGCACCCAATGGCGTTTACCTTGTTCTCTAACAGAGATGTCTCGGGCATCTGCGATAAGCGCATGCGCAGAGTGGGTGAAGTATAACTTGAGTCTTGTAAATGTAGCTAGTTTTTTTTTTTTTAGGAGTTTTATATAGCGCTAACTTGACCTGAAGGTATCCGGTATCGGAGCGCTTTACATGAGCACCAGTTGTGTTACATGAGGACACATTCATTTTTGTTAGGCACGGGGAGATTAAGTGATTTGCCCAGAATCACAGGATGTTCAGCGTCATTGCCCAGACTCACACCCGATTCCCTAGATTCGAGGTCGACCGCCCTAGCCCTCAGGCCAACCCCTCTCCCCAGCTTCTAAAACACTCCTTCTAAATAAAAGGCTGGAAAAGCATATCGCACCTCTTTTAATTTCATTGTTCTTCTTTTTACCTAAAAACATATTTTAACTCTCCACATCACACAGTTGCCCTGTTCGACTAACTTCCCAACCATGCTCTTAGTTTCACTTGGCAAGGGTCGTGGGCAGTGGTAATTTCAACTACGCTGGAGTAATTTTGGTAATTCTGCATTACTCTTTCATGTGGAATTACAGACAATAACACAATTACGCCTGATCATGTCATTAAGAGGATCTTGGGTAATGAGAGAGCACATTTAGTGAGCATGACCGGTTGCTCACGCTGTGGTTTATGTTCTGTGGTGTTCGGCACGATTTCCTGAGCCAAAATGCATCCTCCCGTCCATTCTGGGTGCAAGGATACATTTTGACTGAGAAGCGAGGAGTAAATGCAGAGAGTACATTGGGGAAAACCCTACCCCAGGTGCACATTTAGCGAGCTATTTATGTTCTGTTGCATTTAGCTCTATTTCTGAGCGCAAAAAGCATCCTCGCGTCCATTTTTGATGAATGGGGGCATTTCTGCATTAGGAAAATAGCACTCAGTGGAGAATTGCTCCTATCTTGTTGAAATGTTGGTAAATTCTGTGTGATTATGATACACGGAATTACTTGCATCTGCTGTCTTCTATAGTATTGGACTGGAATGTCAGACAGTTTGGCAATGCCAGATGGGTCAGCTTGAAGTGTATGAGGTGTTTTTCTGGTCTTGTCATGGCCCAGGGGACTAAAAAACAGGCTTAGACACAGGCCCTTTCCAACTGGCCCAAGGTGCCTCCGTGTTTCATTTTGAGAAGTTTTATCTGCTTCTGGGGAGACTCCCTAGCTGTGGGGTTGAGTAAAATTCAAACATAAACCCGATTTCTGTAAGTTCGTTCTCTACGTTTGTGTGGAGTGAACTTCTATTAACATATGGAGGGCACCCTCCCCACAGAGGTGCCTGCCTGCAGTATCGCGACTTCCCACGAGTGAGAGGGAGACCTTGGACATCCTCCCCTGCCCCCTGGAGCCACTGCTAGTAATCTGTATGTCTTTAAACAGTTGCTTTTTTGAGATGTCTGGCTTTGAGGCTGGAATACACATCCCCCAAATCTAAGTCAGTTTGCCCCAGTTTCCCTTTAAACTGAGCCTGTCCATTCTATGAACTTCTGGCCATCTATATCAGACCTGGCTGCTCACAAATTGAGGCATTGAGTTTTAACACTTTCCCTCGAACTCTATAAACACTGGTCCCCTGGTGGTAGTCCCCCTAAGATGTAGAAAACAGGAGACCTGCCCAGATCGGAAGAGTGCTTCGCAGGCGTTGGAGCTGTTTGCGGCCCCCACCCCCTCCGAGCTGGGGCACGGTCTACCTGGACCCTTTGTTGAAGAGTCTGCTTGCCTGACGGTTCTACAGACCAGAAATATTTTCCCAGTCAGAGGAGAACATCAACGTCAACCAGAACCAGCATGTGAGACGCTAGTGATCAGAGAGATATGCTGAGGAGACCTGAGCCGGTTGACTAGACATAGATGAGCAGTGCTGGTCAGCAGACTGGAGTAGATCCCCTGCATGGCGGGCATACTCGCGACGCAACAACAAATGAGACTACCTGGCACTGGGTAGTCTCCGAGGCCCGCATGGTGTGAGCTGGTGTCTGCGACCACCCAGGACAATCTCCGACAGTGTCAGGGAATACCTTGGCCCGCTTCTGATTCTTCCAGCACTGCATTGCGGTCCTGCAACTGGTAGCCCGTGCACTGCACCCGGTGATTTGTGGTCGACGGTGTCTCTTATTTAGGACCAAGGCCGCTGTGGCCCACTGGAGTCCCACATCCGTTTGAGATTTGGTCAAAAACAATATGACGCGCCCAGAAAAAGAAATACTGTGCTGTGAGGGGTTGCTTTAGAGACACGGTCTTTCGGTTTCCTAGTTGGCCATTGCTACCAGAGACCAGTGACATAACAGGACAGTACAGCACCTGAAAAGATTCATCCTGAGAACATATTTTGTAATAACATGGACTGTAAAATATCCAGTCTCATAATCTTGACCTTGAATACATGTTACCTTAACAATATTTCTAATATCTTCACTCTGAAACCAGCCAAACTAACTTATCAGGGATTTTAGGGCCAGGCTAATTTGTTATTTTAATTCAAGTAACAAGTTATGGTGCAAGTGTTGAAACTGCAGGTGAAATTTATCCCAATAATTGAAGTCTAACCTTTGGGATGTTGTGTGAAATTGCCCTCCGCCTCTTGTCACTATATGTATACTCTGGGGACTGTAATTCAGCCAGTGGTGCATTGTGTGTGACCGACTGTCAGCGATTGTTACTTTGTGTACAGTTAACCCGAAGAACTGTAGCCCAGCCAGTGGGGCATTGTGTGAGACTGACTGTCACTTCCTGTTTCTTTGTATCTCTCCGAGGAACTGTAGCCCAGCCAGTGGTGCATTGTGTGACACCGTAGGTCACTTCTTGTTTCATTGTATCTCTCCAAGGAACTGTTTCCCAGACAGTGGTACATTGTGTGAGACTGACTGTCAGCGATTGTTACTTTGTGTTTACCCGAAGAACTGTAGCCCAGCCAGGTCTGCATTGTGTGAGACTGACTGTCACTTCTTGTTTCTTTGTATCTCTCCCAGGAACTGTAGTCACCAATGTTACAATCCAGGAAACTGTCTCTCACTTATTTTTACTGTGTCTCCTCCAAGGACTGTAGTGCAGCTAGAGGTACACACTGGAAGTGTGTCTGTCTCCTCTTGTGACTTTGTGTCTCAGCCATGGAATGTTGTTCAGCCAGTGGTACATTGTGTGAGACAGGCTCTCACCGGTAGTAAATGTCTCTCTCCTCCTATTTAATGTTGTTCATACAGTGGTGCGTTGTGTGAGACTGCCTGCCACTGCCTGCTACTTTGTATCTCCTCCAAGGATCTGTAGCCCAGCCAATGGTACATTGTGTGAGGCTGTCTCTTCGTGTTACTTTGCATCTCTCTCAGGTAATGTTGTTCAGCTAGCACAATATTGTGGTAGGCTGTCTGTCACATACTGTTTCTTTGTGTCTCTCCCAGGGCCAGCTCCCAGCCAGTGTTACACACTGCAGGAGCTAGACTCCCACACACTGCAGGAGCTAGACTCCCACACACTGCAGGAGATAGCCTCACACACACTGCAGGAGGCAGCCTCTCGCACACTGCAGGAGACAGCCTCTTGCACACTGCCGGAGACAGCCTCTGACACCCTGCAGGAGACAGCCTCTCGCAAGCTGCAGGAGACAGACTCACGCACACTGCAGGAGACAGCCTCTCGCACACTGCAGGAGACAGCCTCTCGCACACTGCAGGAGACAGCCTCTCACACACAGGAGACAGCCTCTCATACACTGCAGGAGACAGCCTCTAATACAATTAAGGAGACAACCTCTCACACACAGGAGACAGCCTCTCTCATACGTCAAGAGACAGCCTCTCACACACTACAGGAGAGAGCCTCACACACTGCAGGAGACAGTCTCTCGTACACTGCAAGAGACAGCCTCTCACACACTGGAGACAGCCTCTCACACACTGCAGGAGACAGCCTCTCACATGCTGCAGGAGGCAGCCTCTCGCACACTGCAGGAGACAGCCTCTCGCATACTGCGGGAGACAGCCTCTCGCACACTGCGGAAGACTTCCTCTTGCACACTGCGGGAAACAGCCTCTCACACACTGCAGGAGACAGACTCACACACTGAAGGAGACAGCCTCTCACACACTGCAGGAGACAGCCGCTCACACACTGCAGGAGACAGACTCTCGCCTATTGTTATTCTGTGCCTTCTTCAAGGACTGTCGTGCAGATAGAGGTGTATTGTGCACCGCTGACATCTCTTATTACTTTGTGTCTTTCCTTAATCACTCTAACATGTTGACTCTTGTTAGTAGTAAACAGAAGTAGTGGTTTTTGCTAACATCCAAAGTTTCATGGTTTCACAGACATCTGTTGACCCATTGATTCTAAGACTTCACAAAGCCTTGCCTGTAGATTAACTCAGCCCCATTCATTTACCCCGTGGCAGGCGCCATCTTGCTGTTGCGTAATGTAAGCCGACACTGTTTGGAATCACCAGCCAGGGGCGTAGCTTGGTCAGTAAGATTTGGGGGAGAGGGGGTTGAGCTTCAGATTTCCCAACAATCACGCTGGCATATAATTTAAAATACATTATAATACAAGCAGTACGCATGAGAGGGGCTTAAGGGGCAGTGGAAAGGGAGAGGAACGCGGATGGGTAGGAGCACTAAGTGAGAGAAACACAATATTTATAAAAATAACCAACATTTTGAGGACTTTCAAAAACAGATGAGGTTGTGTATGTGTGTGCATGCAACAATCCCAGGTGAAATCTGACCGACACCTCACTATACCCGACTGAACGCACCTGAACCCAACTGTTCATCCGAAAATACATTTATTAGGGTGGCGTAACACCCCAGAACCCCCCCTCCTCCTGAAGCTATGCCGCTGTCACCAGTGTAACAGCTCTGTTAATCTAAGGGCACATAAAGGCATATTCTTTTCATACCAACACCACTGACTGGACCTTGAATAGCGTTTACATCACCTCCCATGAGCAACAGGGAGTAGGCGTGGGAAAAACTTTCACATGTTTTTCTTGCAAAATTTGCATAAATTAAATGAGATGCACATTTTGGATCTTATATGTCAACATTGTTTGTGAAGGCATGACCCGCCCATGAAAGCCATGCGAGATATCAGCAGGAAATGTCTTGAGGCCATGGCTTAAGTTTTACAATTCATGCAAGACATTTCCTGCATAAATTTCACTTGTGTTTTAAAATAAAAATCCCCAGGCCTATTATTGACTCGCTGTACCACGACTACAAGTGGGGAGTCGAAGAAGTTGAGGAGGTCTTGGCCAGTGTGTAAGGCAGGAGCAGTGGTTAATTTGTAAAAAAAAAAAAATACGTGCCAGGGCTTTCGTCAGGAGGCAACTTACACCAGCCCATTTCTCCTTTTAGCACCACCTAAAACAGAACCAACTACTAACCATGAAAGAGGGTAGAGGATGTGGCATAATGGCCAGAGATGTTGGCTTCAGAGCTGGGGAACCAGGTTTGAGTCTCGGAGTCCGCTTAACATTCTGTGATTCTGGTCAAATCACTTAATTTCCCATAGATTAATGTGTCCTTAACTGGTGCTCATGAAAAGGGCTGATGTTGATAAGTGCTGGTGCTGAATCGGCACTGGAAACCACCAGCTCAAATTAAGGACTGACTGTAGGTGTCCTGATGTTCAAAAGCCTTGGGCCAGTACACATACAGATTCATCTTTGATGCTGCTGAGTGCTTCCTACAAACAGCAGCATGAGTAGAAAAAAGACTGGCACACTGGTGCAAGACGTGGTGTAACTCCGACAGGTGATAGGCAACTCCAACAAGCTCCAGAGGTCACCTTGACATATTAGACAAAAAGGGGCCCGTTGTCCCTGCAAAATGGTTTGGGCATTCTCCTGATCTGCTCCAATGAATTATCTGCTCTGGTGTTAGCAAATACCTTTTCATTATACTAAAATTACATATGTAGTATACTTACTTATATGGGCTATCGTCTCGCCCTCTTCATCCATTGGTCTGTTGTTGTGTCATTCACATTTTGCTTCCACCCACTACATCATGCATCATGGGGCAATGGGTCAGCCTACTTCAGCCATTGGTTAACTTCACTGTGATTGACAGCATTCTGCTCTTTCAAAAGAAGCACATCCGCACCAGTGGCGGCTCCTCCGTTATGGCGGAGGAGCGTCACCCCACTTCTGATAGCTAGCAGAGGCAAAAGTGAAAATAAAAATTATAATACAACAATTGAATTATCATTTTATGTTTCACTGAGACAGAACCCGCCGAGTCATAGGCCGAGGCGGGCCACCCTGAGCTTCAGGGAGGAGTGATGGGCATTGCTAAGTGTGCATGTTAGTTTGGCCAGCCGTCTTAGGACAGCCAAATCGACATGCGCACTTAG
The DNA here is from genome assembly GCF_964204655.1 of Triturus cristatus. NCBI lineage: Eukaryota > Metazoa > Chordata > Amphibia > Caudata > Salamandridae > Triturus > Triturus cristatus. Next base: position 1,078,870,624 of record NC_140593.1, on the reverse strand, counting down.
CATTTCTCCAACCCGAGATTTGTTGCACAGCCGGGTGGAATACAGACAAAGGCTCCCAGGCCCTGTCTAAGTGCCAATCCAGGCCGCTCAGTCCAATCCCTAGCTTCGCTCATGCTGGGTATTAGTATTCCAAGCATGAGAGCAGCGTCAGATTGGCATCTGGAAGGCTGCACAATGTGCACCAACCATGGGCGTTGAGGTCCGGAGAGCAAGGCGGCGGCCGCAGCTGCAGGTAAGTACTATTTTATATATTTTTATTTTTTTGTTTGCGCTTTTTATTTTTTAATGTTCCCCGCGCTGCCATACCACTTAGCATTGCGATCGGCCGCCACTGATCCGCACATAAACTAGTTCCTTTCTTTCATTATCAAGACTGTTTTTGTGCGGCATTGTGTGTTTTTTCTAACGCCAACATATTTTTTCTTTTAAACATTTTTCTTTAAATTGCTATGTTGGCAACGTCGGGACATTTCGGCTAACAATATAATCTTTCAAAAAACATGTCAAAATGGAACAGGAGTTTCCAAAGCTAAAAGGCCTGACGTTGCAAATGCTTGTTTTGTGAGTAGTGATAAAGTGGTGTTACTTTAATTGACTCCGGGCATTTCTTTATCTTCCACAGTGCATTTTGTTTTTGGTGGGGGGCGGGGTGAAAAGGCGCAGGCTGTATCCAGTCACTAAATCATATTCTGTTTCTCTTTGATGACTGATGTGAATGAACAAGGAAGATAAAAGATGCGATCTACCATCAGATGCTCGGGCATCTGGTAAGATGGTCCAGGCCAGATCCCCTAGAGTGCCCCAAAGGATGCCCCAGGCTGCTCTAGGCACCCCCTAGTTTACTCCAACATCAACGTTGGTGAAAAAGGTAAAATCTGCTTGGCTAAATTTAAGTGTGCCCGGTCAACTAACTTGTTCCAGAGACTACACTGGCAACAATAAAAATGCGACAGTAAAACTGTTCTGGAGCATAGACCGACCTCACTTCAAGATAGTTTAGGGGGTTAAAGCGCCAGCTGCAGAGCTGTATGTGAATCCAGCCAACGTCATTGGTTCTCGAAGGGACGCGACGATGCTCTGTAGAGGCCTGTGACTCCCGCGCAGATGAAGCTGTTGCCGGAGCATGAGTAATGGCCATCCTGCAGCGCCACCCCCGGAGAGAGCCGCTCGGCGCTGGCTGGGCCTCGGAGCAGGACGGCGCCGCCTTAGTCTCTGCTCGGTTTCAGGTGCAAGGGGGAAAACAGATCGATGCCTTTTAATTCACTGCCTTGTAATTTGGAGCGGGGATTAGAGTGCCCCCGCGCGCGCCCCTCGCGCGCAGGCTGTGGCTTCCCTCTGGGCAGGCTGTGGGCCGCGCGCGCCACCACAGCCTTAAATTGAACACAGCCCGGGTGGAGGCAGCTTGTTAATCATTTCGGATCCTGGTTACAACTGGGACTTGGTGCCTCTGAGAGGACGGTGGGGTCGGAGCAGTGTCAGTCACGTGTCAGAGTACCTGATTCAGCCTTTCGATTTAATGAACCAGATTAACTGTTGTTTAGGGCGGCGCTAGCGTGATGCAAAACTGTAACAAGGGCAGTGCTATTCAACTTTATTGTGCAATTTTTTGAGTTGCTGTTGCTGGGAGCAAACAGTATTTATGTGCAATGGAGGTTAGTGCGGTGGGATCAGTATAAACACCTATAGCTTTTCATACTAAGATAGTGTGATCTGGCTTTGCGTGAAATCCTAACACCAAATGAAACCAGGTGCAAATAACCAGCCGCTTTCCTGGAGGGGTGGGGGCCGGTTTTGTTACTTGGGGGGGAGGGGGGAGGGGGGAGGAGGTCAGTTTTGCTGCAAAACTGCAATATCGTCCCCCTGTAACAAAAGCGGGAGAGGTGCTTCTCATTTGCCCCCCCACCCCAGGTCCGCCGGGGCCACTCAGAGCAGCAATCTGCCAGGGCCGGTTGCTGTTGCCAGTCTAGCCGTGTGTGCAAACAGAATATCTCCTAATACGTACTTCAATGCATACGATGTGTAATTATCGCAAAATTAGAAAATTTACAAAGTTTATTGTTTCGGTGGTCTGTTATTGCAGACCAATGTTTGCGAGAGGTTGGGCCTGCTGTGTGCTGTACCACAGCGCTAAGTGTTGCTCTGACCATGCATTTTCTGCATGACCATAATGCATCAGTGCATGACTCCAAGTGAATCCAGCGTCACACAATTTTATTGCGCTGCGGATTATCGCACAGCGCTGCATGTCAGTAAAGCTAGGCCCGAGGCTGCTAAGAGATGAGCTGAGTGCAGTTCAATTTAAAATAATGTGGACATTTCTTGAGAAGCTGGTGTCTTTTTGAAAGGTAAGTCGGAGTAGTGGCAGAATCGGGCACACCTCTCTTCCCTTGACACTGCTGACGTTTTTACCGAATTGTTGATTAATAATATAAGGGGCTGGCATAGCCGCTGGTATTTACTCTGGGCCACATCCAAATCCATCATTATTTTTCCCACCATGCCACCTCAGTTTGGACCCAGCCATATGCAAATCAGTCTTGACCCTGCTACAACGGGAACAGTCTGTCCGGCCCAAACTACCAGGCCAGGTCCTCCCGAACTGGAACACCAGCAACCCAGGACCGGCTTCACCCTAGTTAGGGCTCATCAGCCGGGGATAGCTTGGTTCCAGAGTCACAGTGTGCACAGGGTTCATGTCTGGGCATACCCGTCTCACAAAGGGCAATACGCTAAAGTACACAAAAAATAGATAGCTGGACTGCTTGAATTCTCTCAGCCTCTGGTAAATACTCAAGACGTATCCTAGTCCATCGTTATTATGCACACCGTGCCACCTCAGTTTGGACCCAACCATATGCAAATCTGTCTTGACCCTGTTCCAGTGGGTATAGTCCAGGCTGAACTGCCAGGCCAGGTCCTAACTGAACCCGAACACAAGCAACCACGGCTGGTATTGCGCTACCTGGAGCTCATCGGCCAGGTATATGTTGGTTCCAGTGAAACCGTATGCACGGGACTCCTTTCTAGGCATAGCTGTCCCACTTAGGGTGACACAGTAAAGTATATAAAATGTGATGGATGGAATGCTTGAATTAATCTCAGCCACTGGTAATTACTCGGGGCTGCATCCCAGTCCGTCATTATTTTCCGCACCATGTTAAAGTGTTTAATTTCCTCCGTTCGTCTTTCAAGGTTATGGTTAATGCTATTCTGCTATCTATAGTACTTTGGAGTATGGTATACACAAGTGTTTTCCAATAAATCATATTAACAGTTATCATTAAATAAATAGCACCCTTTCCTTACCAAATAAATTATAATAGAAGTTAACATCTCCCCCTTTCCTCACCAAATAAACATTTCCTCGCCAAAGAAATCATAATAGAATTTAATATACAATAACAAGCTCCCTTTCCTCAAGAAATAAATCATTATTCATAGGATTTCTTCACTAAATAAATTATAATAGCAATTAACATCCAATCACTCACACTCTTTCCTCACCAAATGCATCAAAGCAGCAGTTACCATCTCATAACTGGATGCCCTTCCTCACTAAATTCAGCTATTGCTGATTTTTTTCAAGTGTATGTTGGTTTAATGCCTTCAATTGACTTTGCTAATGTTATTTATATTGCCTGGTTTAATTTTCCCAAAATATTTTGTTTTTATTTTGATGATTAAAATTGTTTTACTATTTTTGAAGGGGTGGGTGTAATAATAGAATGATTACTGCAACTTGCTTGCCTTTTGTGATGATAAAATCTAGGAATGCCTAAAAAAAGACATGTTCAGAAATCAGGTGCCGGTTCCTAGATGGAAGAGGCGGAAGAGGTGTGGCGCAGCGGCCATGGTGCCTGACTCCGAACCACAGGGTTCACGGTTCAATCGCCGGGGGCAGGTTAGCCAAGCACCATGTGACTCTGGGCAATAGCTTGCTTAATCTTTCCGACGGCCCCCAGCACCGGGACACCTCTCCGGAGCTAGCTGTGCGCTTTACAAATGCTGGTATTTAATTTTCATATTTTTTTTAGATGGTATGTGGAGTTAGTCATTAAATGACTGAAGTTCCTTGGGTATTAATAAGCTTTGAATCACTACAGGATCTGCAATCTAATTTTGTGTTGGAGCATGGTAGCCCGATGGTCTCTGATCTTACTTTTAGGCATTTTTTTGTACATCCAAGCCTATACTTGTACTAGGGCAGTGTTAGGGTTAGGATCAGTTAGGGGTATATGGTAGAGGGACGTTAATGCCCTTTCACCTGGGATTGACATGGAAATATAAATGTGTATGTTGGTTGGTGAAACTAAGGGCCTGCCTACGATCTTGGTAGATGGGATACTCGGTCACATATCCCGTCTGCCGCATTACGATTCCATGATATCCAATTGAACTCGTAATACGGCAGACGGGATACTCAGTTACAAACGGGACGGATATCCCGACTGCCATATTACAATTCCATTATATCCTATGGAACTCGTAATACAGCGAATGGGATACTCGGTTACAAACGTGACGGATATCCCGTCTGACGTATTACGATTCCATTATATCCTATTGAACTCGTAATACGGTGGACGGGATATCCGTCACGTTTGTGACAGAGTATCCCACCCGCAAAGCTCATAATCAGGGCCTTAATCTTGAAATCTTATTTGCTGTTGAGAAAAGGAGCATTTGTCAGACCTGTAGTAATCACCCCAGACTCCCATGGGAGGTTGGGGATGCTCACCGTGTACCCAGGCTGCCAAATAGATTTGTTTACGAACTTTCCTGCTGATACTAAAACGACCAGCTCTAACGGCCAATCAGACTCCAAGATCAGACTGACATTGCTATCAACAAATGTAAATGTGTCTCTGAAGGAATGTTTTTCAAATTTCACAAAAACTACTGAATGGAGTCAAACTAACCCTAGCAGAGTGCCTGGCCTCCTTGCATGTTCGGTATAACTAAGTCTAGGAGTCTTTGCTGTATCAGAGGGCAACACTTACTAGTCAAGACTGACAAGAATATGCAACTTTTGGGGCTTCCCTCTATGGCCTCAGCTGACTAACTTGTTTGAAATATTAAAGGATCAATTTGTTGTGCGTTCGTGCATTTTTGGGAAGTTGCAAACAGATCTGACAAACAGAAATACAGATGATTACGGAACTGAGAAGTGCTCACTCATTATAAAGTGCCACTCAGACCATAACGACAGAGTTACTATCCCTAACTTTGTAAGCTATATATTGGTTTTGAGTATGACCCTTGAGGGAAACATGCATGAGTCAATTTACAAGGAAAATATACCCCCATACCTTTTACCCTCTCTCCAGAATTATTTATATGTATGTACACGTAATCACTTCAAAACACAGTGAAGTCCAGTCATTGTTGAGATTAAAACCAAAACCAACACATACATTCACCAGTTCTGGTCATCTCTGCAAACCATAACCAGCACAAGAGTCCGGCAAACTGAACCTTGCACATACATGGAATGCTCTTGACCTCATCCATTTGAAAAAATATTTATGTTTATTGGCATTTATAATCATACATTCTTATAGTGACATAATCTAAATCAAGAAATAGTATTTATCAGACACATAGTTATCTTTCTGCTCGTCCGGGCGGGGGGCATATAGACAGTAGCGGTTTAGGCGTATAATGTACTTCAAGGGGCATACACGGTTCATTCTCTTTCTACGTACAGTTAACAGCAATATCTAGTGTATCTTGTGTATGGACATAGTTTCCTCCTGCATCCATCCCTTTCATGTCTTATACCCTCGATTGTCCACTCCTGGGGCCTATCATGAGGTTAATTGAGATGCGCCATCCTCAATCTCTGTCGCTCTCCGTCGTATTGTGCATGCCATTACCTAATAAACAAGTAAACTTAGGCAATTAAAACAGTGTCGGCCTGTGCATACGGGTGTCTCTATCATTACCTACATCATCAGTGAAAGATAACCTCTCATTAGGGGGGCCCATGGGGGCCGGGGGACCATCCAAATATCAATGATGTTGCATATATCTCTGAGTCTCGTTGGTAAATTATGAGGTTAAGGAGAACAGGGGGAAGGGGGAAGTGTGTGCGAGGGGGACCTCTGGTGGAAGAAGTATCATGCACTAGAATTTGTCAGTCTGAGCCAGTCGATGCAGCCCCACCCCCACTCCTCACCGCTCGTGAGGCAACTCGGATGTTCCCAGTTGCACAATACTTCTCTCCACGCCTCTGCAATCGGGCGCCTGCGCAGGCCCTTCAGCTCTTCTCTATGCAAGGCTCTGTCTTCTGCCGCTACCCAACTATTCACCGCCTGATTCCAAACCCCAAACCTCATGACTTCATCCATGATGACAGACGCATATATATATATTTTTTACATACTACAGATACCCCTGAAGAAGGTTTAAAATAAACCGAAATGCATTGGGTGTAAAGATCGTAAATAGAAGAACTCGGAAATCTGTTTAATTTTTCTAGAATGGGCCTGGATGGGCAATTTTGGAATAAGCAACATGCATAAGATTGTGGAATTCCGAGTCTTTGGCGTGATGGATTAACTATGAATAAAAGCATGATTAACAAGAATAAAGACTTGATTACTGTGGTTTAAGTGGATGAAATTCAAACGCTAGTGCATAAGGCTGTGCAACCCTTTCGGATCTACAAAAGGCGGGTCCATATTTTTGGAAGTATCAGTACAAGTGCTTACTGGACCAGAGCATTATAAGGGTGCATGCACGCCGAACTTGATGAATTCAGAAAAGAACAAGTGAGAAATAATATGGGTGTGCTCCAGACTATTCAAGTGATTCATCCATAATGTGACAGATGCCATTACAAATGATAAAAATAATGTGACAGAGGACCATGCATATTACAGTAGCATTAACACTATCAACAAGAGGACTGTTATTAAGTGGCTTCCATTTGTCATATTTAATGAGTTTTTATAGATGTTTTAAATGTGAATGCAAATGTCCAGTATTTGTAAAGCGCAAACAATTATCCGAAGGTGTTAAGGCGCTGGAGGCCGTCGGGAAGATTAAGCGAGCTATTGCCCAGAGTCACATGGTGCTGGGCGGATCTGCCGCCGGCACCAGGGATTGAACCGTGAAACCCGGGTTCCGGAGTAGTCACCCTGGCCGCTGCGCCACCCCTTCTTCGCATCGATTTACGTTTTGCGAAGTGATAAGCATTTGCATTTGGTGTGAGAATTACATCTTGTATTTCTGTTATGCGAGCTGTCATTATTGGAGCTAACCATAAGGGGTGCATTTCAGCCTCTTCCGAGGTCCTTGAGATGGCCCTGGGGGTCAGGGTGTACTCGCCATGTCATTGTCCTGTTAGCTTCTCTACTGACTCCTCCGTAGAACAGACAGTGGTTTGTCTCCATCCCCGGTTCCATACAGCTTATGTCTATGATCCCTTTCAATCAATCAATCAATCAAGCATTTGTATAGCGCGCTACTCACCCGGAGGGTCTCAAGGCGCTTGAGGGAGGGGGGTCCGCTACTGCTCGAACAGCCAGGTCTTGAGTTGCTTCCTGAAGGAGAGGTGGTCTTGGGTCAGGCGGAGGTGGATGGGGAGGGAGTTCCACGTCTTGGCAGCCAGGTAGGAGAAGGATCTTCCTCCTGTTGTGGCTCTTCAGATGCGGGGGACGGCGGCGAGGGCGTGGCTGGTTGATCGAAGCTGGCGGGTGGGAGTGTAGAAGGTCAAGCGGTCGTTGAGGTATCTTGCGCCTTGGTTGTGGAGAGCTTTGTGTGCGTGGGTGAGGTGTCGGAACGTGATTCTCTTGCTGACGGGGAGCCAGTGCAGGTTTCTCAGGTGTACGGAGATGTGGCTGTGTCGGGGAATGTCCAGGATGAGGCGTGCTGAGGCGTTCTGGATGCGCTGGAGTAGCTTCTGGAGTTTGGCTGTGGTTCCGGCGTAGAGGGAGTTGCCGTAGTCCAGTCGGCTGGTGACAAGGGCCTGGGTGACTGTCTTCCTGGTTTCGGTGGGGATCCACCGGAAGATCTTACGTAGCATGCGTAGTATGTTGAAGCATGATGCGGAGACGGCGTTGACTTGTCTGGTCATGGAGAGGGAGGAGTCCAGGATGAAGCCCAGGTTGCTTGCGTGGTCTGTTGGTTTGGGTGCGCTGCCAAGGGCAGGGGGCCACCAGGAGTCGTCCCAGGCGGAGGGTGATGATCCCAGGATGAGGACTTCCGTCTTATCTGAGTTCAGTTTCAGGCGGCTGTTCGTCATCCACTCGGCTACGTCTTTCATCCCTTCGTGTAGGTTGGTTCTGGCGGTGGCGGGGTCGTTGGTGAGGGAGAGGATCAGCTGGGTGTCGTCGGCGTAGGAGATGATGTTGAGGTTGTGTTGGCGTGCGATGGATGCGAGGGGGCTCATGTAGACGTTGAAGAGGGTGGGGCTGAGTGATGATCCTTGTGGTACGCCGCAGATTACTTCGGTGGCCTCGGATCTGAACGGGGGTAGGCGGACTCTCTGTGTTCTTCCGGCGAGGAAGGAGATGATCCATTCCAGTGCCTTCTCCTGGATACCGATGTTGTTGAGGCGCTGCACTAGGGTGCGGTGGCAGACCGTGTAAAACGCCGCGGAGAGGTCCAGGAGGATGAGGGCCGTTGTTTCCCCGTTGTCGAGCAAAGCTCGGATGTCGTCGGTGGCTGCGATGAGAGCGGTCTCGGTGCTGTGGTTGGCCCGGAAGCCGGACTGCGAGTGGTCGAGGGATCCGTTCGTCTCGAGGAAGGCGGCCAGTTGTCTGTTGACGGTTTTCTCGATGACTTTGGCCGGAAAAGGAAGGAGCGAGATGGGGTAGTAGTTTTTGAGGTCGGTGGGGTCCGCTGATGGTTTCTTCAGTAGGGCACTGAGTTCGGCGTGCTTCCAGCTCTCTGGGAAGGTGGCGGTGTCGAAGGAGGCGTTGATGTTGTCCCGCAGGTGGGGTGCGATGACGGAGTCGGCCTTGTTGAAGACGTGGTGAGGGCAGGGGTCGGTTGGAGATCCTGAGTGGATGGAGTTCATCGTACGGATGGTGTCTTCGGTGTTGACCGGGGTCCAGGTGCGGAGGGTGGTGGTGGGGGGCGTTGTTCCGGTCGTAGGGTGCGTTGGCTGTGTGCTGAAACTGTTGTGTATGTCTGCGATCTTGCTGTGGAAGAACGAGGCGAGCGAGTTGCAGAGGTCTTGCGAGGGCGTGATGTCGTTGTTTCCGGCGCTGGGGTTCGAGAGCTCTTTGACGATGTTGAAGAGTTCCTTGCTGTTGCGGGCGTTGTTGTCCAGTCGTTCCTTGAATGCGGATTTCTTGGTGGCGTGGATCAGCTGGTGATGTCTTCGAGTGGCGAGCTTGAGGGTGGTTATGTTGTCTGTAGTTGGGTCTCTGCGCCAGGCTTTCTCGAGGGCCCGGCAGTTCTTCTTGGAGTTCTTGAGTTCGTCGGTAAACCAAGATGCTTTCTTGGTGCTGGGTCTGGCGGGGGGGGGGTCTTCAGTGGAGCGAGGTCGTCTGCGCAGTTGCTGATCCATTTCGTGAGGTTGTTGGCGGCTTGGTTGGGGTTCGCTGATCTGGTGGGGGGGTTCTGGCTCAGGGATGTGGTGAGCTGGTCGGCAGTGATCTTGTTCCAGCTTCTGCGGGGGACCAGTTGCGGGTGGTGGTGAGTCGTGGTCCTTCTGAAGCTGAAGTGGACGCAGCTGTGGTCTGTCCAGTGGAGTCCGGTGGCGTGGCTGAAGGTGATGTCCTTGCTGGAGGAGAAGACGGGGTCGAGCGTGTGGCCGGCGTAGTGGGTGGGGGTGGTCACCAGTTTCATGAGTCCGAGGTTGGCGAGGTTGTCCAGCAGGGTGGTGGTGTTGCGGTCGTTGTTGTTCTCCAGGTGGAAGTTGAGGTCCCCGAGGAGGATGTAGTCAGCGGAGGGGAGGGCGTGCGGGCTGATGAAGTCGGCGATGTCTTCGCTGAATTGTGTGCGAGGTCCCGGGGGTCTGTAGATGAGGGTGCCTCTGAGGGTGGTCTTGGGGTCGGTGTGGATCTGGAAGTGCAGGTGTTCGGCGGCTGTGAGGGTGTGTTCGGAGTTGGTCGTGATGCGGATGGTGTTCTTGTGGACGATGGCGATGCCTCCTCCATTCTGGTTGGCGCGGTCCCTCCGGGTGATCTTGTATCCGTCTGGGATGGCGATGGCGATGTCGGGTGCTGAGGAGGCGTTCATCCAGGTTTCCGTGAGGAAGGCGACGTCTGGGCATGTGGCGTCGAGCAGATTCCAGAGTTCCACTGCGTGCCTGTGGACGGAGCAGGTGTTGAGCAGGATGCACTTCAGGTGCTTCAGGTGGTTGCTGTTGGTGCTTGGCTTTGCGGGTGCGGTATGGGTCCGGATGCAGGAGAACTTGCCGGATAGGCAGGTGAAGGGTCCGTGGGTGCGTCTTGGGGTGGCTCTGCAGCAGCCGGGGCTCCGGCCGGTGTTGAGTGCGATGAGAATGGCGGCGTTGTAGGTCTTGCGGGTGGGCTGGCATCTGCGGGGGCCAGGGGGTCTGGCGCTGGGCGCGGGCCAGGCGCGGTCGGGCGCAGACGGGCTTGCCTTAGGCGCACCTTCGGCGCGCCAGCGGCGCGCCCACTACGTGTGGCCGCAGCGCGGCCGCTGCGCGGCCTCCATATGAGTGGGAGAGGGAGGGAGGAGCAGCTGGGAGGTGGGAGCGGGGCGGCCAATATGGCGGCCAATAGGGTGCGAGGGGGCGGAGCTACGGGACGCGGCGGCGGGAAACGGGCGGCGAGGGGGAGACGCGGGGAATGACAGAAGAAAAAAGGGACACAATCTGGGCACCAAAGGAGAGGGGAACAATCAAGGCAGCAAAATACACAGGTACAGTGGGGGAGAATCACTCACTCGTGGGTACAGAAGAGAAGGAGGGCACAGTCACTCTGACGCAGGCAGACACAATGCAGCAGCGGTCAGTGGTCACCCAGGGGGCTGCGTGGCGGTGAGGGGAGCGACCTGCCTGGTTTGGGGGTCTTCTATGTGGTTGGGTTTGTTTTAAGCACAGATGTTTATAGCTTGGGCCCCAGGAGGCAGTAGCAGGGGATTGGGGGGTGGGGGGGGAGTGGCAGATAGAGAGACCACATGCACAATCCCTCCTGGAATCCTAATTCTGATGACCCAGAATTATGAAACACTTACTCTGGAAAGCAATTAGAGGAGTGCGCTTTCCTCCAAGGACCCCAGTAATCAGGGGTTTTATGCACACATCATTTGTGAAAAAATGACCTCTGCAAGTGCCCGTACACCCCCCCCCCCCCCTGTGTACACCCTATCCGGCAGCTCAAGGGGTCAGTGTGAGCCCTGGTGTGTTGCGCCTGCTGCACTCTGTGTGGGACACCGCTGCATTGGGACTTCCACCCCTGATACCATATACGCGTTATCTTTCACTATTAAGTGCACACGTGCCCGAGAGTTTCCATTTAGAAGGGCTCCCTCTGCTCCTTGTACCTCGGACAATGGCCTCTCAGAGACACTGTCATGCCTGGGGCTGATTGGGGGCACTGGGGAATGCGAGATCCGTTCAGGGAGAACCCAGCATGCGTGTACCACAAGATGGATGTCTGAAAAACAGGGGCATGCCGCACTCAGCCAAGGATCAGAAAGAACATAGGCTGTGGGCGGGTGTATGTGTGTGGGTGTTGCCTGTAAGTATATGTATGTGTGTTAAAGTGCAACATTTGTAATACGTGTATGTATGTGGGAGCTAAGAATTGTATGCCAGTATAAGAGTTTGCATAATATGTGTGAGAGAGAGAAAGGTGGAACGAGGCAGCTTCTATAAGTCCCGCACAACTCACGGGAGCCTGCCGTCCCTGTATAAAAGCCCATCTCTGAGCTCCTTATCACTGGAGACAAGTGACATCTTGAATCGCCTCCAATAAACAAATGACCTAGACACTCAACTGTAATAACTTATTACATTTGAGGTATGATGTCACAATGCCTGCTGCCAAGGCTAGCAACCCGGGGAAAGGCCAAGAGAGCTTAATTAAAGTTGTAATTTAAAAAAACGAAAACAAAACCTGACTTTTCCTCCTCCTCTCTTTTTCTAGATAAACAGCAGTGAGGAAAAAAGAAGATATATATTGCAACAAGTTTATTTTTCTACCTTTTAAAGAATAGAATCTCTCTGCATGTTTCTGCACTTTCTAAGCGACATCATTTTATTTTTGCAAATCTGACTATTAAACTGATACTTGTATCTTTTTCCAACAAATATCTAACAGTTTTTTTGGTATGTTTCGTTTTCCACTAGAGATTCTACTTTTAATTCTTGATGTTTGCAAACTTTCTATCTTTAATATGAAAGATCAATCCGCCAAGGACTTGAGACAGTTTGTGAGAAGGGTTAAGGTGTGACCATGTATATAAGAAACATTACAAAAATATATATTTATAAATATATTTTTTAGAGTTTTATATAGCACGAACTAGACCAGAGAAATTTGGTATCAGAGCGCTTTACATAAGCACCAGTTTCGTTGCAGATGGACACATTCATTTTTGTTAGGCACAGGGAGATTACGTTTTGCCCAGAATCACAGGATGTTGAGCGTCATTGCCAAGACTCGAACCTGGTTACCCAGCTTTGAGGTCTACCACTCTAGCCATCAGGCTACATCCTCACATATTGCAAAGCACCTCAGAGTTCCATGACCTTATAAAAAAAACTCGGCCTTTGGCCTTGTTCCTCTATATTATACAAACATTTTCTGCATTACCAAAAGGAATAGTTTGTGTTGTGGCAGAGGGCCGCATCTATGCACCCAAAGTGTGTGTGTGTGTATGGGGGGGGGTGATGGGAACGGAATAATGAAAAAAAATTTTAAAAGAGTACTAGAAAAAGGGTCCTTTAAAACGTTTGAAATGCTCAAAACTGAATACAAATTAAATGATAGGGAATACTTCCGATATGCACAGGTCCACCATGCGCTGTGTTCGGTATTTCCGGATGTTGCTGCTATCCCAGAATATTCCCCGTTGGAAGATAGGGTGTTAGACGGCTATGTGCCCGACAGCACTATTTCCCTGATCTATAAAAAACTTATTAATGATCGTACGGACTTGCTGACCCATCTGCGGGAGGCGTGGACGGCCGACGGATTGGAACTGGACGATGAGGATTGGGTATCGGCGGTGGCCTCCCCGAAAGAGGTGGCGATCCCGGCCCGCCTTAGATTTGTGCAGCTGAAGATACTCCATAGAGTGTATGTCACAGGGCCTGGTTTGATACGTATGGGTTATTCGAGGGATGGACTGTGTAAGCGTGACTGTGGCTTGTTGGGTACCTTTCTTCATATCCTATGGGAATGTTCGGAGGTCGTACGATTTTGGAACGGGGTACATACTGTAATGGATGAAGTCACGCATGTCGCTTTGTTACCAGAGGCCAGGAGGTGTTTGCTGAATGTCTGGGAACCAAATGACTATAATGCGGCGCAGACGCAGTGGGTGACTTTGGGGTACATGTTGGCTAAGCGCAATATCGCACAGTTGTGGGGTTCCCCGAGGCCGCCTACGATTTCGGTATGGAAGGAGTATATGGATTGGTGTATGTTCAGGGAGAAGACGGTGTATGTGGCGAGAGGCAAGCCTGGGAGGTGGACTAAGGTGTGGGGTCCATGGAATTCCTATCGTGGGAATATCTGCGCTCCGCCTCTGCCGCGAGAGGTCGACGTCGCTTTGTCCCCCTAGCCGCACATTCTACGTAATTGTGCATGCTTTGTCCTCTTCTCCGCCGCCCCCCACTACCACCTCCTGTCAAGAGTTATTCCAGATAATGTGGATCTTCCCCCGTCCTGGGGAACGCACGCTGCTATTTCGGACTCTCATTGCCTTGTTTGTGTGTTATTGTTGGTTTTTTTCCCTTTTTTTTTTTTTTTTTAGAAAATATGAAACCGTCCTTTTTGATCGCCCTTGGACTATGGTCGCGGCCTGTTATATGTGCTTTCGAACTTTCGGGAGCTTTTGATTCTGGCTCATTTGAATGTGTGGAGTTGCCTTGCTGGCTCCCGAGCTTTCTGGCGGCCGGCCCTTGTGGTTGTAGGCCCTTGTTTGTATCTCTTTAATGTGTAATAAAGGTTTCTTCTTAAAAAAAAAAAAAAAAAAAGAGTACTAGAAAATGCTTTCTTTCAAATATTTTTGCTTATTGCTGGAGCCTATTTTATATTTTGTGTTGCCTATTCATACTATTAGTAATACATTTTTCAACTAATGGCGTGCATATTCACAGTCCTTCCTGTTACATGATGGGGCCTCAGAGAGGTATGCACATCACATATCCCCAGTACACCAACCAGTTTTTAAGTCAGTGACTCCCCATGACACACACTAACATCTGCATTCTGTACACACACACACACACAAAGACGTCTAGATTCTGTAGTGATTGGTTTAAGGAATTGAGCTTTCCTTCTGCAGCAATGCATTTTCACAGATTAACTTGCATTCTTTTTTATGTCTTGAATGTTGCAAAGCATATTGTTAGCTTACACTGGGCTTAAAGCCCGCCCATTGCATACCATTTGTTGACTTTATTGTCACTCACATTTGCTTGTTGACTTTATTGCCACTCACATTTGCTTGTTGACTTTATTGCCACTCACATTTGCTTGCTTTTTATTCATCAGCTTGTGTATCCTTTCCTTCCTCGTCTGTAGTTTGTCCCTCTTTAAAGCATGGACCAAATACATTCTTGACTCCACACCCCCTCTATTGTCTGTGTGCTTCCTCCCCACCCTAGCATTTTCCCGTAGCTTTCCTACCCCTCACCTTCTGTTGTCTGTTTGCTTCCCATCCCCACCCACCCTCCGTTGTCCATGTTCTTCCACATCCCTTCCACCACCTGTTGTCCGTGTGCTTCCCCATCCCAGCTTGACCACCCACCCCTGGGCTTCCCCACCCACCTTCCATTATCAGCGTGCTTCTCCACTGTTGTATATCGTGTGTTCTTTCTCTCCCCCACCCACATCTTCTCTCCCTTACTCACGCCTTCAGTTTTGGCTCATCCACCGCCCACACTCCACTCCCCACAATTCACTCCCCATTTGTTTTTTTTTTTTGTTTTTCCCAAAAAAGAACCATAACACAAAACACATTAGCACTATATCCTAAAAGCACATTGTGTGTAACTTTTAATTTACTGATCCATCTGGGATTGGTAAGTAAAAGAAAAAAAAGCTTGCCTCATTGTGTAAGTGCACGCCTCTGGGTTGGCTTTCACCTACAAAATTATGTGACTGAAGCGTTGTAGCTTTTTTTTAACATTATTAATAGGCAGGCTGCACTGCAGACTGATTGGCTTTGCCTGTGCTTGTTTACTTAAGGTGTGTGTGTGTTACATTTTATATTAAATTGCATTTTGGTTAAAGAGCAAGATAATAGTTACATAATATTTTGTTCTTTTTAACTACCTACCTGATCCCCTCCTCATAGTCACAGACCCCGTCACAAGTTCTTACGTTTATGGTTTCAATACGTTTTTGTATGTACTTCCATTATCTGCCCAGCTAAGCTTTCACCTATGAGCAGGGTTGGCTTGCTAAAAATACAAGCTAAACCAGCTATAGAAACAAAGCCAATAAGCAAGAATAGCACAAAAAATACCCTTGGAAAATTGTTTTTCTTTTGGTTGTTTTTTGAATCAGGGTTTTGTTTCCACTGTCATCTCAGCTCCTCCATGGGCAAGAGAGCCCTGCTCATAAAACTAGTTGAACTGACTATGGAAACAAAGGTCAGAATCACAAAAAGATGTTGCACAGCTAGCATATTAAGTGGAAAAAACTACAGAACTCGAGCAGCTTTCTCTGATGCAAATCTTGGTTCTCCAGGGCTCCCCAGTGGGCTGCAAGGAAAGGACAGCCCTGTCACTCGGGGCCCTGGCCATACTTTGAGAACCACTGCTCCTTATGGTCACCGAACTCCTCTGTGACCTTGCCAGGGCTGGACTGGCTGTAGCAGGCACCGGGCGTTCACCCGGTGGGCCGCCAGGGTGGTGGCCAGTTTTAGGCCCCTGGAGGGTCGTTTTTGTTACCAGGGGCCGGCAGTATCAGGCCCCTGTAACAAAATCGGACGAAACCGGCCCTAGCAAACAGCTCAGGTGCACCCTCCTCTTCCCCCCCCCGGGGGGAAGGGGGGCGAGTAGTTTGCCAGGGCCGGTTTTGGTTCCCAGTCAGGCCCTGGACCTTGCAATATCCTTTTAATGTGCAGCAGTGGGTACTGTATTCCATATATTATATTATGAGGCAAACTGATATTTTTTTTAGTACTCACCTACTTCTTGCTTGGCCCATAGATCTTTTTGGGTGGTCCAATTGCATTCAAACACACTTCATGGGGTTCATAAGTTTATATATGCGTGGGAAGGATTTTTACAGTGTGTGTGTGTGTGTGGGGGGTATATGTAAGAGTGTGTGTGAGTAAGAGAGAGGAATTCTCTGCAAGTAAATGCGAGTGGGTGAGAAAGGGGGCTGTCAGCATATGTTTGTTTATGAAGGAGATATAATGCTAGAATTGTTTTTGTGTTTGATTATAAGTTTGCGTGTGAGAGGAAAAGGGAGTGTGAGCGAGAGAAAGGAGTCCTTATAGAATTCTGTGTGCTGCGTGCAGGAGAGCGCTATTGTTAGTAGGTATATTTATATATGTGTGAGGAGTTATCTCACAGAATGGGGCAGTGAATGAATACTTCCTTAATTCCATTCAGCTGAGCTTTTAACACTCTCTAATCCAGCAGCTCACAAACAGATGCAGATCAGAAACTCTCTGGAGGTGGCCTTGGTTGACACCTTGTGTGGGTAGTGAGGCCAAACTCCACTGGAGGTGGTGGGGATACGGGCATTTATCACTATAATGCCTTGAGGTGTAAAGGAAGCTTCAGTTCCCAAATTACCACTTTTGTCGCCCATTTGTCCTGTGTCTACATTCATATCTTTAGGTCCTCATTGGCCTTGTCCCCGGTAATCACACTTGCACCAGCCCTTCTGTCACCACCACTGCCTTGTTCACACCACTTCTGTCTTTACAGCCCCACCCTCACCAGCTGTGACCTCACTAAGGCTTACCCAGGGCCGGCCTTTTGCACGGGCGAGCTGGGCCAAGGCCCAAAGCGTCAATTTCCTGAGGGGCACCTGGAGCTTTAGTGCATTAAGGTTACGCCAACAGCAGTGCCCTTCTCATCTTGCTCCAGCCTTGTCCTTGTCTCTGCCTGTTCATTTTTGTCTGATTTGCCAGTTTAATGTGGTTTTAGTGCTTCATTTTCATATGGTGGGCAATGTTTTTAACATCCCTTTAGCTCCCTTCTTTGACCTCCCTTCACCCTTTGACCCCTGCGACACACATCAATAAAACCATCATCTGCGGTGATTTAGGTGAGCTGGGAGAGGTCCAGGGATGTTTGTGTTCAGGGGCCGGACCACTGCTCATCCAGATACTAACCAGTGAACACAAAGGGGACCCCCTGCTGCCTCCTTCACTACCATCAGCAAGGGTGCCAAACTTCTGTCCGCCCACGCCCCGGGCACTATCTTAGCAAAGGCCAGCTCTGGGCTCATCACCTCAATGCTCCTTAGCCACACCTCCAACATCTTCACCCCTGACAGCACCAATCCTGCCCCACACCCCTATCTTCGCTACCTCTGCCCTCACATCTTTATTTGCACCAGTCCTTCTTGCTAATATCTTTTCCCATTAGTCCCACCCTCACTATTCTACCCTCACACCTCTAACCTTGCCACCGCTACACTCGGGGCCGAACTGGGAATGGAAATCGGCCCTGGAAAACTGCTTGGCCGGCCCCCCATGGCGGGGTGCGGCTGAGCTGTTTGTAAGGGCCGGTTTGGGCCGATTTTGTTATAGGGGGCCGATATTGCCAGCCCCCGGTAACAAAAAATGGCCCCCAGGAGCCCAATACCGACCCCACCCTGGCAGCCCACCAGGGAAACGCCTGGTGCCCGCTGCGGCCAGTCTGGCCCTGGCTACACTCACTAGCCCAACCTTCACAGTTCTATCCTTGCTAACCGGGATTTCCCTGTTTTTGCCCTCACTAGGCCTGCCCTCACACTTCTATCCTCACCACCATGTCACTCACTATTCTACCCTCACACATCTACCATCATTGCCTCTGCCCTGCCTGCCCAGGCACATTTATCCTCCCTAGCCCTGCTTTCACAATTCACCAGTAGCCACGCCCTCATACCTCTACCATCACCATCATTCACTATTCCTGCCCTCACTCTTCTAGTCTTCACGACTGCCCTTGCTAACTCTGCCCTCACACCTCTATCACCACCTTCTCCCTCCCCAGCCAGTCCACACACATTTACCCCCACTATCTCTGACTTCACCACCCACAGTCCACGCTCTCACACTTTCCTCCTTACTAGCCCAATCCCCACACATCTTTGCCCTCACTAGCAAGACCTCCTCACATCTCCACACTCACAAACTCAGCCCTCACTTTTTATTTTGCACTTTTATATAGGCCAAATTTGACCGGAAGATATCAGATCGCTTTACATAGCACCAGTTGCGTTACAGACGGACACATTCATTTTTAGGCACGGGAAGATTACGTGATTTGCCCAGAATCACAGGATGCTTGAGCTTCCCACCAGACTAGAACCTGGTTCCCCAGCTTCAAAGTCTGCAGCTCTAGCCTTTAAGCCATATCCTCCCCATCTCTTCTCACCAGTCCCGCCCCCTACTCTCCTCACTAGCCCAAGTGCTTAATTTGTAAAATGCCCTCGAAAGGAGGACCCTAGAGCTTGCACCATCCGTTGCTCCTGGCAGCACTCCCAATGACAGCAACAACGCTCTACTAATCAATTGGGGAGAGGAGTTGGCCTAACGGTTAGGGCGCTCGACCTCGGACCTGGGGGAACTGGGTTCGAGTCTCGGTAACGACGCTAAACATCCTGTGATTCTGGGCAAATCACTTAATCTCCCCGTGCCTAACAAAAAAAAAAATGAATGTGTGTCCTCATGTAACGTAATTGGTGCTATGTAAAGCGCTCTGATACCTGGTTGGATTCGGGTCAAGTTTGCGCTATATAAAACTCTGCAAAAAAAATAAATAAATCACACTCCTAACCCCTTCGCCGCGGCAGGAATTCTGCCGCGGTGCTGGGGGGGTTTGGGGGCAGGTGCGGTGGCGCTGTGCTCGTGACGGAGTGGTTCCGTCACGTCTCCGCCCACTGCGCTAATCGCCCGCACAGGCGGGGAATTAGCGCCGCGTGGGCGGAGCGGCCGCCAACGGTCACAGCATGACGGAACCACTCCGTCATGAGCACACGGCACCCGTGGCTCATGACGGGAGTGGTTCCGTCATGAGCAGGGAAGGGTTAAAGGTGAGACAATTCATACTATTACAGGCCCCCCAAAGCTATACTAATGGCTTTGGAGGCAAATACTAATAATTGGACATGTAAATTGAAATAATAAAGAGAAGTTGTTGTGTTCATACCTAAATTACCACATGGCAGACAGTCAGGCATAAGCCCTGGTGCTCGTACTTTAAGTGCCTGTGCTGAGCACCGGAAAGCACTGGCACAAATTAAACACTGACTAGCCCCACCCTCAAACTTCTATTCACTAGCCCCGCCCTCATACTGCTCTGCTCACTATTCGGCCTTACTCTCAGGCTGCAGCTGAACTCTCGCGGCCCTAGGTGTTCATGAGGCAGTGCGTAACTTCCGGGCCAGCGTGAAAACAACGCGGCCGGGCCTTCCGCTTTGCTCCGCTCAGCTGGAGCGCACGTGCGCGTCTTGATTTCCAGTCATAAAGTGTGTTTTTGTCAGCTTTTCAATTTCTACTATCAACAGGAAGGCCCAGTGGGGGAGTCGCGGCAGGAAACTCGGCTCGGGGTGACCTTTCAGCTAACTCGCCGTTAACGGGAGTTTATTTGCCCTTTCTGTAATTACGCCCCTCCAGATTGAGCTGGAGATACATTATTCCGCGGGAGGACTCGCCTCCCTCGGCTACCCTGATGCATTTCATTGCCTGTTTGCACTATATTAAATATTTAGAAGTTTGCAGTGGCGAATAAAGAGATCATTAATATAAATTGATTCCAATGTTTCAAAGGGGTGGTGTCACCGAATTTATAAATGATGTCTATTAAGGAAGCTGTGGAGTGAAGAGTTTGCACAGGGCACGTCGAGGTGCATTTTCAGATTATTACAGAACGTCCCTAAATAGATGGCGCGCGTCACCGGTGTTTCCCAAGGCCAAGGGAAACGCAGAGGTCTTTTCAGTGATTTTCAATCCAGTCACTTCAGAAGGAGAAACGCAGCTGGGCTGCCTTGAATGCATTTAAAAAAAATATTTTTTAAAGAAAAAAAGAAATGTAGGGGCTCAAATAATTTCTTAGGAGCCCGCTGTCGACACTACCAAATGCCAAGGTTTATGATTATCAACCCTGCCTCTTTCTTCCCAACCCTACATTTCCTGGTTCCTTTTAGCTTTTCTTTCTCCCTTTCCGAGCTACCTGTCTTTATTTTTTATCTTTCTCTGCTTTGTCTCTCTAGCTGTGTGAGTCAAAGTTTAAGGACAGGAATTTAAGTGGGATGAAAAAAATTGAG
The DNA here is from genome assembly GCF_964204655.1 of Triturus cristatus. Lineage (NCBI taxonomy): Eukaryota > Metazoa > Chordata > Amphibia > Caudata > Salamandridae > Triturus > Triturus cristatus. The sequence goes on along the minus strand of NC_140593.1, from coordinate 1,078,850,030 downwards.
GGGTCGGTGAATGGGGCGGGGCCCATACAATTTAAGGGCGTGGCTAAGATATGTATACTAAAATACGTGAAGAGTACCACCTTACCCACGCATTTGCATAGAGTCACAACTGAAACTGGCATACATGACCATTGCTCGGTGCGCTTTGCAAAGAGGCCAAGGATTGGTTGGCCACATCTTCTCAACAGCTTTTTGCCCCTGACAGGTACTGGGACAAACTCCCACTGTCTTCAGTGACAACTCAGTTTTGCCCATTAAATAAACTCCTGGATGCAACTCAATTCCTATTATGTACTAAACAAGAGTAATATGCTGCCAGAAAAAAGTAACATAGCATCCCGCAAAAAGCAAACACTCACAGGGAACGTAAGATTAAATAAAGCATGTGAAATATAAAAAGAAACGACTTTTAGCTGGACCTACTTGTTCAAGCTGCTTGGGGCGGTGAACTTGGGGCCCCGCTTCCTGGCGTATACGAGATTGCTGTATACGGACATTTCAGCGTCCGTTCGGGTGACGGGCGCCTGCTCCCCTTCTTTCCAGATCAAACGGGGGATGCGGCAGGGATGCCCGCTGTCCCCCTTGCTGTTCGAGTTGGCGATCGAGCCATTGGCGGCGTGGTCCCGCTCAGATCCGGTCATTCGGGGTATGGACTGGCCCTCGGGCCATTCCGATCGCATCGCGTTATATGCCGATGATGTTATCTTCTTCATAACGGACCCTTGGGCCTCCGGGCCCAGGGTGCTTCAGATTCTGCGGGTGTTCGGCGAGACTTCGGGCCTCTTGGCTAACCCAGCTAAGTCTACTCTATTCCCCCTGTATGGAGACCAGAGAAGCCAGGCTTGGGCCTCCCAGTTAGTGCTGGCCACAGATCACATCAAATACCTTGGAGTGGAAGTCACTCGTACACCGGATCTTGCTTGGACTCTGAACATTGCACCCCTGCTGACTCAGGTCCGCAATGAAACTACGGTGTGGTCACACCTTCCACTCTCCCTCTACGGCCGATCAGCCATCTTTAAGATGGTATTAGAATAGCAATGGGGTAACCCAGTATCCCTCAGAACCTGGGCAGTTATGCAAAGACAACAATTGGTTCTGTCGGGTAAGAATAATTTCTTTAGATATTGAGTCACTTCTTTAGTTATTCAGAACAAACAGCAATTATGAAAAATATATACACACAATGAGACCATAAAGAATATAAACGATTTTATAAATTCCGTCATTTATAAATACTTGAATTGAATTGTATGGCTGTCAAAAACGAAAGTGATTAAAGAATTATTGGTGACAAGGTGACATGTGGTGCTCAGTGAAGTAGTGATGGTGCGTACTATATACAAGGTGATTATAAAAATTCCGACAATTTTAAAGAGGCCAGAAAAACATATAATTGAATAGGTCTGCAAATTGGTTGAGTCAGTCTTTTAGCAGAGTCTTTCAACTGATCCCGTATTAGTCGACGTTTCAACCCTGAAGGTGCACTACTGTGTCGTCAATGCGGGTCTTCATCAGGACATTAAGTAGGGGGGGGGTTGACAGCTTAGTTAGGTCCGATATTTCTTAAAGGACTTGTTTCGAAATCTTCGACTGCAGGCGTTCGTCCGGATCCCTCTGAGCGCGTTAATCACTCGTCAGGAGGGTTCTTGGTGCGAATAAAAACTGGAGATTAGTTAAAGGGGGGCTCAGGCAAACGTCCTATCTCCCCGCGACCGGATCAGTTTTTATTCGCACCAAGAACCCTCCTGACGAGTGATTAATGCGCTCAGAGGGATCCGGACGAACACCTGCACCCGGCTTCTAATTAATGCGAAACCTGACTGAAAGACATAAAACCGACACTGGAACCCCCTAGACGAGTGATTCATGCGCTCAGAGAAGTCAGGACGAATGGCTGCGCTCGGCTTCTGATTAATGTGAAACCCGACCGAAAGACCCAAAACAGCCACTGGAATTAACGTGATACAGGAGATCTTTGAACGCTTGCCAGTCGAAGATTTCGAAACAAGTCCTTTAAGAAATATCGGACCTAACTAGGCTGTCAACCCCCCCCCCCTCCTTAATGTCCTGATGAAGACCCGCATTGACGACACAGTAGTGCGCCTTCAGGGTTGAAACGTCGACTAATACGGGATCAGTTGAAAGACTCTGCTAAAAGACTGACTCAACCAATTTGCAGACCTATTCAATTATCTGTTTTTCTGGCCTCTTTAAAATTGTCGGAATTTTAATAATCACCTTGTATATAGTACGCACCATCACTACTTCACTGAGCACCACATGTCACCTTGTCACCAATAATTCTTTAATCACTTTCGTTTTTGACAGCCATACAATTCAATTCAAGTATTTATAAATGACGGAATTTATAAAATCGTTTATATTCTTTATGGTCTCATTGTGTGTATATATTTTTCATAATTGCTGTTTGTTCTGAATAACTAAAGAAGTGACTCAATATCTAAAGAAATTATTCTTACCCGACAGAACCAATTGTTATCTTTAAGATGGTGACATTACCGCGTCTCTTGTACCACCTTCAACATTACCCATTTCAGGTGCCCCAGGCGTGGTTCCGTCAGCTTAATGCACTTTTGAATGGATTCTTATGGCATGGCGGGCCGGTGAGGGTCGCCTTGGCGACGTGTGTGCAATCTACTTACTGCGGGGGAATAGCGGTGGCGGACGTTCAGGCATACTACAGGGCCGCGCATCTCCTAGTTATAAACGAATGGTGGTACGCCTCCCCCACGGATCCAGCCTATGCGCTGGACCGGGCCACGTTGGCGGGGACGCCTCTGCTGCATTTCCTCTATAGCCGTTCCTCGCTAGGACGGTTGCCCCTGGCGTGTGCCACGGTGGTCCGGATCTGGCGGCAATCGGTCAACTCCAGCGGATGGCGAGGCAGGCTTACGCGGGCCACCCCACTGTGGCAGGGTACCCTGCTCAAGGAGACGGCACGTTTGGAGGGCTTTCGCTATTGGGACGTAATTGGGATTTCCACGCTGGGAGACGTAATGAGGGGGGTGTCGCTCAAATCATTCCAGATGTTGCAGGCTGAATTTGAGCTGCATAAATATCAGTTTCACAGATACCTTCAATTGAGACATGCCCTCACACCTAGCATCCAACATCTGGACACTCTGCCAGAGTGCCCCCCGCTAGAAGGCAGACTCTTGATGGGGGACCTCGGGGATCACAAAATCCAAAAGATTTATCAGACGCTGACAACATACATGAAAACCACCCTAGATACTACCAAGGAGGCGTGGCAGCGAGATATCCCCACTCTCACAGAGGACGATTGGGCGGAGGCTATCGCGGGTCCGCGATATATGGCGGTGGCCACTAAATACCGATTTATACAATTCAAGTATTTACATCAGGCATATTACACTCGGCACTGCCTCTGGCGCATGAACTTAATTGAGTTCCCCACGTGTCTCAGATGCGGCGCTGGCGACGGCACCTTCATACACACGGTGTGGGACTGTGGTCGGTTGCGCCCGTTCTGGGATGCGGTTCTGTCATGCTTGGGGGGAGTGCTGGGCTGGGAGCTGCCCCTCGATCCCCGATTAACACTATTGCACTGTACCGAGGAGATAGGGGGCAATATCTATAAGCGGCACCTTCTGTTTCTGGGTTTGACGCTGGCCAAACGAGATATTGCCCAGCATTGGAAGTCCTCTGCCCCGCCCCCGGTTCAGACCTGGAAGAAGGCGTTGGATCGCTGCATGTCCGCGGAAGAGGCAGTATTCTTGGCAAGGGGTTGTCCGAACAAGCATAGTAAAGTCTGGAAGAGATGGGCACGATATCGGGGCATCGTATTATCCGTACGGGCGGGTGCAGCGACATTGGACCCAATAGAGAGACTGATTAGAGCCCCGGTGGCTTCCCCTTCGAGGCCCCATGACCTATGAGCTGCTGGAGGGGAACCAGAATATGGAACGAACACTGATGGGAAATGTTGCATATCCATGTTGGACTGTGGGTTGGTGTGCTGTGCGGGAGGGGGGGAGGGTTTGTGGGTCTGATGTTCTGCAGACCAGGGGGGGGGCGAACAGGGATGCCAATTCTCACTATTCTTATATCCGTATTGGTACCATGTATAGGGGCGGGTTCCCTGGTGTCCTTAAAATGCAAATAAAGTTTGTTGTCAAAAAAAAAAAAAGAAACGACTTTGATTACCTGAACGTTTTTTTACAACCATTATTCAGAAGTTGATCAGTGTTTTTGCCTGAAAAGTTAAGACATTAATACAGGGCATTAAAGGATCCTGTGTCAATGGCCATTTTAAATCACTAGCGGGTCTGAGACCCGGAAGGACCCGACACAGTTAAAGCTCTGTATAAGGATGTAAAATAAGTCCTGATCTCAAAAATGTGTGTTGGTCCCACCACACAAAGTAAGCATTGTTGCAGAGACAGAAGGCAATACCGTCCCTATTTTTTTCAGAGAATTTCTACTAACTGCTAGTGGTAAAGCAGCCATTTGAATGCAATGATGGTTTTGCCTTTTTCCGCAAGAGTTGAGACATGCTGGGCTAGGGTGCAGCACTGGCTGATGGGCGTGGAGACAGCCGGGCTGTGGTAGAGTTGTGCATTTGGTAGGTGATGTTGGTGGTAGTTTTAACATAGGGAGGGGAGTGTGTTAAGATTGTCCTGTGCTGTAGGAGTCCTGATTGGTGAGGGTGGGGTTGGTGATAGGTTTGATAGCGGTTGATGCTGTGATAGCGGTGGCATTTATCCTGTTGTTTGGTGTTGATATTTGTGAGCTTCGGTGAGGTTGTGGGTAGTGTCTGGGATGAACTCAACATTTTTAGAAGGATTTGTTTTTTTATAGCTTTGTTTCGAAAGGTTACATTTCCCCATTACACTGCTTCCAAGTTTCACTGAAAATATTCAGTGTAAGGACAATGGGTGATTAAATATGATATGAAAAAAGTTCTCCAAGTAATTACATTATAAACAAAACCTAAAGCCTGTCTAAATCTTCAATAAACAAAGATTCAATAAAACAAATGCGTAAAACGTATGTAGCCTTGATATATTCACATGAATCTCCTTTAGATGTTTTTTGAATATTGACCAACCAGAAGACCTTCTGATATGTGGGGGTAATTAGTGTGACTTTAGGGGCATTTTGCATTCGGAGTGCCAACTGCCACTTATAGGCCCATAGAGGAAGTTTTTTTTGACTAGGTAGAAATACAAACTGCCATGCAAATAGACAAATACTCAAATCTACACAAGACAACAGACATCTTGCTACAAAGACACACTGCAAAGGTAGAGCAGACAGGCAGGTGGAAAGAAACAGTGAGACACAGGAATATGGATGCACGGGCGGGTGAAGTGGGCGTATCAACTGATGGGTGGGCAGATGGAGTGTTGGGTGAAGGGTGTACAAATGGGCAGGCAGATTGGCAGGCCTGGCATGATAGTCTAATATATCATGCCTTCCTATGCGCTTAGAAGCTGCAGAAAAAGCTATGGCATTAGAAATTTCAAAATCTTGATACCCTTTCCCAATATTAGTTATTATATATATATATATTATATATATATATTTTTGGAGTTGTCTTGTTGCCTACTGTTCTTTCGCTCAACTCAATCAGGATGACATATCGCAGAAGGTTTTCCATTCATTTTCTCTCCACTATTCCCTTGAGATACTCCTTCGATCCCGCCCATCCCATATCACTAATAGATGGGTGAGCATGTGATGGAATCAGGAAGACCACGCCAAGTATGTTCTGTTTGTAAATATAATTAATCTAATTAGGACTGACCCTTCCTGCCAATTCTGCTACTTGGATAATTTCTGGTCAGCTCTCCTTGAGCTCCTGGCTATCAGACTCTGTCTCTGCCACAGTGGTAGGAGGGTTTAAACAATAAAAACAAGCATTGACCAGCCAATAGGTCTGGCCTCAAACCTTTTGGTTTTGTCAATGCTTCTTTTGCTTTTCCACCGTTTTTGTAAAACTTTATTGTTGCCTGCACTTCCGAGCCCTTAAAAATATATATAAACAAATACTGGATAAAAGCAAAAATGTTGTTTTGGTCTAAAAAAAAAACCTCTCATTGCTATACAACTCACCGGAGGAGACTACTTTGTGCGTAGATGCGCTACTCTGAACCGGCCGAACGCATTCACAGGGAAGTTAACCAATGGCTGACGTTCGCTGACCCATTGCCCCATGCTGTATCCCGTAGTCGGCTGAAGAAAATTGTAATTCGTTTAATAATAGACCAATGCAAGAAGAGGGCTGGCAGAAAACTCCTGTAAGTATATTATATACATAATATGATTAAAACCAACAGGTCCTTTTTAGCGCCAGACCTAATAAAGAGAAGGGCCAGTAAAAGCAGCTGATATATAACAATGTGATGTCACAGGAACAAGGGATGAGACATAGTCTGTGACATTTTTGAGTAGATGTTAACATCTGAGACTTGTGCAACGAATGATTAGTAATTTACATTTGTGATGCACTCCGCACGGGCCCTATGATCCCCTTTAACATTTGCCATTCAAGTCCTTTTTGGGATCACTATTGGTGAATTACATATGATTAGTTTCAAAACTCAAATATGGACATGTTTGGTCATGTCTGGACGAACACAGTTATGCAATGCACCAATGCTTGTTAGGTGCAACATTTAGCTCCTACCGGTATTTTCACACTTGTATCACACATAAGTCCATCAGTCTATCTATTCATAGTGTTTTACTCATGGGATCTTGTTACATTGATGTGACATTTAATTTAATTTAATCTGAAGTCTGATAGACTTTATACACCAGTAGCTTTTTCCTCTGATCTCCCACCTCATTTCTCTCCAGGCTAGGCTTAGGTTTTGATCTAAATCCCATATTGGTCTTTTTCGGTGTCTTTCCATTGAATCAGATGTTTCTGCGTTCAGAAAGAGTTATCCAGCTGTCTCCAAGAGGCTGCTAAAGTGTGCTATCCACGTTGAGACATTGAAGGAGAGAGATGGTCAAACATAGGTTGAAGTGAGTGGGAACTGAGTACCACTATTTTTGACTACTCTAAAGTTCCACCACAGTTTACCACTTTATAAGAATTTTATTTGACACATTTACTTCCTCCTCTTTGGATCTAGTTATTTTCCAGTGCCGCTGATGAGATTGGCTGATTCTAGCTGTAATGTGTTTTAATTAACACTTCCACAGCTTGTTTTGTTGACTCCTGAGAAATGAGACCCTCCAAAAACAGGGCACTGGCATTCACAGCTTGTTTGAACTCTGCAATCTTGCGAATTTCTATTTGTAGAAGTCCAGAATTCTGTCTATGGCTTCAATTCTTTTTTCTAAAGACAATGAGGAAGTTTAAAAGAAATATAAATAATTTTTGAGAGTGACTTTCTAACCTATCAAAAAATTTCATAGCAATAGAAATCGAAACATTGTTGGAAATAACCAAACGGTCCACGAACACTGGTCAGGATCCAGACCCAACACACAGCACCAAAACCCCACAAGCCACTATCTCCGATAGCACCCTTGGAACTTACGCAGGTAAAAGATCACTTGACTGAGGGTTGACTCTGTGGCCCGCAGCGTGGTCCCACACATCACACTCCTGGACAGAAAACAAGATGCTGCTGGTCCCTCAGCCCCCGCATCCTATGGTAGCAGTGAGTGGAATTGGAACCTTGACTCTTGAACATGTCACCATAACCCTGTTTACCACCAAGGCTAGTCTTTCTTACTGTTTCTTCTCAATATATATTTGCCACTTCTTGTTATGCCCTGAGGACGAAAGCTCCTCTTTGTGCACCAAAGAAGATGACTTGGACGCTTGCATCAATGTCAGCGGTCACCAGGACAGGATGTTCAAGCATGTATGCCACACATGACCTGGTTATTTGAGTGGGAATAAGCAGAATTAAGCTAAATGGTTCAGATACTGAGGTCCTGTTGTTATTATATCTTATCTAAATCTATTTTACCTGTAGATGATCGCTATGAATTTCAGCCATGTCAGACACAAACTCTTTTTTAACAGTGAACAGAAATAGTTTTTAACATCCTTTTGTAAAAATCGCAATGATTTTAAGTAATTGTGCAATACAAATTATTTGTATTTGTATATCTCATGGCAGAGGTGCCGAGACTGGGGGTGAGTGTCTGAAAAGTTTCAGCGCTCCGTCCATCATCACCTTGTGTTTGCAGAGGTGCTGAGGACTCATAGTGCTGTAGGAGAGTTACGGGGGCTCATGTTGGTCAAATCCCATTATTGGTTGAAGGAGCAGGGTTTTATGATGTTATCAAATTGGAGGTTTTTAGTTTTAGGGTGGATGGCAATTAGCAGGGAATTTGGTAGGCGTGTGACCTGTACAATGATGGATCAGCACCTTCAAAAGCTGGTACTGTCAGTCATCAATGCATTTCCTGGTGGAGGAATCGTCTGGGAATATATATATATATATATATATATATATATATATATATATATATGTATATATATATATATCGATATATATATATATATATATATATATATATATATTACCTACTGGCAGTCGCCAGTAGGTAGTTATAGTTAGGACCACGTTTCCATAGGAAATCCGCAACATTCTATTTTGAATAACTTTGGCGCCGGTCGACGAATCCTCGCGAATTTTTCAAATTAGGTGGGGCGCTACGCTCCGCTCCTACCCTGAAAGTCTCGGGGGGATTCGTCAAGCGGGGGCTGAGATAAAAGGAGGGTCCCAAAACGCGTTTTTCCCATGCATTTTTCCATAGGACCTTTAGACAGGGCTACAGCCCGAACGGCTGAACAGAATTACTAGAAATTTGGCAGAGAGGTAGTCCTCAGGTCAAGGAAGTGCCTTTTGTAGGTTTGGTGTAAATCTGTTCAGTAGATTCTGAGAAAATAGCCTTTAAATCAATATATATATCTGAGCCAGCTTACGGTGCGCTTACGGTGCGCTTACCGTACGCGTACGGTGGCGTGCGCGAGCGCGATTCTGATTGGCTCTTAGATCTTAGTAAACATTCGAATCGGCCGAAACCAGGAAGCGGCGGCCGCCATTTTCTCTCTCGCACTGAGAGTGATGTTTAAAATATAAAGCACAAAAACATGTAAAGGGGCTGTTTAGACAGCTCCCACACACATAGCAATGTTGAGGGAGTCCCCAAAGATCCCCCAAGGCCAAAAACGGAATTTTTATTTTTTCGCTAATTTCGCACGCGTACGGTAAAAAATTATAAAAAAAAAAAATTATCCACACTCTCCCCACCCCGTGTGCAATTGGTGCCCGAAGGGCACTAATTGTGCATGGCTTATTAAAGATGAGTTAAACTAAAATATTTAAAAAAAAATAATTAAAAAAAAAATTATCCACACTCTCTCCACCCCGTGTGCAAATGGTGCCCAAAGGGCACAATTTGTGCATGGCTTATAACATATACGAAAAATTAAAATATTACCTTTCAAAACGAAGTGCATCATATGTCCTCCATGTGCGCACGGTGCGCGAAGCGCATCGTGCGTACATGGCCCATCTAGCGTAACGTGGGCACGCGGTGCGCGTAGCGCACCGCGTGCCCACCGTGCATGCACGGCACTAACTGCGTAAAGTGGGCGCGCGGTGCGCGAAGCGCACCGCGTGCTCACTGTGCGCGCACGGTGCGCGAAGCGCGCACGGTGCGCGCACGGAACGAACTGCGTTAAGTGGGCGCGCACGCCACGAATGGCGTAAAGTAACTTAGCATTTAAAAAACCGTACAAATTCACTGAAAAAACCATAGGTTTCACACACGTTATAGTTAGGAATTAGCATTTAAAAAACCTTGCAAATTCACTGAAAAAACCATAGGTTTCACACATGTTATAGTTAGCGGAAATTTTACTGATAAAAAAACCAATGAAATTCCCCCGTTATAGTTAGTGCAGGCAACTATAACTCACGCGACCACAATCTTCTGCTGATGACATATGTGTCTTTATGAAAAAAAAATATTTGTAATATATGTATAGCTAAAAATGTATGGAAGAAGACATGGGCAAATAAGTGTCTAAATACAGTATTAGCATCAGCAGAGGATTGCGGTCGCGTGAGTTATAGTTGCCTGCACTAACTATAACGGGGGAATTTCATTGGTTTTTTATCAGTAAAATTTCCGCTAACTATAACATGTGTGAAACCTATGTTTTTTTCAGTGAATATATATATATATACGTATTTGGTGTGGACTTCGCATTTTTCATGATCACAGAAAAAATTTAATAAGGTGCAAAATATGAGATGTGACAAGACTGACATGTCAAGAATGGGGGCATTAGTTCATTGTTGTGATCTCTAGAGAATTTGACAATAAAAATGGGGCCACACCGCGAATGATGTCAGAATAGATTTTGAAACCCCAACATATATCATCAAACAAAGCCACATTCTAGAATGTCTGCGGTTGGTGATAATGTTGAGGATGTAGGACTGGGTGCAGAGAATTGTTTTGTTCCCTGTTCAATAGATGGTTCCTTTAAAACAGCCATTGTTTCTTGCGATGGGATACTTCTGACATTCAATGAGATGCAATCTTTCACCAAGAAACTCTCCCACTACCACATCACCCCCCAATGCCCAACGAGTGGATGAGAATGAGGGAACTTGTGGACAGCCGTAGATAGATACTAGGCTACATGAATCCTTGGCTGTACTGAACCCCAGGAACAGGAAAAAAATTAAGTGCAAATGGGGAAGAGAATTTGGCAGAGCGGTAATGTTCGAAGGCCAGTCAACACACTGGGGCATATTATCAAGAAACAGCGTTAGAATTATCGCCGCTTTAGCGGCAGAAAACTGCCGCTAAAGCGGCGATAATGGGCTTGATAATATGCCCTTGAGAATTCCCATAGAAGCCCATGTTCTGGAGTCAACATGGGCTTCTATTGGAATTCTCTGCCGCATATTATCAAGCCCATTATCGCCGCTTTAGCGGCAGTTTTCTGCCACTAAAGCGGCGATAATTTTAACGCCGTGCTTGATAATATGCCCCATTGTTGTGCTAAAACCTACTTTACTGTTTGGGATCCTGCAGTGAAATTAGCTCACTTTGAACAAGTTTCATACACGAGAGCCCCATTGTGGAGGGATGGGGCTGGTTTTCTACCTGTTGATCGTTGTGCGTTGAACTCATAAACCCTTGGCAGGCGTACGGGTTGGGCGTTAATACATAATATGAATAGGGCTCCCGGTTTTATGGTATTTATTTTTTTAACATTTCCGTCATTCTTTATCCATATTTAATTTTGGGCTATCTTATTTGTATTTATCCATATTTATTTTGTGTTTTTTGCGAATATATGGAGTCTTAAAATGGTATTTTTACACATTTATTTAACTGATAAACATGCACTCATACTTTGCTGCCTGTCACATTTTATTAAATTAAGCAGCCAAATGTAGCAAAACACTACACCTACAGGTAAATATCATACATTATAAATATGTTAACATATGCCTCCATTTAGGGAAATCTGAACCTGTTTTTAACTCCCCGTGCCGTCTATCTTCTCAGCTGTTGTCCTGGAAATTACGAAAAACAGCATGGAGAGCTGCCAAAAAAAATCGCAATTTTCCATATTTTTCCACTTTTAAAAATAAATACAGACATGAAACACATTGTTTTCTGTCTGTTTTTATCTGTAAAAGTCAGTGAAAACAGAAAACTGGGAGCCTTAAATATAAAGTATATATTATGGTTAAGAAAAAGAGACATTAATAATGACTATGAGCATCCCTGGTCTCAATACTGTTTGAACGACCAATCACATGCCACTTTTTAAGGAGAGTTCACCTTTGCTAGTGACAGAACAAAGATGAAATTGTTATGGTGGAGGAGACATTTATAGTGAAAGGGTTAGCAGCAGTATGCAAGCCAGGACCCATCTAGTTTTTTGGGTTAGTTTTAAGCACTTAGAGTCGAGGAGAAATCAGCCACGCCAGCTGGTGAGGAAAGTGACGAAGCAGGGCCCAGATGTTAAGAATCGGAAGAGAGGTGTTATTTCTGCATGATACATTTACTGCTGTTGGGAATGGAGGAGTCAATCGAATATAAGGATATGATGTCACAGTGTGTTTAGAATGAGCCTAAACTGGTAACTGACGAGGTTACATTGAATATTTAAAGTTAAATCATTAGATGTAAACTGTAGAAATAAAATTAAAAAAACAGAAGCAAAAACCAGGTGGGCATAGAGAAACAGAGGAAAAAGAGATAGAGGGGAAACCAAGAGAGAGACAAAGGGAGATAGAGAGAGAGAGAGAGCAATAGAAAACAGAGGGGTGAGAAAGAGAGAGAAAAGGGAAGACAATTAAATCAAGTTCACATACTCACACAAATAAAACAGGTATTGGTGTATGTGGTATATGTGTGCCCACACATGCGCGTGTCTAATCCGAAATGTATTTTTCTCTCACACAGCAGTCTCTTTCTCTGTATCACATGTCCACGTATTGTATATACACACATACATATATTTACACACACATACAAGCTGAGAGAAAGAAGCTGGAACGTACATGAGTAGGAGAGAGAAAGAGAAAGACAGAGATTTGTTCTTTGAAGGGCATTGGTACCATGTTCCCAGAGAAGCGCATTGGTTGGGATTAGGGAGCGCGTCAATGCCATGCTCGCCCTCTGGGAAGCGTCTTGAAAGACATTGCGGACGGATGTGACCCCTCTAGCGAAGAGGGTGACTAGATAGAAATACGAGTCATGAAGAAGCAGCCATCTGTTCGCCTTTCAGTAGACGGTCCGCTTGACAAGCGGTGTGTAGAGGCAGAACCGGGAAGCCAAGACGCGGCAGATGTTCTGATGTCAGACTCTGAGGAAAACTACAGTGGATGTACAGCTTATCCGTGGAAACAACCATTGATGTTTAATCCACCACCGGTGGGCTTCACGTCATTGCATCTGGCTAGTTGTCAGCTATAGCTATGCGAAACCCATGGAAACCAGGTTGTGTGTTGAGGAGCAGAGTAGCAGAAAATGCAGGAGGTTTTTATCCAGTGCTTCTTAATGCTGGTTTGTACATTGTCCACCAGATTTGAAGATATAAGTTATAGGGATATTAACTGATGTCCCAGGATCACACAGCTAGGTCAAGTGAAGAAGCCTGGATAAGAACTCAGGTCTACAGCCGTACAGCCAGCAACCACCAGAACACATGAATAGTTTACAGCAGCCTCCTAACAGATTGCGATAAATTGCATATGGACTCAGCCGCGTCAGCATGTTACTGGCTCTCACACAGATTTGATGACTTCCAGTCTGACAGAGAGTGAAGTTCAAGACTTTCTCTGTAGTAAAAAAGTCCCATTTGGGGAGTTGGTCACCTTCTCTTATTGTTGTTAACACTAGATTGGTTGAAAATACAGATATTCCACAAGATGTGAATGGGTGGTTATGCTTGCACAGTTTATGCTTCAGCTATGTGGAACTCCTAGACAATCTCCCCCCACCAACGCATTGCATTGGTAATTGGAGCCACCATTGTTTACACGGTGCTATAAAGACACGGTTGTTTACACAGTACAAAGGAGACATGGTTTGTTTACGGGCTAATATAGAGACATGATTGTTTACACAGTACTATAGAGACATTGATGTTGCAGACTACTCTAGCGACATGGTTGTTAACACTACCATAAATATAAAGTTGTTTACACAGTAATATAGCAACATGGTTGTTTACACAGTACTATAGATGCATGGTTGTTTACGGACTACTATAGAAACATGGTTGTTTACATAGTATCTAAGAGATGCGCTGTTTAGTCAGTATTATAGAGACATGGTTGTTTCCACAGTACTACAGAGACATAGTTGTTGACACAGTACTAGAGAGACATAGTTGTTTACACAGTAATATAGTGACATGCCTGTTTACGCAGTACAAAAGAGACAGGGTTGTTTTCTAGGTACTAGAGAGACATGGTTGTTTACACAGTAATATAGAGACATTATTGTTTATACAGTACTACAGAGACATGGTTGTTTGCACAGCAATATAGAGACATGATTGTTTACACAGTACTACAGAGGCATGGTTGTTTACACAGCAATATAGAGACATAATTGTTTATTCCGTACTATGGAGACATGGTTGTTTACGTACCACTATTATATATCTATTATTTCATGTAGTGGCATGTCAGTTTTTTGACTCAGTTTAAAACAATGAAGGCATAGTTAACAACTGCAAGCGTGATAAAATAAACATGCGTCATGTATAAGCTCCTTGCCGATGACTGAAGAGGAGCCCAATTGGACCCTTCCTTTTCCTTGACTGGTCCCTTGAGTGGTTCCTGGGGCTCGCCCATGCCTATGCCAATCACCTTCCCAACCCCTGCAGCTGGCGGGTCTCTCTAGGCCGGCTATTCTCTATAATGAGAAAATAGAACTCCACGCGAGAGGGGTAATTCGCTCTGCACAGCAGCCGGCACAAGGCCCAGCGATCGATGGAAGGCGTGCAACGCATGTCAATAGGGAGCTGTATGGAAATTAAACTCAGGAATGCGGAAAGGGACATGGACATCAATTCACTAAGATGCCAGGGGTAGCAGATATGACTCCACACACCCTTTGACCCCCCGAGGACCTCACAGGGTTAATCTCTTGTCATACCTTTACACATTTACTTCCGGAAGGGCTAGACCAAGGGCACAAATTGTAAACCACTGAAAGCAAACATGCCTCTTAGAACCCTGTTCATTTTCTGTTCCTGCCACTGCATTCATGATCACTTAGACAAGGGGTAGCGGAACAATGTCAGGGCTAGGAACTTCTACTCCTGTCTACCAGTCCTGGAATGGCATCAGCTTACCCGAGCTTTCAGAGCATGTGGTTAGGTAAAGACAGGCTCCTGTTTCTTCACCTGGGGCTGTATTATCATGGCTCAGTGTAGGGTCAAGCGCCTGTGTGTTGTTTTGCATGTGAGCTGTCTAAAGGTACAATGTATAATTTGGAATTTCCCCACGGTAGTGCATGAACTTTAGTCAAAACAAGCCTGAAACAGAGACGCGCAATCCTGCGTATTGTTTCTGATTTGTTGTGTATTAAGTTCATGCATTAACCCAGAAAAAATCTGAATCATATATTTGAACTCTAGATACTTCAAATGCAAAAAGAAGTGCTTGGCACTGCGCTGAGGCACTATGATACGGCCTCTAAGGGGCGTAAACTGTAATCACTGTCAGAAGAGTCATCTTTGACTTCAAACCCTTTGAGAGAAGGTGTGGATTTAGGTCAAACCTACCAGGCAGTGCATGTGCTGTCTGTTGAGAAGCATATTGTGGCATACCAAGAACACAGAGGCACTTGGAGCCCGCCCATTGCTTACCATTGGTTGGCTTCCCTTGTCACTCTCATTTGCCTGCTTCTTAATTGTGTCTCAGCTTGTCAATGTTGTGTTTGTCCCCTCACTTGAAGCATTTCCACTTTACGATCTCTTTGATTGGCTGGTATTGCTGCTTCCACTGCTTGCTTTTCAATCACTAGTTTTTTTCTTTTGTGCACGTGTTTTCGAGCCATCGCTCTTATGTACATCTCTCCCACTGCACTTTGTTTTGCTTTCTTTCACTTGATGGCTTCTCCCCTCCCCCCCTCCATCTTGGACTCTCCTGTGTGATTCTCCCCATTACTCTCAGCCACGCAGTCCATCTGTGAGGCTTTCCTTTGACCCTGCGTTACTTTGTTCTGCAACTCCCCCTGGTTGCTTTCATTTCCCCTCCAGCCCTCTACCTCGTTGCTTTTGTGTCCACTCCTGTGTTAATTTGGCTTTCCCTTTGACCCTCCCACCAGTAGCTGCTCCTGGAGGTAGTGCTGCGGGGCGGTGAGGGGGGTGGGGGGTAGTAAACTCCGGCATCCGGCCGAACGGAGGTAGGTACATAAATAAATACATAAATAAAATGAATTACATTGCCTATGCTGCATCGCCATTTGGTGTTGCAGCGTGCGCAATGTAATTAGTTTATTTATTTATTTATTTATGTACTTACCTCCGTTTGGCCGGATGCTGGAGTTTAATACCGTGACAACCCTGCCCCTCCCCCCCGCCCCACCACCCCGGAGCACTCCCTCCAGGAGCCTCTACTGCCTCCCACTGTGTTCGGCCCCACTTCGCCACTTGCCCCCACCCTCCCCCATGTTGCTTCGTCATTGGCCCCACCCTCCCATTGCTGCTTTGTCGTTCCTCCCACCCTCCCGTGTTGTTTCCACCCCACACTTATTTGCTTTTAAAAAAAAAGTTAGTGAGTCTATTCTCTTTTTAGTTACCAGATTCATCATTTTGAAAATGTGTGCATGTGTGGTGCGCTTGCCTTCAAAATGACTCGAGCGGCAGCAACAAAGGCTTTTGTTTTCCTTTTTTTTTTTCTTTTCAGCCAAGCAGCACGGCATCAAGAATGCTGTGCAGCATGGCTTAAAAACTGCAATACCAATACGTCACAAAGGTGAGACCTATTGGCTTTGCCAGTTCATGTTTAATCTCAAGCAGTTTATTACCATTTTAATAGACCGCTCACACACTAAATGGAATAAATCCTCTGATATAAATATAGTGCCAATATTCAAGGTGCTTAATTTGTGAAAAATAAAATTAAGTGTTAGTGGCAAGGGTTTTCTTATGAGCCGTGCCGCGGTATTGATGCCGCTGTTGCCGAATAGCAATGATGTCTGATCTTCATTCGACCACATGACTCTTTCCCCCACCACTCTTCAAATCCCACCGCTTTACTCCATCTTGCAGTTTGTTTTTCATCCTTCTCTTCCCCTTTGGCACTGGTTTCCTCTATTTTCCTCCACCCTTCTCATTTGCAGCTTTATCTGGGTCAGAGTCTGATGATGAATATGAAGTCCTAGTCCCAACTTATAATTCCAACTATCGTCATTGAATATTTTGGGGAATAGTTATAAATTCCTCAATTATTTTTAAGAAGAGTTGAAAAGTAGTCATTTCCAATTGTAAAAGTGCTGCCTCAGGACGGACCCTGAGACAAAAAACTAGACGCGGCCGGTTCAGGTAAGGGCAATGGGGTGCGGCGGGGCTGGGCGGGGGGAGTCGACAGATGATGGAATGGGGATAATTAAATTTTAAAAAAATACTTATAATGCCCTCGATAAGTGGTTTTATTGATTTTTTAAAATGTTATTTTGCCCATTCTGTCGTCTGTCAATTTCCTCGCCCTGCACCCGCTCCCCACCACTCTTACCTGAACGGGCTGCACCTGTAACAAGCATTGACATAGCCAATAGGTCTCGCCTTTTGGACCTTATAAGTGTTTAGCCATGCAACAGTTGCATAACTAAATACTTATAAGGTCCCAAAAGCGAGACCTATTGGCTATGCGGCTGCAAAAGTGAAAGTAATCGCGGTCAAGCGCGGCGCCCGCGCACATGCACTGTAGCTCTAGGCTGGCCTGGTAGCACTTTTTGGTGCCCTCTCAAAAAGTCTCGCCAGATCAGCGTATGCGCTGGGTCAGGCGAGACCTAAAAGCTAGGAATGCCAAAAAAAGGTGTGCTAGTGCCAACCACCTGCAACCAGCAGCACAATTTACTTCCAAACCAAAATCGCTGCTTGCCAACACATTTAAGTGTAGGTCGACAGTCGCACCATGTGTTTTTTATCTTTCAAATTAACATCTAAATACCTTTTGAAGCAAATTCTATGAAATTTAATAAATACTAAATATGAAAAAAGATCCACATTTTGTGTAATGGCCACGTTGTTAAAAATTCGGTGCACCCTTGTCATCTGATAAGAGGAACACCCTGAAATGATGCATACACTGTTATATTGGCTGTCTATTGAAACTGAAAAGAGTCAAACCTGCATGCTCTGCTCTGCTCCACTGATCACATCTGGTAAAGTATGATAAATATAAACATAGCTTTTGTTGCTGTTTGTATGCTGGCTTCTATAATGTATGTAGCACCATATGCAAGAATGCATTCACCCATCAGGTTATGCATTCCTCTGCAGCATGGCGTGTGCCCTCTCTTAAGTGCTAGAAACACACACACTATTGATTTTCTAAATACTGCTGCAGTGAAAAGCGATTCAGAAGATCCATCAATCCATTTCTTTGTTCTCTTCATAACAGTTTTTTCTAAGCAAAGATATTATGTTATTCATAGCATTAACTTCCTAGGCTGTTAATTGCTTTGAAAGTGCATAGCCCTTTCTAGGCCAACCCCAGTGCTTTTGACCGCCTCTTAAAGGGCCAGGTTTGGAATTATAGGCTTGGATAGCTGTGCAGAGCAGTTAGATGGTCACAGATCTGCACATGGGCTCGGATTCAGGCCTCCAGCCTGTTGGAGTCCAACACACGCGCCTGCGTGAGCCACGTGTGGAAATTACAGGGTCTGGCAGTGCTTAATTTTATTCGGTGGTTTCCAGTGCTCAGCACAGGTACTTAATCATCAATACCTGTGCTTTCCGTGGGCACCAGTTAAGGACACATTCATTTATGGTAGGCACGGGGAGAGATTAAGTGATATGCCCAGAACCACAGGATGTTGTGCCGACGCCGAGACTCGAACCTGGTTCCCCAGCCCCGAAATCAGCAGCTCTGGCCATTACGCTACATCCTCTCCCCACTTTCATGGTTAGTAGTTGGTTCTGTTTTAGGCGGCGCTAACAGGAGAAATGGGCTGGTGCAAGCTGCCTCCTGATGAGAACCCCAGCACTTTTTTTCTTTTTACAAATGTATAACTGGGGTCTGGTTACATTAGTTAGTACCCACCACATCATCTACATAGTCCATGAAGCAGTTAGCACTGATATCCCAGAGCCACAGATACACTATGCAAGTTAAATAAATGCATATAAAGGAATAAAGACCATAAGGAAATAGCTCAGACAACAGTTTGTGCTGGAAATAAATTTGTTGCCAGTTGATTAGGTAAGACAGTGTGTTAATTTACGGGTATCCCAGGGCGGACTCCGATGATGACCTCTATGCCTGCTGCCACCATGATTAGACAACTAGCAACTGGACAACACTGCATCTGGTGCTGTACCTTTTCAGAGTACCCCATATCTGGACCTCTTAGTCCATGAAACAGTACTCACACAGAGGGTGGTGCATTACAAGGCAAGTTTCCCAGTTGCCTAGGCTTACGATATGGCACTAACAGGTCATCATCGCTTTCATCCCAGGTCCTATTGTAAAGACTCTCCACATATTGATATGGAGGGGTCTCTCTGGGTTCTTTCCTGTGGTTGACTCTGCTCCAAAGTCCTTCTAGTTGTCCTGTAACTCCATCAATAGAACAAACATGGCAACATGTGTATAACATCAAACATTACTGACATAAGACATTGAGGGAAAGTGGTAGGGTTGGTTCTACTTTTCAAAAACGCCACCCTTGTTTATGAAGTCCCCCCCCTCCCTCCCGGCAGCCCCACTCAACCTTGGAACTGAAATCACGGGAAAGGGTTGGCCTGCTAAGCTGTATATAAGGGCAGTGTATGTGACTTACATAAGTGTTAGTTTATGGACATTGCACCGGAGATGGGATATTTGCCCGCTCTCTGCATTATGTGTCTATCTTCAGCCAGAAGTCCAGCTGAGGCCAGCCCCTCACCCTGGTGAAGAGGACCTGGGTGCAGCTCAGATCCTGGGACATTTCTCTGTGTGTGAGGGATGAGCTAGGCTCTTCACTGCCCACACCACCGGCCCAGGCCTTATATGGCGCGTGCACATCTGAGGCTGTGGACACAGTATTCTGTACATTTGAATGTTGGACAAACTATCAGGACTCTGGAAGTACACTGCTGCAGGGGAGCTGTGGTCTTTTAATAAAGAAAGCATTACACTGATATTTTCTCTGGTTTCTTCACTTTTGTTCTTGTGAGAGTAAATATGCTTCCACAGTGCCCTACAAGAGAAAACCCATATTTCCCCAGATCACTTATATAATCTGGAGATTAGGACACAGAGGGACTCAGAAAGATGTGTGGGGTATTGTCTCTGATATCAGAAATTACAGGTGGCTGAGGAAAGATAGGTGTGAGAAGGTAGTGGCTCTGGGGAAAGGTCACAGCTGGCCTGGACAGAGATATGTGTGAGGAGGCAGAGGCCATGACATCAGGTCACTGCTGGGTTGGGCAGACATAGGTCTAGGGGACAGAAAGCCAAAAATCAGATCACCACTGAGCTGGTCTGAGGGATGCCTAAGGGGGAGAGAATCTGAGAGCAGGTCACAGCTGAGCGCGCCAGAGATGTGTGTAAGAGCACAGAGACTGAGAGCAGGTCACAGCTGAGCGCGCCAGAGATGTGTGTAAGAGCACAGAGACTGAGAGCAGGTCACAGCTGAGCTGGGCAGAGATGTGTGTAAGAGCACAGAGACTGAGAGCAGGTCACAGCTGAGCTGATCTGGGCAGAGATGTGTGTAAGAGCACAGAGACTGAGAGCAGGTCACAGCTGAGCTGAGCTGGGCAGAGATGTGTGTAAGAGCACAGAGACTGAGAGCAGGTCACAGCTGAGCTGGGCAGAGATGTGTGTAAGAGCACAGAGACTGAGAGCAGGTCACAGCTGAGCTGATCTGGGCAGAGATGTGTGTAAGAGCACAGAGACTGAGAGCAGGTCACAGCTGAGCTGAGCTGGGCAGAGATGTGTGTAAGAGCACAGAGACTGAGAGCAGGTCACAGCTGAGCTGAGCTGGGCAGAGATGTGTGTAAGAGCACAGAGACTGAGAGCAGGTCACAGCTGAGCTGGGCAGAGATGTGTGTAAGAGCACAGAGACTGAGAGCAGGTCACAGCTGAGCTGGGCAGAGATGTGTGTAAGAGCACAGAGACTGAGAGCAGGTCACAGCTGAGCTGAGCTGGGCAGAGACATGTAAGGGGCAGAGAGCCTGAAAGCAGGAAACAGCTGAGCTGGGCAGGGATATCTGTAAGGGGCAGACAGCCTGGAAGCAGGTCACAGCTGAGCTGGGCAGAGATGTGTGTAGACGGGAGAGAGCCTCGGAGCAGGAAACAGAGATATGTGTAAGGGGCAGAGAGCCTGAGAGCAGCAAACAGCTGAGCTGGGCAGAGATGTGTGTAAGGGGCAGAGATATGTCTAAGAGGCAGAGAGCCTGAGAGCAGGTCATAGCTGAGCTGGGCAGAGATGTGTGTGTAAGGGGTAGAGAGCCTGAGAGCAGCAAACAGCTGAGCTGGGCAGAGATATATAAGGGGCAGAGAGCCTGAGAGCAGAAAGCAACTGAGCTGGGCAGAAATACGTAAGGGGCAGGGAGCCTGAGAGCAGAAAGCAACTGAGCTGGGCAGAAATACGTAAGGGGCAGGGAGCCTGAGAGAAGCAAACAGCTGAGCTGGGCAGCGATATGTAAGGGGCAGACAGCCTGGAAGCAGGTCACAGCTGAGCTGGGCAGATATGTGTGTAAAGGGGAGAGAGCCTGGGAGCAGGAAACAGCTGAGCTGGGCAGAGATATGTGTAAAGGGGAGAGAGCCTGGGAGCAGGAAACAGCTGAGCTGGGCAGAGATATGTGTAAAGGGGAGAGAGCCTGGGAGCAGGAAACAGCTGAGCAGGGCAGATATATGTGTAAGGGGCAGAGATATGCCTAAGAGGCAGAGAGCCTGAGAGCAGATCACAGCTGAGTTGGGCAGAGACATGTCTAAGGTACAGAAAGCCTGGGTCAGGGCACAACTGAGCTTGGCAGAGGTAAGTCTATATGGGGCAGGGAGCCAGACATCAGGACACAGCCGAGCTGTCCAGAGATAATTGTGATGGGACAGCGCCCCTGGTTTTAAGAAACATGACACCTTTACAATAAAAGTAAACACTGAAGGCCAACTCAGCCTTTCATGTGTCCGAGGCAGATAAATGAGAAGTAACTCAGTGGAATAACACTGATCGAACATGATTCCTGTAAAGTGCTCTAATGTCCTTAGCGGCCAAACAAGCCCATTTTACGGCTCCGTGACAGTTTCCAGAAGTATCGCTGCTTTAAAAGCTTGAAGAAATACACAGCTATCATCATTATCTGGGCACTGACTGCAAACTGGAAGGCACTCTTCATATTTGAAGCCGCTGATAAGCATCTCCCTGTGAGATGCTAACCTTTATCTCTCTTGACATACAGGGAAATGGATGCCGCTTCTGGGCAGTGCCTGGCGCTAGGATAAGAAGTGTCAGTCCATTCCGAAGAAAATGGCATCTTCTCTGATATGGAGACAGGATAAATGTGTCTTGTGTGACGCTGCGAAAATAAATACCTACAGATGAGGAAAGGTTAGGGCCCATTTATTGAGCATTCAAACCCGTAAAGCACCTTAATGGAGGCAGCTGTGGAATACACTAGGAATGTAAAGAGACAGGTTTATGTCTTACATATTTTACTAAAAGTGGATAGCGGCTGAGCATCAGTGTGAGATAGATTAGTACAAGATTTGGTGTAAGCTCTCAAATGGACGATATAGAAGATCTATCAGGGCGAACAGCACTTAGTATTAGGTGGCATGTCTGTTTTTTAGGTTACTTGTTTCTACAATGTCGAGTTGTGTTGCAACAGTTTTTTAATATTGTTGTGCAGTCTGAAAGATGAACATCTCCTGTAAGAATAGTGGGTACAGACTTCTGGGGTGCACATACAGTTAGGGATCTCGATGACAATCTGTTCTATGTTTCACACACACTTTTTGCAAGGCCCAGGACAAAACAAAGAGACAGAATAGTAGCACTGACTTTGCAAGGGGAAAGCTTGGTACAAGTTGGAACTCTGTGGAAGGAAATAGTGGAATGAAAGCACGGGCCAGCTATCTTTTTATCAGTTCGCATGAGTCTATCAACTAGGAAGAATAAAGCAAAGAAAGTGCCATGGCAGTGGCATAGAGACAAGCACAACTACTTGACATAACAATAAGTAATCTTAGATCTTTATTCTAGATAGAATTTTAGGTCTTTCTCCTGTCATGTAAGTGCAGCCCAAACCTTGGCTGAACTATGTGTGTTATAGAACATAATCTTCCTAATGCACAGAGGTCAAAGTAAGGCCAAGAAGGCACTGCTGACTGTGTACATGGAAATACTGCTGACTCGGGAAACAGGTTAAATACCAATTCATTGTAGTTACATCTTTTTAATGTTGCTATATTGAAAATCTGGCATGAATTCAGCCCTCCTGGATGTATGTTGGACACCTCTGTACTTAATAGAAAAAGAGCTCGGTCATAAGATAAAAATAATGTGGGCCCATTTTGTTGCCTGCTAGTATGGCCTGTAATCTGGTGACCCGTCCATTACAATCCTGCTGCCTCTGCCCATTAGGCCATACTTACTTCCACTTACATCTTCCTTCATCACCACCATTAGTTTACATTGACATATAAAGTTCTTCCCCTCTAAAGTTGAAAGTACAACTTTGTGCTCGGTTGAGTAGTAATGAAGGCATCCAAATAGCATGCTGTAGATGAACATATGTACGCACAGAGTTGTGCATGGCAGTAAGTAGGCATGAGTGAAATACACAGACTATATTGGGGAAGAGGCTGGAATGGTTTGAAATTGTGTACTTTAAGTCCCTGGTTATGAGAATCAGTATTCCCAATAGGGAATAGCCATATTACTGCTATTCAGTGTGCATGATGGTCTGGCCGGCCGTCTCCGGCAGGCCAAAACATCAAGCGCTTTCCAACCCGAGCTGCATTGCCAGGTTATAGAGAGCAGGCTCTCAGTCTAGCTGGGAGCGCAAATCATCGTCACTCAGGCCAGTTCTGATCCAGCAGCATCAAAGCAGCATCAGGTTTGGCCGCAGTGGACTCTGGGAGCCTGTGCGTGCAGTGGAGAGAGGTGCAGGTGGCAGGTACTTGTTTTATTCCCAATATTTTTTTGTCATCTCTTTGTTCCCGCCGCCCCTCCCACCCCGCCACTCTATCCACACACCGGCCGCTACTGGTAGAATCAGACCCAGAATTACTAATTACTTGTATAATCGTTCCTTCTCCAGGGGCGTCTCAGTGTTCAACCCTTAATCCTGGTTAATTCTGCAACCTTTGAGTTAAAGGGACCGTATTGCTAAGCCGGCAGGCACGGAATTTTCGCCACTACACTTGGGCACTCATAATGAGGCACCTAGAGGCAATGGAGGATGGGTTCCAGTTGGCGAGCAGATGTCAGAGGGGCAGAGAGTGGGTTGTCTAGGCCGATTAAGGGCTCCTTGGGAGGGTGGGTCAGTCTGTAGATCCTTTCTAAATTTCTTAGTGACCTGGAAGCCTGGTGTGTGGAGAGACTGTATCACATATTTTCAAGACCAAAAGAGAGCAGACTGGACACAAAGTTGGTCATGAGAGAGGCGTAAATGGGTCAAAAATTGCGCAAAACAGATGGAACGAAAACATCACAAGGGAGGGCAACCAAAGAACAAAGGCCTTATGTATCAAAGCATTTTCGCATAGACACACAATAGGTAAAATCCTTAGGTACATCATGTGCTAAAAGTTTACATAATTTAAGGTTGAACATATTTTGAAAATTCAACTTTAGTGAATACAAATAAGTAAACTAAGAAAAACTTGAGAAGCTGTGAAATTCATGTGGAGCAATGGACTAAGGGGTCCATTTTGTTCTTTGTCGGAATGCCTCTGACCTTAGGTCGGAGGCTTTCTGACCAAGATCGTCAGTTTCAAATACGACCAGCTGATTACAATACAGTCGGTTGGAATTCAAACCAGCCGGTCATTCCAGCTGGACTCTGACCAGTCAGAAGCCGTCCCGTAATCCATATGGATTTCATTTTACACCATACGTATTACGATGCACGGTTTCATACAAGCTTTCCATGCCGGACTTTCTGACATCTAAAGCCTGTCAGAAAGTATGTTTGGGGTCCCTAGTAGGACCCCCTTGTATTTGCGGCCTCCGGTTGGGGGCAGAGGGGCACCTATTGTGCCCCCTTGTTGATACCTGCCCCTTGTGACATGCACTTTGAGGTGCTTGCCCAGGGATTAACACAATCTCCCATTTCTCTTTGGGGGTTTGTGTTACTGCTTGTATATGGCCGTAACACAGCCTCCTATAGAGAGATGGGAGTATGCAACGCGCCATGTGCAGCCCATCGCAATGCCGACTGACCTCCGAGACCTCAACGTAATCGAGCCCTAAGTGTGATTGGTGCAGCTGGTGCAGTGGCACCAGAGGCCAGGGGTGCC